>NC_057807.1:308678995-308992677 GCF_018294505.1 Triticum aestivum | reverse complement strand
CTCTATACATGCCTCTCTCGAATACGTAATACACACACTTACCTCTCTAGGCCCCGCCAAATGCATCAACTACACATTCACACATGCTACATCACGTACCCCATTGATCTAAAAAGCCCTCTCTTCACGTTTATCTCGCATACAACATTCCTTTTGAATAAAGTGTGGCCAAAAAATTATTTTAGAGTTTCTACATATATACAACATTACAAAGTTATATGGAGGAGTACGAACGCTAATTTGCATTGCATGGTGCCCACAATGATATTTATTCCGCACTGTGAATTTGTATATTTTTATACTATATACAAAGTTAGTCATAATAAAGAGAAACGAAGAGCATCTCTCTCTCTATCACATACCCCCCCTGTATGCCCCTTTCACGTATGCACACAAAACTATCTCCAGGTCCTTCTAAAGTAAGCCCCAAAAAATTCACGCATGTTTCATCTTTCTCTCGCGATATATGCAATGACGATCACTGTATTTGAAGCCAAAGCACGATACATACATTGGACTTCATAATCCACTCATTACGGTCACCATTTACGTTTAGTGGTTATTATACAGTCACGGGCTCACCGTACAACTTTGTATTTGCTCATGACATGACTAGTTGACCAGTTAAACGCTCCACGTGGCACCTCTAGTGTTGCATCACATTATCTCACTAACATCGTGCCCACCTGTCGACTTGTATCTACTCTACATCTACACTATTATAAAATACATAAAATACACTCTTATAAAAAACTGAGTTGGTGATGATGGTGTGCCTGCCATCCTGCAATATAGGCCGTCCGATTTATATCTGACGGATAGGAAAGAAACTATGGCAATTTTGCAAAAAGGTACCCACACACCTCTCCACATTTGCAAATAAGGCCTTCCCTCGTTCATCCTTTTCTCTCACAAGATAAACAAGTCAAACAAATGCATCTTAGTAAGAATGAAAACAAACGACAAAAAAATATTTTGACGGTGGATCGAAGTCATGACCGCGGGCACAACGGACAAGGTGGCCTTGTATTGGTATGCTGAGCCGTCTGTTTTAACACACATGAGCTGGTGTGGTGATTATACACACACGCACGCATGCACACGAACTCCATCCATGCAACACTCACACAAACACATGCACCCACGCACGCACGCAACACTCACACGTACACACGCAGCCACGCACGCACGCAACACTCACACGCACACACACACGCATGCATGCACACACCAGTACACCACACAACCAACACACACTCTCACGCTCAAGTGCTCAACCTACACGTGCATGCGCACACATCAGGCCCTGACAGATACATACACAACCAGGTGACTCCCACGCACGGGTTGGAGCCTTGTCGCGCCTGCGTAAATTTGTGTTTATCTAACCTTTTCCCTATGCGAACTGACAGGTGGGACCCACAAGGAACATGGTCAATTTAACTAGTCAACATGGCTCCACGCAGACTATTTGGCCGGTTAACAGAGTGCAATCCGATGCTGAACTGTGAGCAAGTGACCGGATAATCACCGCAAAACGTATATAGTGACCGTAATCAGCTTATTCTGAAGTTCGGTGACCGTATTACGCTTTTCTCTCTGTAGGCCCTCCAAAACTACATCTCTACACGTTCTCGCATGTTACATCTAACATCTATGCAATACAGCACTACTACTACACTCTAAGACAATAAATCATATGTGTTTTTAGTTTTACTAGATATCATATTGTTACTTATAATTATTCAGTTTGCATACATTAAAATTGCCTTCGAAATGTATGGCCAGTATCATCTACCGCGCGGGAAAAATCCCGCCCTTTCCTGTTTAATCGGGTTTGTATCGATGGATCGTGCGAAACAGCAAAACTATAGTACTATACAGTACAAGTGACAGTTCACTGGGCCGTCGTGTTGTCTACTCCTCCGTCGTAAGAGTGGAGCGCTCGCTTTCATAAATCTTCTAGTCCCTTTCGCCGACATGTGGGACATCAAGCTACCGGGTCCACGTGCCTTACCGGAATATAGTGCAGAGCAGCCGGGGTGAACCACCCCAGTCATGGCGCCGGCGTAGTAATGAGGAATGAGGCATCAAATCACAAAGCTGCACCTTTCCCGCAGTTCAGTTGGAGGGACGAAGTAATAATGCTAAAAAAAGAAGTCGGAGGGACGAAGCAACCATCATTTCACTCGTTGCTGAGTCCGCTTCTCCCTCATCTTCTTCAACTTAACCATGTGTTGCTTCTGCCGTTGTTCTACCTCATGTGGGACACGGATCATCTTGGTAAACCACTGACACGTGGGACCGCATGTTAGCAAACCGCCAGGACAACGTCCTCCAAAAATAAGAAACCTCCCCCGCCATCCACGCGGAAAAATCACCTCCTTTTTACTAATATTTGATTCTATAATTTTTTAGATCAATATAATTGAGATTTGTATAGATAGCACACAGGAGCAAAACCAAGTGGTACGGTTAAGGGCATCCACAATGTGTAGCCAAATGTGAAAATAGCTTTTGGCATCATGGGAACCATTGTGGACGGTGTTGCCAAAGCCAAAAAGATGGAACCGAAGCTCCCTGATTGATTGATTGAAGGAATAGAAAAATGCAACGTCTCTCCTCTTTCTCCAATGCTTGGACGCATGTAGTACAGTATAGAGCACAGAGTCTACTCCCATGTCCCTTCTATCACAAATCACAAAGCAGTGAGGCGTCAAATCCCAAAGCACGGACGAAGCAACCATCATTTCACTCTTCGCTGACTCCGCTTCTCCATCGTCTTCTTGGAGAAACCATCTCACCGCACTAGTACTCCTAGTAGTAGTACTAGTAAAGGACTTCCTGGATGCAAATAAGGTGGTTGTCTCGGCTTGCAGGCGGCACTTGCGAACGACTTACCGTGGTCTCCCTCAATGGTGTTCTACGTCGAACACACTTTGCCAAACCACAAAAAAAAATCGTCGACGTCACCGCAATGGGCAAGGAATTCAAATATAGTTACTACCTCCATTTTTTTGTACACAAGGCCAGTATATCAAAATTACAATTTGCAAAGGGCCACTAACACTAATCGAGGAAAAATTGATGGGGTTAGCAACCAAGGACATTAATATCCCCTGCATGCATGCGGAAGTGAGAAGGTTCGTTTGCATGGCACTGCATTAATCAAGCGATGAGGAGTGAGATGGTTAGCTCTTTGGTCTTTCGAGAAAAAAATACGCATTAATTGACACGTGAAACGAGGATTTGTATCGATTAAATCCCGCGAAGCAAAGCCCCGCCTTTCTTTTTTAACACTAGTACTCCTAGTAAGTACGTACTTATCCTGTTTGGGTCTAGGCCTTGCATTGCCAAACTTCGCCACACATTTTTGCCAAGCTTGCCTACAGTTTTCAAAATGAGGAGGTACACTTGCGCACGGCTGTCGCGGTCGCACCGCAACGTCACAGGGTCGCTCCTGCACGCCACGGTCGCACCGCACCCTCACACGGTCGCTCCTGCACGCCGCAAACCCAACCAAGGGAACACACCCTCACTAACACGTGCTATCGCATGTGAACAAACCAAACTCAGCCATCCTATCGCTGACACATAACTTTCATTCATAGAGTATGTTTATCCAACCGCATGTTGGGGAGTATTCGTACGGCCCATGCGGTGGTCTGTTGGGGAAGAAGAAGAGGTGAGGAAGAAGGAAAGAAGGGTTAGGAGACGTAGGATATCCATCCAACTGCCTGAAATGGTAGACTGCCCCAAGTCAGGCGACTTGCATAACAAATAGTATGTTTTTACACAACAAAAGATCCATAAAAACAACAACATAAAGAAAAACTATCACTACTCGCGGAAAGAGACGGCCTCGTCGTCTTTGGCTGCCGGCGCGAACCAGCCGTCGTTGCCGACGTGTGTCTCCGCACCGTGGTTGTCCTCGGCCTCCAGCTACTCGTTCAAGCGGAGCGTGCGGGCGCTTTACACGGACGAGAGCGCAGGTCGGTTCAAGTCGAGGACGTCCGGTTCCGCCTGCAGGAGGGCCTCGATGGCAGCGGCATCCGCGCGCTCCGCGTCGAGTCGAGCCTCCGCCGCCCGGTTCAAGTCCAGGACTTCCAGTTCCGCCTGAAGGAGGGCGTCGATGAGAGCGGCATCCACACGCTCTGCGTCGAGTCGAGCCTCTGCCGCCCGGTTCATGTCCAGGACATCCGGTTCCGCCTGCAGGAGGGCCTCGATGGCAGCGGCATCCGCGCGCTCCGCCTCAAGTTGAGCCTCCGCTGCTCGGTTCACATCCACGACATCCGGTTCCGCCTGCAGGAGAGCCTCGATGGCAGCGGCATGCGCGCGCTCCGCGTCGAGTTGAGCCTCTGCCCCTGGTCCTCCTTTAGTATCGCCATGTTGAACCGCTGGTCCGCCTACACCATGGAGGACCCAGACGCCGGCATGAAGTCGACGTCCATCGTCTCATACCCATCGGGCGCCTTCTGCGCTGTGACCTCCGCAGTGAACATTGGATCGGCTTCCTCCTCCTCGTAGCTTGGCTCTAGAGAACTCGGGGATTGGCCCGCCGCAAAGCGAGCTTGGGAACGGAGGTCTGTGGCACCGACCGCCGCCTTGATTTCTGCGCGGCGCTCCGGCGTCAGCATCTTGTAGTAAGTGATCTTGCAGCGCACCATGGCTTTCCGGCGAACTAGGGGACGCTTGATGCGGGCTAGGGGATCGAAAGGTGGGGGAATGGGCTGGAGATTTGGTGTGGTTTTGATACGTCTCCGTCGTATCTACTTTTCCAAACACTTTTGCCCTTGTTTTGGACTCTAACTTGTATGATTTGAATGGAACTAACCCGGACTGACGTTGTTTTCAGCAGAACTGCCATGGTGTTGTTTTTTGTGCGGAAAATAAAAATTCTCGGAATGTCCTGAAACTCCACGGAACACCTTAGAAAAAATAAAGAAAAATCCTCGCAAAATATAATTTATCTCTGTTTCAAAACCGAGCTCTGGCACCTCTACAAATCCCTGCTTCCCTCTACGAAGGGCCTATCTATTTACTTTTAGGTTGAGTCATCACCCTTCTTATTAAAAAGCACCCACTGGAGAGCACACTGTCGTTTGCATTCATTATTATTGGTTTATATTGGGTATGACTTGACTGGATCTCTTTTACCATGAATTACAATGTTTAGTCAGTCCTTGATCTTTAAAGGTGCTCTGCATTTATGTTTTGCGGTCTCAGAAAGGGCTAGCGAGATACCACTCTGTTATATCATGTTATGATTATTTTGAGAAAGTGTTGTCATCCGAGTTTTATTATTATGGCTCGCTAGCTGATTATGTTATTGATATGAGTAATTGTGAGACCTATGTGTTATTGTGAGTATGGTTAGTTCATAATAAGTGCTGAAACTTGAATGCCAGCTTTTCATGCTTACAACAACAAGAGCAAACAGAGTTTGTAAAAGTTTTTCTTTTTCTCTTTCAGTTTGCCAACTGAATTGCTTGAGGACAAGAAAGGGTTTAAGCTTGGGGGAGTTGATACGTCTCCGTCGTATCTACTTTTCCAAACACTTTTGCCCTTGTTTTGGACTCTAACTTTGAAAGTGCATTATATCGACTAGAGGGGGGTGAATAGGTGATTTTTATGAATTCTTCACTGAGGAATTTGCCGGTGAGGAAATTCCTTAGCGAAGAACTACTTGCAACGGAATAAGTACTCAGATGTAAGCATGACAGAATACACACATGGTCATCATGATGAAATGAAGACAAACACAGAGTACAGAAAGTGTAAACACAGGATAGCACAAGATGAAGACAAACAGACTAAAGAAATTGAACTGAGGAAATTGAGAAAGTCTTCAGTCAAAGTCTTCAAACACAGATATGAACAAACACTCAACACAGTAATGAGGATATGAAAGAGTTGAGGAAACAGATCCAGTAAGGTTGGTGAAGACGATGATTTGGTAGACCAGTTCCAACTGTTGTCTCAGTTGTACATCTGGTTGGAGCGGCTGAGTATTTAAACTCGAGGAGACATAGTCCCGGACACCCAGTCGCTGAGCACGCAGCTCAGGACACCAAGTCCTCACCATATTCTCCTTGAACTAAGGTCACACAGACCTCGTCCAATCACTCGTGGTAAGTCTTCAGGCGACTTCCAAACCTTCACAGACTGTGGTCACTCGGTAATCCACAATTCCTCTTGGATGCTCTACACCATGACGCCTAACCGTCTGGAAGAAGCACAGTCTTCAAAGGTAACAAGCGTCGGATCCACGCAGGATCAATCTCTTCAGTGATGCTCAATCACTTTGGGTTTGTGGGTGTTTGGGTTTGGATTTTCCTCACTCGATGATTTTTGCTCAAAGTCCTCGGAGGATGGGTTGCTCTCAAATGACAAGTGTTAGTTTCTCTCGGAGCAGCCAACCAGCTAGTGGTTGTAGGGGGCGGCTATTTATAGCCTAGGGAGCAGCCCGACATGATAAGACATAAATGTCGTTCAATGATATGACCGTTATGTGAATAAGATATTTTGGGAGAGCTGGCGCGTAGCACAGCAATGGTCGGAAATTTGACTCTCAAATTCCTCAGGGCTATCATGTTCCTCACTGTGTAGGCAATCCGCACTGGTGAATTCCTAAATCCTCAGTCAGAACAAATTCCTCAGCGACCAGAAGAACTTTGTCTCTGTCACTGAAGAAATTTGACTAAACTGTATGAGATTTCCAATGGCTTCACTCGAAGGGATTGGTAGGTGTAGGATTTTGAGTTGACCATCACGTGGAAATTTTTCCTTAGTATTTCCTCGACCCCCTTTAACAGTACGGTGTTTCCTATGACTCAAGAAAGAGAAAAACAAACTATGAAAACGATAGTCTTCAAGCTTCATATTCCTCGCATGAATATCAAGTCTTCACGGACACACCAATTTCTTCACTTTCAAAGTCTTCATGAAAGTCTTCAGGAATACCAAAATCTTCAGTCGAAGATATTCATTTTTAGGGGTCGACTTTCTCTGTAAATATCAAACTCCTCATAGACTTATAGACCTGTGTACACTCATAAACACATTAGTCCCTTAACCTCTAAGTCTTCAATACACCAAAATCACTAAGGGGCACTAGATGCACTTACAATCTCCCCCTTTTTGGTGATTGATGACAATATAGGTTAATTTTTCAACGGGGATAAACATATGAAGTGTAAGTACTGATATTGAGGAATTTGATTGCAAGATATAGAAGAACTCCCCCTGAAGATGTGCATAGTGAGGAATTAGCTTTTGAAGCAATGCACACTTGAAGATTTGGATCATGGAGATCTCCCCCTTTATCTTGTAATTTATACATGCATTTGACATATAATACGAAGAATTTGAAATGCATGATGAAATATGGTGCCTGAAGAGATTCAGCATGCGAGCAATAATATTAATGAGGAACAAGCATACAGAATCAAAGCACAGTGCATCAAAAGTATCAAAGCACCATCGGGTTTAAGATTACAACTCGATCCATTAAAAGTTTCAGAAGAACAAGAGCTGTAACTTAGCAAAAAAACGCCCATATAATAGACCCGCTTGAAGAATAACTCAGATTTCTCCCCCTTTGTCATCGAATGACCAAAAGGTTCGAAACTGAGGACTAACGCCCCTGAAGAAATTCAAGAAGATGGAGGAGCACCAGCGTTGTCGGGGTTGGTTATCGTAGTAGGGCCTGCCGCAGTGTCGTCCAAGTATTCATTTTCATCAGTGTCTGGCGATGAAGAATAGGAGCTGGCCAACAAGGAAGGAACCTTGACCTTCTTGAATTTCTTCGGTGGAGGTGCAGACCAGTCAAATTCTTCCTTGAGACCCATGCTCTTCAGATCTTCGACGCTGTAGATATGAGATAGAACAGCCCAGGTACGGTTGAAGGTTTCATGGAGGTAGTATAGGTTTTTCTTTACTGCATTGTGTGTTGAGGTCATGTTGTAAAGAATTGAACCAAACTGACGCTTGACCCATTTATGATTGCGATCAACTTTCTGATGAAGACTGAGGAGTAAATCACGATCAGTCATCACCCTGGGTGCTGTGGCTTGAGGAATTTGCTTGGAAGAGGTGTTGGCGACAGAGTCATGTGTGGCAGAGTCATCATTGGTGGAGTAGGATGCAGCCTTGCGAAATTGACCATCCAATGGACGAATGCCTTCATCTATCACAGCAGTAGCCTTGCCTTTGTCTTCAGCTGAGGAAAATGTCCCTTTGAGGACTTCAATTGGAGGCAAGAAACTGCCATGGTTCAGAGTATCAGCCTTGTTGTTGAGGGAAGACCTTGTCCTGATGAATTTCATAATCCATGGCGCATAAGGCTTCAGCTCAAACGGTGACATAGCAATATTTGCCAGAGTCCTCATGAAGAAATCATGGAAGTTGACGGGAACGCCATGAATGATATTGAAAAGCATATTCTTCATGATGCCAACAACTTCTTCATCATTTGAGTCATGGCCTTTGATAGGACTCATTGTCTTCGTCAGAATGCGATAGACAGTCCGTGGCACATACAGTAATTCCTTGACAAGGAATTTGGTTCGAGGAGCTTGCCCTGGCTTCAAAGGCTTCATCAGCACTTGCATGTAATGATTTGTAAGCTCAGGTTCATTGTAAATGCAACATGCACCATCAAGGGCAGGACTGAGTGGGAGGACACGAAGCAATTCAGTTGCTGGTGCCTTGTAGTGAGTATTCTCGGACATCCAGTCTAGCACCCATGAGTTCACATCTTCAGAATTGCCTGTGATGTGCAGCATCACATAGAATTGAAGAATGAGCTCTTCATTCCAATCACAGATGTCAGTGCAGAAATTCAGCAATCCAGCATCGTGAAGAACACTGAGGACTGGCTCAAAGCACGGCAGAGATTCCATGTCCACGTGAGGAATGTGTGCATGATCGAAGACTTTGTCTTTATCGAATAGTATAGAGGAATAGAAATTTGCTTGACTAGCAATCTAGAAACGCCTCTTCCTTATGCGAGCAGAATCATAGGGATTATAGGCAGTGAAGAACACATGCTCGTTGAAGAAATCAGCAGCCTTGAACTTTTGCTTCTCTGAGAATGGATCCTTTGGCTTGGGCATAGGAGTGTCGGTGAGTTGCATCACAACCTCAGGAATCACAATCTCCGGTTCTTCAGGCAGAGGAATTTCTGGTTCCTCTTCAGTGGCAGTCTGCATGTTCAAAGTATCAGCAGCAGCAGTTTCTTCAGCACTAGTGGCTGGAATTTCTTCATGCACAGACGAGGTGGGATGAGTTTCTTCAAAGCCTAGTTGAACTGTTGGTGCAGGGGACTGAGGTATCTGCTGTAGTGGGGTGAAGTGTGGAGAATTGGGATGCTGACTCTCCCAAAAGTCATCATTCATCACAGGCGTGGTGCATCCAATATCCACATCTTCGTCTTCAATTTCATCAACGCCAGCCTCTTCAGCTGTGAACTGAGGCATTGGCGAGGAAGCAACAGGTGTTGAAGGGATTGCATCCACTTCAATTTCTTCATCAATCTGCTCTGACGAAGCAGCAGAATGATTTTCTTCATCAGATCCACTAGGCATCACATATTCTTCACCATAAGGAATAGGGTCCTTTGATGGCATGGTGGAAATCGGAACAGCATCAATGGGATTCTGAAGTGAGCTGGTCATAGGCTTCATTTTCTTCGGAGCTGAGGAATCTGAAACAGATGATGCTTTCCTTTTCTTCACTACAGCTTTTTCTGCAGCCTTGGTCTTCCTCACATCTGATGTAGATGGTAGGGTAGGAGTTGGGGTAGGCGCAGGAGGAGCTGAGGAATCTATCTATATTTCCTCAGGCGCAACTGATGCAGTTTCCCTGACTTCTTCATTTTCTTCAGGCGCACCACTAGTGGATGCCCTGGCAGTTTCTTCAGCGGCTGGAATGGAGTCATCAACCCTGGAACTAGCATTTTGTTCAGCAGGCTGAAAATCATCAGCGGTGCTGGCATGCTCTTAAGTTTGCTGAGCAGAGGCTTCAGCTTGAGGAATTTCTTGTTGCGATGGTGCTGCAACATTGGTGAACTTCTCAGTCAGTTTAACGAACCTGACTTTGGCTCCTTGCCAATCAGCATAATAAGCATTGAAATCATTGCTGAGAGCTTTGATTTCAGACTGGATCATGAGGAGTACATCAGGTGTCATTTTGACAACATTGTTCTTCAGGAACTTCTCTTTCCTGAACCGAGCCTTCTTGATTTGTCTGGCCTTCTCAAATTTCCATTTCTCTTCAGAGATGAAATGGGTCAGCATGTGACTTTGGCCAGGAGTCAAATGAAAATCAGGCATAGGAGTGTTTGGATCCTTGTGCCAGAGATCAATGTAGTCGAGGATAACCTTTGGATCCAAAAGTAGTCGCACTGTTGTCCCTTTGGCTCTAGCGGCCCTTTCTTGCCTGTCTCTGATGATTTCTGCAAGTTCATCATCATCAGCTTCATTGTCAGATGGCACTTGGAAGGCAAATTGTTTGTTCTTCGGACTAGGCCGAGGACCTCGTCTAGCAGTGGCCTTGGTCTTCAGCAGAGTGGGGCCTGATGAAGAATTTGGTGCAGCTGAGGAACTCACTGAAATACTAGAGGCAATAGAGATGCCTGCAGTCCTTTGGCATGTGGCCACATGTATAGGTGTTGAGGACTTTGTCGGAGCAACTGAGGACTTTGGAGGAGCAGGAGCAGCGTGAGGAATTGGCCATGAGGGCTTTGAAGAAATTGGCCTTGAGGGCTTTGAAGATTTTGGCCATGAGGGCACAGTTGATGAAGCACTTGGCTTGTGAGCAGGCTTCTTTGCCATTGATTTTCTAGGCTTGTCAGAGGCCTTTGTGGCAGCAGCAGTAGCAGAGTCTTCATTAAATTTCCTCACTGCTTCGTTGGCTTGTCTAGGCAACTTGGCTTGGCGCTTGGCCCATTCGTTAGGAAAATCCTCACCGCGCTTGATGCTAGTGGGATCAGCTTCTTGGCCAGGTGCCAATGGAGCTCTTGGGCATGGAGGATTTGGAGTGAATTTCTTCATATACTTTGGAGTTACATATCTGTACTCCCTCCATTCTCTTGCCCATCTCCTTTCAATCCTCTGTATGCGCACCTTGCGCTGATTTTTGTTCTCTTTTCCAAACTTGGCCTCATCAGGTGTGCAATAGTCAGCATAGATGTCCTCAGGAATTTCAAATGCATTCATGACCTCAGCCTTCTTTCCTCCTTCCTCTGGTTTCTTACCGTCTGCCATATTCTTCAGATGAGGAATTTGAACAATCGAATTCTCTGAAGAAGTATGCAACTTTTCTTCGAGGAACGCTGCAAATGAGTTAAGTTGATAAGAACCTAGTGATTCAGCAGCGGACATGAGTACCTGTGAACAGAGTATAGTGGCGAGGAATTTGAAGAGGTCATATGCATTCTCAGAAGGTTTTCAAAATGAACAAGTTTGAGGAATTTGACCAGATGAGTCTTGAAGAATTTCACTAAGCGTTCTTTTTCTTAGGTTCCAGAGTTGTATAGATTGAGGATCCACACAATTGAGGAATCTTGAAGATAAATGATGCTTAGAGAAATGAATCAAGAACAGATGACTAGTGAGGTGTTTTGTTTGTGAGGATTTGAAGAATAAAACACCTTTGAAGATTTTGTAGAGAAAATTTGAATCAAAGAGGGCAGTAAAAGTAACTATTAATTACCCTTGATGACGAACATGACAAACTGAGAAGTGTATATTTGAAGCTTCTCAGTTCAGATCTTCCACGCCCTAACTTGGCGGAGGAAGACAGCTACGGCGGTGGCGGAGTGAAGATTTCCGCAACCGGCGCAAGTACGACGGCAACGAGGTCGAGGCAGTGAAGCTCTTCCTCACCGGCGATGATGGAGTAGCAGCGGCACTAGGGTTTGAGAAGCTCGAGCGAGAGAGAGAGCGGTCGAGCGGAGTAAAGGAAGTGAGGAAGGGTGAGGTGGTATTTATAGTCGCAGTGAAAAGTTCGCCCGAAGATTTAGGACGAACGTGCCCCTGGCCCTTCTCATTCGCTTGACATGTGTCACCCACATACTGAAAGGTGGAGATCGTGTTAGATCGTGGGTGAATAGATAAGTCTGTCGTGGGATACGGGACGGTTTGAGCGGCAAAACCAAAAATTTGGATAAGATTAGTTTTAAAGTTCCGTTCGCAATTTCTTCAGCTGACAAGACACAGTGAAGATTTTGAACGAGTTTCAAATAGAACTCACATGAAGAATTTGTGAATAGATTGGGTTGAGTATAGCATAGAGGGGGAAGGGTCCGATCACATTCACTTAGCAGAAAATGCAACTTGAAGAAATAGCCATAAGTGAATGTTGTAGAGGACATAAACTCATACATACATATATATATATATATATATATATATATATATATAGCCAATGAAGAAACACGACGGAAACAGTGAAGATTTTGACAAATTGAAGAATTTGAGAAAACTGAGGAATTTCAAAACTGAGGAAAAACACAAATTGAAGATTTTCAACTTTTGTGGTGGCGTGACCCACCGTATAAGAATGATGATTTCAGACACCGCGTACAATTGTCGTAGGGTTATGAGAATCAAATTTTTCATTAATTTCTTCACACTTAGAGTGTTATTCTTCATTGATTGAAGAAAAACGTTTCTTCATGTGTTGCACATCTAAGTCATCAATTTTGCATAAGTGTTAGGATGTGTGTCCTTTTCAAAGAACATTCGAAGACTCTAAGATATTTAGCTCACACCGCAACTTGCTAAATCTCTTCTTATCCAAGGGCTTTGTGAAGATATCGGCTAGCTGTTCTTCAGTCTTCACATGCTCAACAGAAATGTCGCCCTTCAACACATGATCACGAAGAAAATGATGACGAATCTGAATGTGCTTTGTCTTCGAGTGCTGAAATGGGTTGTGAGCAATCTTGATGGCACTCTCATTGTCACAGTAGAGAGGCACATTATTCATGTTGATGTCGTAGTCCTTGAGAGTTTGCTTCATCCACAACAATTGAGCACAGCAAGAACCAGCAACAATGTACTCAGCTTCAGCAGTGGACAGTGATACGCAGTTCTGTTTCTTCGAGGACCAACAGACCAAAGATCGTCCGAGGAAATGACAAGTGCCAGATGTTGACTTGCGGTCCACACGATCACCAGCATAATCAGAGTCGGAATATCCAATGAGATCAAAAGTAGAGCCCTTGGGGTACCATAATCCTAGTGTTGGTGTGTGAGCTAGATATCGAAGAATATGCTTCACAGCCTTATGGTGTGATTCCTTCGGTGTTGCTTGAAATCGGGCACACATGTAAACACTAAGCATTATATCTGGCCTAGATGCACATAAGTACAATAAAGAACCAATCATGGAGCGGTATACCTTGTGATCAAAGTCAATACCATTTTCATCAGTGCATAGATGGCCATTTGTGGGCATAGGAATTTTGACTCCTTTGCAATCTTGCATGCCGAATTTTCTCAGAACTTCCTTGAGGTATTTCTCCTGAGATATGAATAAGCCATTGTGCTGTTGACGAATTTGAAGACCTAAAAAGAATTTCAACTCTCCCATCATAGACATTTGATATTCTTCACTCATCATATAGGCAAATTCATCACTATAACGTTGGTCAGTACAGCCAAAGATAATATCATCAACGTATATTTGGCACACAAACAATTCACCATCATAAGATTTAGTAAAGAGAGTAGGGTCGAGTGAACCGGCTGTGAAGCCATTCTTCACGAAAAATTCCTTCAAAGTATCATACCACGCCCGAGGGGCCTACTTGAGGCCATAGAGGGCCTTGTTGAGTCTGAAGACTTTGTCAGGATTCTTTGGATCATCAAAACCTGGGGGTTGAGCAACATATACTTCTTCCTCAAGCTTACCATTGAGGAATGCACTTTTCACATCCATTTGTTGTAAGATAATATTATGATGGTTAGCATAAGCAAGTAATATGCGAATAGCCTCAAGTCTAGCAATAGGTGCAAAAGTTTCATCGAAATCAATTCCTTCAACTTGTGTGTAGCCTTGAGCTACAATTCGTGCCTTATTCCTCACCACAAGGCCATTTTCATCTTGCTTGTTGTGGTAGATCCACTTTGTGTCGATGATATTATGCTTGCGAGGATCTGGATGTTTGACCAGTTCCCAGACATTGTTAAGCTCGAACTGATGTAATTCTTCTTGCATGGCATGAATCCATTCAGGCTCCAGAAATGCTTCATCTACCTTAGTGGGCTCTGTGATAGAGGCAAAGGCATAGTGCCCACAGAAGTTAGATAAATGTGAAGCTTTTGAGCGGGTGAGAGGACCTGGTGCTTCAATGTCATCGATGATCTTTTCAACTTGCACTTCTTTTGCAACACGAGGATGAGCTGGTTGTCGTCGAGGAATTTGATCAGCATTTTCTTCAGCACCATTTTCTTCAGCATTTTCCTCAGGTACATTAGCTCGACGATCTTCATGTTCTGGAATGAATTCTTCGGTAGATTCTTCGGTAGGAATGACATCTATCGGTGTCAAAACCGGCGGATCTCGGGTAGGGGGTCCCGAACTGTGCGTCTAGGCGGAAGGTAACAGGAGACAAGGGACATGATGTTTTACCCAGGTTTGGGCCCTCTTGATGGAGGTAAAACCCTATGTCCTGCTTGATTGATATTGATGATGTGGGTATTACAAGAGTAGATCTACCACGAGATCAAGGAGGCTAAACCCTAGAAGCTAGCCTATGGTATGATTGTTGTTATTGTTGTTGTGTCCTACAGACTAAAACCATCCAGTTTATATAGACACCGGAGAGGGCTAGGGTTACACAGAGTCGGTTACAATGGTAGGAGATCTACATATCCGTATCGCCAAGCTTGCCTTCCATGCCAAGGAAAGTCCCATCCGGACAAGGGACGAAGTCTTCAATCTTGTATCTTCATAGTCTTGGAGTCCGGCCCATGATGATAGTTCGGCTATCCGGACACCCCCTAGTCCAGGACTCCCTCAGTAGCCCCTGAACCAGGCTTCAATGACGACGAGTCCGGCGCGCATATTGTCTTCGGCATTGCAAGGCGGGTTCCTCCTCCGAATAGTTTGTAGAAGATTGTGAACACCAGGATAGTGTCCGGCTCTGCAAAATAAATTCCACATTCCACCGTAGAGAGAATAATATTTACACAAGTTCAATCTGCTAACGTATTTCGTGGCGTGACGTCACACCACAACCAAACCTTCACTTGAATCGTTTTTATTATACCACCTTAGCGCGTTTAGCAAAGCGGTTTCCTTGGCACGTCTTGTCAAAGCAGAGATCATGTTCCCCTTATTCCGGGATTCTCATCAATACGGAAGTGGGTAACCCAACCGCACCATTGATTGCGGCGCTTAGGAGAAAAGCGAGTTTTACCAGGCTGGTGGGGACGCATAGTTTCGTCCGCCCATATATAAGGGGATAAGGATCCACCTTTTTACCTACGCCTTCTTCCTCCTTTGCTTATCCATCTCCGTGCACTCGAGCTCCAGCGCCCAAGTTCGCACATCTCACCTCAACCTCCTCCAACTATGTCCGGAGCTGGAGGCAAGTGGATGGCCTCCTCCGTTACAGAGGGGCACATCAAGAAGCTGCGTAGCGCTGGATATCTGTCCAGCGACATCGCGCACCGGCTCCCCGACAAGGGGTAGCCCATCCCCACCCCCAGGCCCCATGAGAGGGTGGTATTCCTTCCCCATTTCCTCCGCGGACTGGGCTTCCCACTTCACCCCTTTGTCCAGGGGCTCATGTTCTACTACGGCCTGGATTTCCATGATCTGGCCCCGAATTTCATCCTCAACATCTCGGCGTTTATTGTCGTGTGCGAGGCTTTCCTCTGCATCCAGCCCCACTTCGGCTTGTGGCTCAAGATCTTCAATGTCAAGCCGAAGGTTGTGAAGGGGAGTCAAGCTGAGTGCGGAGGCGCCATGGTGGGCAGGATACCCAACGTCACTTGGCTCGAGGGCGCCTTCGTGGAAACCATCAAGGGGTGGCAATCGGGGTGGTTCTACATCACCAAGCCGCGTGACCCTAAATGGGCGACGGCCCCCGAATTCAGATATGGCATCCCCACACGGCTCACCTCTTGGAAAGAGAGTGGCCTGACTTGGGGCGATTCAGAGGAGCTGACTGGACTCCAAGCCTGCATCCAGAAGCTGGTGGACAAGAAGCTCAAGCTTGTCAACATAGTCCAGGTCATGCTCATCCGCCGGATTCTCCCGTGCCAACAACAGGCCTTTAAATTGTGGGAGTTCGATTCGGCTCGGCACCGAACCTTGAGCGGGCTCTTCGACACTAGGTACGAAGATGCCTGGAAGGTGTTGTTTAAGGGCGCCAAAGCTCCCGCATCCGCTACCGAAGATCGCGGATTCCGCTCGCAGCGCCAAGCTAGCGAGGTAAGCAATTCTACCCTTTACAGGACACTTGTTTTTCATAGTTTGACTCTATGCGGGAGCTAAACTCCCTCTCCTTTGAAAGGACTGGCTGAAGAAGGCCGAGCAGACTAACTGTCCGGCTCCTTTGACAGAAGACCCAGCAGATGCCCGTTTAGCGGGGCTGCTGGTTCCGGCACCCCATGTGGTGCCGGAGAAGAAGGCCAAGAAGTAGGCCACGGGCACTTGAAAAAGTTCCCGTTTTCAGGTGTCCGATGACTCCGAGGCGGACTCCTCCCCCGAGGACGAGGAGGAGAAGAAGAAGGCCTCTCCCCCAGCGGGGGGAGGGAAGAAAAGGTGGGCCTCCCCAATGAGGGAGGCCGAAGGGTCCAAGAAGGGTAGAACTCTTCCCCCGGACTGTTCCGCCAACGCCGGTGACGACGACGAGGATTGGCCTCCAAGGGCCAAGCCCCTGGGGAGATCGTAAGTATCCGGACTCCCGAATGACTTCATGATTTTTCTTTTTTCCACATGGTGTCTTTCTAACGCCGCATACAACCCTGCAGTCCGCCCAAGGATGATCTTCCCGCTTCGTCGAGCGGGTCCTTGGGCTTGTCGGATGTGAACAATACTTCACTTCCAACCGCCTCCTCTCCCCGTGACGCTGATGACGCTGTGGTGGGATCCCAGAGAGGGACCCACCCAGGGGAGGAGGACCCGGAGGTGCCACAGGGCGGCCTCCCGGACTTCGTGTCGGACTCTGCGTCGGAACCTGCAGTGGTTTCGGAGTCCGGCAGGCGGCCCCTTCGCAAGAAGGGCAAGACCATGGAGCCGGCGGCCTCCTTCCAACCGGAGGCGCCGGATAATTTGCTGGAGGCGCTCAACGGTGCTTCCATCGAGGAGGAACACCGCACTGTCATGAGTGCGGTGATTCAGAAGGTCCAGCTCGCCAAAATCGGGCTAACCGAAGCCTGCAGCAGCCTTATATCAGGCTTTGAGGTAAGAATATTAATATATGCAAAATAGTACCGCATAGACAGTAGCCCCTGATGCTCGGTTCGGTGTTCGGAAAGAAAAGCCGGACTGAGGATCTAAAAAGATACACACAGGAGTCTTAATAAATATGTCAATATGGGATTGCAGGCTGCGCTACTGACCTCTGCCGCACTGACTGCGGAGGTCAATGCTTTGAAGCAAAGCCTCGAGCGGTTCGAGAACAATCTCGGCCATGCCAAGAAGTAGCTCGAGGACAAGGAAGGTGAGTAACACCTTATGAAAGTTGTACCTTACAGAAAAGGATTTTGGTTGCAAGATAAATTACAAGGATAACATGGGTACTTCAGGGGCCACGAATGAGGTGGCGACCTTGAAGGAGGCAGTGTCCGCGGCCGAACGTAATGCGGCCGTGGAGCACGCCGGGCGAGAGAAGCATGAGGCACGGGTGGCGGAGGTACAGCAAGAGCTCCAGGCTCTCATGGAAAAGCATGAGGGTTTGGAGCGCGACTCGAAGACTCGAGAGTCCGAGCTTGCATTGGCTCTTGAGAATGCCAAAGCTGCTAAGGCCGAAGCCCACAAGGCCCTTCAGGAGATCGAGGCGTTGAAGAAAATAGAGGTGGGTAAGGCATTTTTCATGCAAAGCAAGCATGTGAATGTGAATTACCTCTTACTTACCCGAATTCGGAGCTCTCCAGGAGCATTCGCAGATCTGCCCTGCAGCGTGTCCGATGCTGCCGCTTTCTACAGAGCCGAGGAGGGGAGCTCGACGGAGAAGGTCTTCTAGTCTCAGTATGTTGAGGCCGGACATCCGGTGCCCCTTAGCGACCAGCTGAAGCAGCTGGTCGAGCTCCACAAGGTGGCCGAACAGGCCATGAAGGGCCTCATAGTTCGGTTGTGGCCCGATGAGGCCATGCCTGGGAGCTACTTCGGCCTGGTGCGGCGGCTGGTGGATGCTTGTCCATGGGTTGAGGTCATCAAGCGATCCGCCTATATTGAAGGTGCCCATCGGGCCCTTGCCCGTGCTAAGGTGCACTGGGGCAAGATGGATGCTGAGAAGCTTGTGACGGACGCGCCACCGCCGGGCAAGGAGTATCGCACGCCCGAGATGTATTACAAGAGTGTCCTGAAGGGTGCCCACATTATTGCGGGTGAGTGCTCCAATAATGTAATATTTGAGTAGACTCGCATTTTGTTATCCTGTGCACTGAAAACTTTGTTCATATGCGCTAAGCAACGCTTGTTGATTTAAAATATTACCTTCTGTGCGGTTGTTTATCAAATCTGAGAGATGGCAAGTCATTGGCTTCAGCCCCCATGCCGCGAGTGCTGGGGTGTTCGGGATAAATTTGAGCACTCTTGTTCCCATATTTGGGTCCATCTAGGGAGGCGCTCAACACAACGAACTAGGCAACCGGACTTATAATGCTTGAACACTCTCACTTAGCCATAGAATTCTATAATTTTAAATTTCGGCGAAGTCCCTAGTGTTCGGAAGGCCGAGTTCGGGGCGCTATCCACGCCTGGGCCAGACAAAGCCGGTTCCTCGCTCTAAGCGGCATAAGTCTTTAGGGACTCGAAAAAACCTCTCGAACAGCGACCGGCTCTCGCCTCATCATGACGGTCAGTTTTAGCTTTCTCCAATGAGGCGTTCGCCCAGCTCAACCGGGGCGCAATCGCAGTGGTTCTCCCAGTGCTACCTTAGCCAATAGAACGGAACGTAAGGTACCAAAACATGGGAGCCGGGCAAACCCAACTATTGACCCAAGACATGATTCGGAGCTGATGCATATAATGCTATAAGTTCGGGGTGCCGCACTTGTGGAAGTGTTCGGACTTATCACACCATAATGTGGGGAACTTAAGCCCCTGGTGTATTTAGCCGTACCAAAGTGTACAGATGCGGCATGTCATAAATGAACATATCTATAAGAAAGGAATGCAATTAAAGCAAAAAAGGTGTTGCATTGTTTTATTCAAGAAATACCGCCATGAATGCAGGACGATACAAATAGTGCGATAAGCAAGGGATGGGACTATTAAACATGTCCCCATCCAGGGGTAGGCTGCGGAATGGTGTATAAAATAGATTTAGTGCTCGTAATTGAGACCACCTGGATATTCGTCGTAGCCTTTCTCCTTCCCTGGCTGTTGCATCGTGGGTTCGGCCGGTCTACTGGCGGACAGGGCCTCTGGTGAACGGAGTCCTGTGGGTAAGAAAAAAAAGGAAAAAGAAAGTAATGACACACTTGGGAGCCCCTGATGTGGTTGAGCCGCATTCTGGGCCTGTCATGGTCGTGCCCCTTCCCTATGCCCATGGTATCTCCAGAGCGTAATGATGTACGCGAAGGACCAGTCTTGCAATCTTGCGAGGGCTGGGGTTGGGGCCGCATTGCTACGCGTGCTCGGAACGTGCCAGGTGGTCTTGTTGTAGGTTACTCCAGGCGCGTTTATCCGTGTTCGGTCGCTTAACGGCCGGACTCGAGAATTGCCTTAAGAGGCTGCATTGTACTTCTGCCATGAGAGTCGCTGTATGTTCCTCCGTTCAGAAGGAGCGTTCGGTGTTTCCGTTGACCATGATGACTCCTCGAGGGCTTGGCATCTTGAGCATGAGGTATGCGTAGTGCGGCATCGCGTTGAACTTTGCAATCGCGGTCCGTCTGAGCAGAGCATGATAGCCGATGTGGAACGGAACTATGTCGAAGATTAACTCCTCACTTCGGAAGTTATCCGGGGATCCGAAGACCACTTCCAGTGTAACTGAGCCCGTACAATTGGCCTCTACACCTGGTATGATGCCTTTGAAGGTCGTCTTTGTGGGTTTAATCCTTGAGGGGTCTATGCCCATCTTGCGCATTGTGTCCTGATAAAGCAGGTTCAGGCTGCTGCCGCCGTCCATCAGGACTCTGGTGAGGTGAAATCCATCGACGATTGGGTCTAAAACCAACGCGGCGAATCCGCCGTGACGGATGCTGGTGGGGTGGTCCCTTCGATCAAAAGTGATCGGGCAAGAGGACCATGGGTTGAACTTCGGGGCGACTAGCTCCATCGCGTATACGTCCCTGAGTGCATGCTTCCGCTCCCTCTTGGGTATGTGGGCTGCATATATCATATTCACTGTCCGCACTTGTGGGGGAAACCCTTCTGTCCTCTATTGTTCGGCGGTCGGGTCTCTTCTTTGTCATCACTATGCAGCCCCTTGCCATCGTTTTCGGCAATTAGCTTGCCTTCCTGTTTGAATACCCAACAGTCCTTGTTGGTGTAGTTGGCTGGCTTTTCGGGGGTGCTGTGTATCTGGCACGAGCGATCGAGTATTCGGTCCAAATTGGACGGACCCGTAGTAGTTCTTTTTAATGGCTTTTTCCGCTGATCGGGTTTGGAGCCTCTGAATCCGGAATTGACTGACGTATCCTCATTATTGTCGCCGTTAACGCGGCGTTTGTTCTTGTTGCAACGCGACCTGCCATTGCGGTCCTTGGTATCCGGACTGCCAGAATTTTTGCTGAGGTTGTTGCTGCGGGCTAGCCAGCTGTCCTCTCCCGCGCAGAAGCGGGTCATGAGTGATGTGAGGGCTGCCATGGATTTCGGCTTTTCCTGTCCCAGGTGCCGGGCAAGCCACTCGTCGCGGATGTTATGTTTGAAGGCCGCGAGGGCCTCCGCATCCGGAATGTCGACGATTTGATTTTTCTTGGTTAAGAACCATGTCCAGAATTGTCTGGCCGATTCGTCTGGCTGCTGAATTATGTGGCTTAGGTCGTCAGCGTCTGGTGGTCGCACATACGTGCCCTGGAAGTTATCAAGGAATGTGGCTTCCAGGTCCTCCCAACACCCAATTGATTCTGCTGGCAAGCTGTTAAGCCAATGCCGAGCTGGTCCTTTAAGCTTGAGTGGGAGGTATTTGATGGCATGAAGATCGTCACCGCGGGCCATGTGGATATGAAGGAAATAGTCTTCGATCCAAACCGTGAGGTCTGTTGTGCCATCATAGGATTCAATATTCACGGGTTTAAACCCTTCGGGGATTTGATGATCCATTACTTCATCTGTGAAGCATAGTGGGTGTGCGGCGCCTCTGTATTGGGCTATATCGCGACGGAGCTCCAACGAGCTTTGTCTACTGTGTTCGGCCCGGCCGGACTTACTATGTCTGGCGCGACGGTTGTCGTCACGTATCATGGGGCGCCCACGCGATCCGTAGATCGATCTTGATTGTCTTGCCTTATCCTCCAGTATATCTCGCAAGTCCGGAGCGTCCCCCTATGGCCTTGCGCTTTGCGAGCGATGTCGGGGTACGGTTCTAGTGGAGGGCCCATCGTGACAGTGCGGCGCTCGGCTGTGGCTCGAATCCATTGAATATCAAGTCTCCGTGGATGTCAGCCGTGAAGTTAAGACTTCCAAATCTGACCTGACGGCCAGGGGCGTAGCTTTCGATCTGCTCCAGATGGCCAAATGAATTGGCCCGCAGTGCAAAGCCGCCGAATACGAAGATCTGTCCGGGGAGAAAAGTCTCACCCTGGACCGCGTCGTTGTTGATGATCGAAGGAGCCATCGAGCCTATCGATGACGACACAGAGGAACTCTCAATGAAAGCACCAATGTCGGTGTCAAAACCGGCGGATCTCGAGTAGGGGGTCCCAAACTGTGCGTCTAGGCGGATGGTAACAGGAGACAAGGGACACGATGTTTTACCCAGGTTCGGGCCCTCTTGATGGAGGTAAAACCCTACGTCCTGCTTGATTGATATTGATGATGTGGGTATTACAAGAGTAGATCTACCACGAGATCAAGGAGGCTAAACCCTAGAAGCTAGCCTATGGTATGATTGTTGTTATTGTTGTTGTGTCCTACGGACTAAAACCATCCGGTTTATATAGACACCGGAGAGGGCTAGGGTTACACAGAGTCGGTTACAATGGTAGGAGATCTACATATCCGTATCGCCAAGCTTGCCTTCCACGCCAAGGAAAGTCCCATCCGGACACGGGACGAAGTCTTCAATCTTGTATCTTCATAGTCTTGGAGTCCGGCCGATGATGATAGTTCGGCTATCCGGACACCCCCTAGTCCAGGACTCCCTCAACATCTTCAGTAGCCTTGAACTTGATAGAAACCTCAGGTGCTGGTTCATCTATCACAGAAGGTAGGTGCTCTCTTTGCGAGCCATTAGTTTCATCGAACCGCACATCTACAGTTTCAACAATCTTGTGAAGAGTGATGTTGAAGACTCTGTAGGTGTGCGAGTCCTTTCCGTAACCAAGCATAAAACCTTCATGTGCTTTCGGTGCAAATTTAGCATTGTGACGAGGATCTCTAATCCAACATTTAGCACCAAAGGCTTTGAAATAACTCACATTGGGTTTCTTGTCAGTGATGAGTTCATAGGCAGTCTTCTTGAAGAATTTGTGAAGATATACTCTGTTGATGATGTGGCACGCGGTATCAATTGCATCAATCCAAAAACGATGAGGCGTTTTGTATTCATCAAGCATAGTGCAAGCCATCTCAACAAGACGTCTGTTCTTGCGCTCCACGACGCCATTTTGCTGAGGAGTATAAGGAGCAGATAACTCATGAGTAATACCAAGTTCATCAAGATAGTCATTAAAACCAGAATTCTTGAACTCAGTTCCATTGTCACTCCTGATGTGCTTGATCTTCACACCAAAGTTGGTTGAAGCCCTCGAGGAAAATCGTTTGAAGACTTCCTGCACTTCATGTTTGTAAGTAACAATGTGTACCCATGTGTAATGAGAGTAATCATCAACAATAACAAAGCCATATAGAGATGCATCATTAGTCACAACAGAATAATGATTAGGACCGAAGAGATCCATGTGAAGCAATTCAAATGGTCGAGTGGTGGTCATGATAGTCTTCGCTAGATGCTTGGCCTTAGTCATCTTCCCAGCTTCACAGGCACCACACAAGTGATCCTTGAGGAATTTGACATTCTCAATGCCAATGACATGCTTTTCTTCGCAAGCGTGTGCAAATTCCTCATGCCTGCGTGACCAAGTCATCGATGCCATAGCCAGCCTTCTGAAGCTTTTGCATGTAAGCACACGGAAGGTTGTGGTCCTGTAGAGAAATCAACAATGTACAAGTCTCCTCTCCTAAAGCCTTTGAAGACTTTGGAATTGTCAGCTTCCATGATCACAACACAATGATACTTGCCAAAGACAACAACCATATCAAGATCACAAAGCATTGAGACAGACATGAGGTTGTATCCTAAGGACTCGACAAGCATGACTTTGTCCATGTGTCAATCCTTAGAGATCGCAACCTTACCTAGACCCAATACCTGACTTTTGCCTTTGTCAGTGAAGATGATATGCTTCAGATGTGACGGTGTTAAGGGAGCATCCATCAATAGATTCTTGTCACCAGTCATGTGATTTGTACATCCACTATTGAGGACCCACTCGTTTGCTTTGGGTTGATCATCCTGTAGATGAATTACTGCAGTTTACAAACTCATATACTTCATCAGTGAAGAATATGACATCAGTATCATCAGTTCAATTTCATCAAGCAATATCACAGATAATCAGTATGAGGACGTGTGAAATGAAGTTCATTTCATCATGATTCGCCTGCGTCCTTTCAGGCACTATTTAGGTCTC
Organism: Triticum aestivum; assembly: GCF_018294505.1. NCBI lineage: Eukaryota > Viridiplantae > Streptophyta > Magnoliopsida > Poales > Poaceae > Triticum > Triticum aestivum. Next base: position 308,968,633 of record NC_057807.1, on the reverse strand, counting down.
CAGCAAATTCTTCAGTCGTTTTGAGCATGACTGGAGACCTGACCCTGCGTAAGATATTAGTTCTTTTTCTTCACCACCCACATCTGGAGGGGTGGCAAAGAATTCATCACTCTGCGAGCACCATATGAGAAAGGTGGCATGGACGCCAGTCCACTTCGTTTCACATAAGAGAGGTTAGGGTAAGCATATGAATAAGCAGAGAAATTCTTCGAGGACTTATGAACGTAATGATTTGAAGAATAATGCACATATTCATAGCCCTTAGCTCTACCCTGCGAAACAGAGTTGTTAGCATGATGATGTTCATATGAGGATTTTGATCCTTTTGAGGAATTTGATCCATGTGAGGAATTTGGTCCGTATGAGGACTTGGATCCATATGAAGAATTTGGTCCATATGAAGAGTTTGATCTGGAGTTTCTATTCTTCACTGGTGGTGTCATGAGGACATTCACCTGAAGACTTTCAACATAACTTTTGGGAACCCAGATTTTCTTCATAGGGGAACCGTTCCTGCAGTTAGTGCCAACATATCTAGCAAATACTTCACCATTCTGATGTTTGAAGAGTTTATAGTTGGAGTCAAATGACTCATCAGAAGAATGAGGAGATTCACATGTAAAGCCAGATAAGTTAGATGGATCAACTGGAGGTCCCTTTGCAGCAACCCATGAGGTTTTGGGGTACTGCTCAGGCTTCCAATATGTTCCATCAGCATTGAGTTTCCTCTCAAAGGCAATACCCTCTTTCCTAGGGTTTCTGTTGAGGATCTGCTTTTTAAGCACATCACAAAGAGTCTGATGCCCTTTGAGGCTTTTGTACATTCCTGTCATATACAATTCCTTCAGCCCTACATCGTCAGTGATACTAGCAATGTCCTCAGATGAGGAATTAGTGATAGCAGAGGCAGGTGAAAAATTTGTAACATTTTAAGCATTTGAACATTCAAGTGAAGAATTAGAAGATTCACGTTCAATGCACTTTAGGCATGGAGGATCAAGTTCTTCCTGAGTAGCGCTGATTTGTTGAGCAAGTAATGAATCGCGCTCCTTCTGAAGATCTTCATAACACACTCTTAGCTTCTCAAGATCTTTCTTTCTTTGAAGAAGTTCAAGAGAAAGCTTCTCGTGATTAGATAAAAGGATTTTATGATGACTTTGAAGGTTGTCAAACTTAGACTGAAGTCTCTGAAGATTTTCAGTTAAGTCTTTAGTGCGGTCCATTTCATCGCCCAACATATCATCACTTTTGTCTAGCATGTTTTGAAGTTTTTCAATAGCCTTTTGTTGTTTCACAGCAATGTTAGCAAGTTTAGAGTAGCTAGGCTTGAGATTTTCATCAGATTCATCCTCACTTGATTCAGAGGAGGGGTATTTAGTTACCTTAGCAGCCTTTTCCATGAAGCAATAGGTAGGAGCGTAGTCGTCATTGCCTTCATCAGCGTTGTTGGTGTTGCCATTTTCTTTAGAGTTGAAGATAGACTTGCTGACAAATGCGGTAGCAAGAGCTAGACTTGCCACACCTGACTCAGACTCCTCGGATGCCTCCTCTTCCTCATTATCCTCAGATTCAGCCTCAGAATCCATTTCCTTGCCAATGAATGCCCGAGCCTTCTTGGACCTGCTCTTCTTGTGGGATGAAGACTTCGAGGATTTTGATGATGAAGACTTTGAAGATTTCTTCTTCTTCTTGGCATCATCAGAACTGTAATCCTTTTATTTCTTCTTCTTTAGTTCATTGTCCCACTGAGGACAATCTTGAATGTAGTGACCAGGCTTCTTGCATTTGTGGCATAGCCTTCTCTTATAGTCACTTGATGAGGAATCACTGCTCCTTGAAGATTTTCCAAAGCGACCATGTCTTGAGAATTTCTGGAACTTCTTCACGAGTAGTGCTAGCTCCTGGCTCAATTCTTCACGATCACCAAGGCTACTACCAGAATCTTCACATTCCGATTCAGACACTGCCTTGGCCTTCAAGGCACATGATTTCCCATAGCTTGAACCCTAGAGATCTAACTTTTCAGCAAGCTGGAACTCATGAGTATTTAGCCTCTTGAGGATATCAGCGGGATCTAGTGACTTGTAATCAGCACGCTCTTGAATCATCAATGCTAGAGTGTCAAATGACGAATCGAGTGATCTCAGCAATTTCTTCACCACCTCATGGTCGGTGATGTCAGTGGCACCGAGCGCTTGAAGCTCATTTGAGATATCAGTGAGGCAATCAAAAGTTTGCTGAACATTTTCATTGTCGAGTCTCTTGAAGCGGTTGAAGAGATTGCGAAGAACGTCAACACGAGAGTCATGTTGAGTTGAGACTCCTTCGTTTACTTTGTAGAGCCTATCCCAGATAAGCTTAGCAGTTTCCAACGCACTCACTCTACCATACTGCCCTTTACTCAGATGACCACATATGATATTCTTCGCTTGAGAATCGAGTTGCTTAAATCTCTTCACATCAGCAGCATTCCGGGAAGGTGTGACTGAGGGAACACCATTTTCCACAACGTACCAGAGATTGTTGTCAATTGCTTCAAGATGCATTCGCATCTTATTCTTCCAGTAGGGGTAGTCCATGCCATTAAAGGTAGGACACCCAGCAGAGACTTTGATCATACCTTCAGTCGACATAACTAGAACTCCAGGTGGTTAAACCAAAATCACACAGAACAAGGGAGTACCTTGCTCTGATACCAATTGAAAGTGCGTTATATCGATGAGAGGGGGGTGAATAGGAGATTTTTATGAATTCTTCACTGAGGAATTTGCCGGTGAGGAAATTCCTTAGCGAAGAACTACTTGCAGAGGAATAAGTACTCAGAAGTAAGCATGACAGAATGCACACATGGTCATCATGATGAAATGAAGACAAACACAGAGTACAGAAAGCGTAAACACAGGATAACACAAGATGAAGACAAACAGACTGAAGAAATTGATTTGAGGAAATTGAGAAAGTCTTCAGTCAAAGTCTTCAAACACAGATATGAACAAACACTCAACACAGTAATGAGGAAATGAAAGAGTTGAGGAAATAGAACCAGTAAGGTAGGTGAAGACAATGATTTGGTAGACCAGTTCCAACTGCTGTCTCAGTTGTACATCTGGTTGGAGCAGTTGAGTATTTAAACTCGAGGACACACAGTCCCGGACACCCAGTCGCTGAGCACGCAGCTCAGGACACCAAGTCCTCACCGTATTCTCCTTGAACTAAGGTCACACAGACCTCGTCCAATCACTCGTGGTAAGTCTTCAGGCGACTTCCAAACCTTCACAGACTGTGGTCACTCGGCAATCCACAATTCCTCTTGGATGCTCTAGACCATGACGCCTAACCATCTGGAGGAAGCACAATCTTCAAAGGTAACAAGCGTCGAATCCACGTAGGATCAATCTCTTCAGTGATGCTCAATCACTTTGGGTTTGTGGGTGTTTGGGTTTGGATTTTCCTCAATCGATGATTTTTGCTCAAAGTCCTCGGATGATGGGTTGCTGTCAAATGACAAGTGTTAGTTTCTCTCGGAGCAGCCAACCAGCTAGTGGTTGTAGGGGGCGGCTATTTATAGCCTAGGGAGCAGCCCGACATGATAAGACATAAATGTCGTTCAATGATATGACCGTTATGTGGATAAGATATTTTGGGAGAGCTGGCGCGTAGCACAGCAACGGTCTGAAATTTGACTCTCAAATTCCTCAGGGCTATCATGTTCCTCACTGTGTAGGCAATCCGCACTGGAGAATTCCTAACTCCTCAGTCAGAACAAATTCCTCAGCGACCAGAAGAACTTCGTCTCTGTCACTGAAGAAATTTGACTAAACTGTATGAGATTTCCAATGGCTTCACTCAAAGGGATTGGTAGGTGTAGGATTTTGAGTTGAGCATCACGTGGAAATTTTTCCTTAGTATTTCCTCGACCCCCTTTAATAGTACGATGTTTCCTATGACTCAAGAAAGAGAAAAACAAAACTATGAAAACGAAAGTCTTCAAGCTTCATATTCCTCGCATGAATATCAAGTCTTCACGGACACACCAATTTCTTCACTTTCAAAGTCTTCATGAAAGTCTTCAGGAATACCAAAATCTTCAGTCGAAGATATTCATTTTTAGGGGTCGACTTTCTCTGTAAATATCAAACTCCTCATAGACTTATAGACCTGTGTACACTCATAAACACATTAGTCCCTTAACCTATAAGTCTTCAATACACCAAAATCACTAAGGGGCACTAGATGCACTTACAAACTTGTATGATTTGAATGGAACTAACCCGGACTGACGCTGTTTTTAGCAAAACTGCCATGGTGTTGTTTTTTGTGCAGAAAATAAAAATTCTCAGAATGTCCTGAAACTCCACGGAACACCTTAAAAAAATAAAGAAAAATCCTCGCAAAAGATGAAGACCAGGGGGCCCACACCCTGCTCACGAGGGTGGGGGGCGCCCCCCCTGGGCGCGCCCCTACCTCGTGGGCCCGCTGGTGGCCCTCCGACGCCAATTCGAACTCCATATATTGGCTTTCGGGGAGAAAAAAATTAGAGAGACGAAATCATCATGTTTTATGATACGGAGCCGCCGCCAAGCCCTAATCTCTCTCAGGAGGGCTGATCTAGAGTCCGTTCGGGGCTCCGGAGAGGGGGATTCATCGCCGTCGTCATCATCAACCATCCTCCATCACCAATTTCATGATGCTCACCATCGTGCATGAGTAATTGCATCGTAGGCTTGCTGGACGGTGATGGGTTGGATGAGATTTATCATGTATTCGAGTTAGTTTTGTTAGGGTTTGATCCCTAGTATCCATTATGTTCTGAGATTGATGTTGCTATGACTTTGCTATGCTTAATGCTTGTCACTAGGGCCCAAGTGCCATGATTTCAGATCTGAACCTATTATGTTTTCATGAATATATGTGTGTTCTAGATCCTATCTTGCAATTCTATAGTCACCTACTATGTGTTATGATCCGGCAACCCCGAAGTGACAATAATCGGGACCACTCCCGATGATGACCATAGTTTGAGGAGTTCATGTATTCACTATGTGCTAATGCTTTGTTCCGGTTCTCTATTAAAAGGAGGCCTTAATATCCCTTAGTTTCCAATAGGACCCCGCTGCCACGGGAGGGTAGGACAAAAGATGTCATGCAAGTTCTTTTCCATAATCACGTATGACTATATACAGAATACATGCCTACATTACATTGATGAACTGGAGCTAGTTCTGTGTCACCCTATGTTATAACTGTTACATGACGAACCGCATCCGGCATAATTATCCATCGCTAATCCGGTGCCTACTAGTTCTCCATATACTGGTTCTCGCTTATTTACTTTTCCACTGCTACTGTTACAATCATTACAAAATACCAAAAACATTACTTTTGCTGTCTTTACTTTTGCTACCGTTACCACCACTATCATATTACTTTGCTACTAAACACTTTGCTGCAGATACTAAGTTTCCAGGTGTGGTTGAATTGACAACTTAGCTGCTAATACTTGAGAATATTCTTTGGCTCCCCTTGTGTCGAATCAATAAATTTGGGTTGAATACTCTACCCTCGAAAACTGTTGCGATCCCCTATACTTGTGGGTTATCAAGACTATTTTCTGGCGCCGTTGCCGGGGAGCATAGCTCTATTCTATGAGTCACTTGGGATTTATATCTGCTGGACACTATGAAGAACTTGAAAGATGATCGAACTACTATTTTTTCCTCAACTACGAGGGGAGGTAAGGGATTGCCATCTAGCCTTGCACTAGATTCTCCTTCTGTTATGAGTAAGTTTGTGACACCTAAACCTACTACTGCTATTGATTCTGATATGTCGCATGTTATTGATGATGCCACTTCTGCTATGCATGATACTTATGATGAAACTACTTCTATGCTTGATACTACTGTGCCACTTGGTGAATTTCTTGATGAGCAAATTGCTAGGTCTAGAGAAAGAGAAATTATTGAACCTGAATTCGATGATGTTAGTGATGATGAACCTATGCCTTCTATTCCTGAGGGTTATCTTTTTGATGCTGAATCTTCTGCAGCTATTCTTGCTTGCCAGGATAAACGTGAATGTAAGAGGTTGCTAGTTAAATGGAGTAAAGAATCTTTTAGAGATAGAATGAGACCCGACCCTGCTTTTGCTACTTCACCTATCTGTGTGCCTGATCAGGATTATTTTGATTTTTCTGTTGATCCAGATATAATTACTTTGGTTGAATCTGATCCTTTTTATGGCTATGAATCTGAAACTGTTGTGGCACATCTTACTAAGTTAAATGATATAGCTGCCCTGTTTACTAATAATGAGAGATCGCGCTACCTTTATTTACTTAAGATATTTCCGTTCTCATTAAAGGGTGATGCTAAGATATGGTATAATTATCTTGATCCTGGTTGTGTGCAAAGTCCCCAGGATATGATTTATTACTTCTCTGCTAAATATTTCCCTGCTCATAAGAAACAAGCTGCTTTGAGGGAAATATACAATTTTGTGCAAATTGAAGAAGAGAGTCTCCCACAAGCTTGGGGGAGGCTTCTCAAGTTACTTAATGCTTTGCCTGATCATCCTCTTAAGAAACCTGAAATATTTGATATCTTTTATAATGGACTAACTGATGCTTCCAGAGATTACCTGGATAGTTGTGCTGGTTCTCTTTTCAGGGAAAGAACACCGGATGACGCTAAACTTCTATTGAATAATATGTTGGCAAATGAATAATTGGGCACCTCCCGAGCTACCCCCTGAGCCAGTTCTTGAGCCAATTACTGAGCCTATTCTTAAACCAACTCCGAAGAAGAGAGGTGTTCTATTTCTCAGTCCCGAAGATATGCAAGAGGCAAAGAAATCTATGAAAGAAAAAGGGTATTAAAGCTGAAGATGTTAAGAATTTACCTCCTATTGAAGAAATACATGGTCTTAATTTACCGCCTGCTGAAGAAGTATATAATCTTAACTACCTATTTATTGAAGAACCTCCCGACATCCCAGCACGGGTAGTAAAGGTAAATTCTCTCTATAGATATGATAAAGCTGAAGTCCCTCCTACTAAAATTGCTAGCCAGTGCTTGGATGAGTTTGATGACTTTATGTTTAAGTAAGATGACTTTAATGCTTATTTTGGTAGACAATTAAAACAAAATACCTTTATGATTAAATGCTTGGGTGATTATATGGTTGATATTAGAGGTGAACTTAAACTTGTTAGCAAACATGCTTCTATGGTTACCACTCAAGTAGAACAAGTACTTAAAGCTCAAAAAGAAGTGCTTGATGAGATGAATAGTAAGAAAAATGATTATGCTGTTAGAGTGGCTACTAGAACTGGTAGAATGACTCAGGAACCTTTGTATCTTGAAGGCCACCCTAAGAGAATCGAGCAAGATTCTCAGAGAAACAATATTGATATACCTAGTTCTTCTAAAAGGAAGAAAAAGAAAAATGATAGGACTTTGCAAACTTCTAGTGAACCTATTGCTGAACCACCTGAGAATCCAAATGATATCTCTGTTTCTGATGCTGAAACACAATCAGGTTATGAACATGAACCTAGCAAAAATGTTAATGATAATGTTCATGTTGATGCTCAACCTAGTAATGATAATGATGTAGAAGTTGAACCTGCTGTTGATCTTGATAACCCACAATCAAAGAATCAACGTTATGATAAAAGAGATTTTGTTGCTAGGAAACACGGTAAAGAAAGGGAACCATGGGTTCAGAAACCCATGCCTTTTCCTCCTAAACCATCCAAGAAAAAGGATGATGAGGATTTTGAGGGCTTTGCTGAAATGATTAGACCCATCTTTTTGCGTATGCGATTAACTGATGTGCTCAAAACAAATCCTTATGCTAAGTATATGAAGGATATTATTACTAATAAAATAAAGATACCTGAAGCTGAAATTTCCACCATCCTTGCTAATTACACTTTTAAGGGTGGAATACCAAAGAAACTTGGAGATCCCCGAGTGCCTACTATACCATGCTCCATTAAAAGAAGTTATGTTAAAACTGCTTTATGTGATCTTGGAGCCGGTGTTAGTGTTATGCCTCTCTCTTTATATCATAGACTTGACTTGATATCTTTGCAAATGGCTGATAAATCAACTGCTATACCTGTCGGTATTTGTGAGGATGAGCCTGTTGTGGTTGCAAACATTACTATTTTAACGGACTTCATTATTCTTGATATTCCCGAGGATGATAGTATGTCTATTATTATTGGAAGACCTTTCCTTAATACTGCAGGGGCTGTTATTGATTGCACCAAAGGCAATGTCACTTTTCATGTCAATGGCAATGAGCACACGGTACATTTTCCGAGGAAACAACCTCAAGTTTATAGTATCAACTCTGTTGGAAAAGTTCCACCGATTATATTTGGAGGTTTTGAATTTCGTCTTCCTACTGTCAAGAAAAAGTATGATATTCTTATTGTCGGGGATTTCCATATCCCAGTTGAGGTAACTTAGTGTCAGTCGAAATTTCTCCGATTCCAAGATTATTCGGAATGAGTTTGTTAATAAGACTTGATCAACCTTGTTAGTGGGTTCATTTTGATGATCACGAGATGGATGAAACTAGAAGCACAACCTTCTGTACCCTCTTTATATTTTCTGTTATTTAGTAGAAATAAAGTAAAATAATATTTTCTGTCTGTTTCCTGACTTACCCGTGCTATATAAAAATATCCCGAAAATAAAAGTCTTCAGAATGCCATGCCAATTTAATATGATTTTTTCGGGAATATTTGAGAATTTTCTCTGCAAAAATTACCACGGGGGGAGCTGCCACCTGGCCACGAGGGTGGAGGGCGCGCCCTACCCCCCTGGGCGCGCCCCTGCCTCGTGGGCCCACGGTGGCCCTCCTCCACTTATTCCTGCACCCATCTTCTTCCTCTGCCTCACACAAACACGAAAAACCAACTCAAGCACGAGTTCCAGCCCCCGTTGCTGTGATTTTCGATCTCCTTGCTCAAAGCACCTCTCGCAAAACTGCTTGGGGAGATTGTTCCTTGGTATGTGACTCCTCCATTGGTCCAATTAGTTTTTGTTCTAGTGCTTTATTCATTGCAAATTTGTGCTGCATAGGTGACCATGTTCTTGAGCTTGCATGTCAAATTTATATGGTTCCACATAGTTCCAATGCTTTATTTAGGCTCTAGTCACTTGTGGGAGTTGTTACTATCAATTTTGTTGAAGTTGGTTCACTTTTATTTGAAGTTACTAAAAATGTCAGAAATTTTTCAGAGGAAACAATATGCTTAGGAGGATGTTCCAAGGTGGTCCTTCAAGGAAGCAAGGTCCCAGGCTTGCAATACGTGACACTGACGAGGAACGACCAAGAGACGCTCCTGTGAGGCCTTGTGAATGGCCATCGGAAAATTTTATGAATCAAGTGGGAATCAAAGAAGAATTTAGCACATATTTGAGTAACGCCGGTCTTGAGGACTTTGAAGCTGACAAATGCCCCCAGTATTATGATCTCACAAGTTCATTTGTGAGGAGGTTTGACTTTTCATCTTCTTGTAATTCTCCTTCAGTCATGTTCGATCTTTATGACAAATATTATACCATGGACATAGAGGACTTTACTTCTGCTTGCAAACTTCCATCTTGGGGTAATGTCAGGGATCCCCCTAAATCTGAATATAGAGACTTTCTTGCTAGAATAACTGTGGGGGAATCTAGAGATATAACGCAAGCTACTATAGGGAGCATTCACTTTCCTGCTATACATTATTTTACTCTCTTCATAGGTAGATGTATTAATGCTAAGGATGAAGCATGTCACATGTGTGTCCCTGATCTCAGTATTCTTAGGAGTGTTGTGTTAGGAGACCAATCTTATCATTTGGGAACCATTGTAGCTCGCAGGTTGCATCAGAATAGACATAGCGGAGATTTCTTTGGAGGAATTTATGCAACCCGCTTAACTAATTTTCTTGAAATAGACATTCGTGAGGGTGATATGGAGTTACCCCCTTCTTATTTAGATTTTGATTCTATGGTTTCCCACCAGTTTGTTGAGAGGACTGAACCACCTCTCCAGTATCGACTAATCTTTGACAGACGTCGTGTAGTCCATGTTGCTCTTCCTGCTCCTGCCTTCTTTGATTCACAGGCAAAACAAAGATATATTATTACCAGAGAGGAGGCAGATGAGTACGAAAGGAGAGTGGAGGCTGCTCGACTCCATGCTACAGCTCAGGCGGCGATAGCCGCTGACGTCATAGTACGACCCCAGCTACACCTACGGATATCCGCCAGGCCATCCCTGGCAATAGACCAACTTAGGCCAAAAGCCTAATCTTGGGGGAGTACGTATTTCCCACCGACATTAAATTCATGTTCACACACACACTCATTGCTAGATGTCGGTGCTCATACTCTTTCATTGTATTATCCATGCTAGTTTAAATTTCTTTTTCTTGCTTTCTTCTTGTGTGTTTGTTAACTTTAAGAAAAACCAAAAAAAATAGTAGTAGTCTACTTTCCATGCTTGTAGTAGAATTAAAAAGAAAACCCAAAAATATTTCCCGTTCTTATTTTACTTGTTGGGAGCTTTCCCGTGTAAATAGTTTTTATTTTCTTTTCCTTTCTTTGGGGATCGAGAAGACCATATTGGAAATGCTTAGTGGCTCTTATATGCATGATTGTTTATTTAAACTTAGAGCCCATAATACTTGTCTTCTCTCTTGAGTTGAATGCCTGCAGATTCCAGCTTAGTCCAATGTACGTGGACTCTTATTATTATACACACCGTTCGGTCGTGCAAGTGAAAGGCAATAATGATGATATATGATGGACTTATTGGGAAGAGAAAAGGTGGTGTGAACTTGACCTCTCTTGTTTTTGTAAATATGATGATTCATCGTTCCTAATTCAGCTATTATGAAGTAAACCTATTTGCAATGACATTTAGAGATTATAGTAGCTTGTGCCATGCTTGATTAGCTATGAGTTATAATGGTCTACCTTGCGTGCCAACATGTTATTAGAATGATTATGATGTGGTATGATGGGATGGTATCCTCCTTTAAATGTATTGAGTGACTCGACTTGGCACATGTTCACGCATGTAGTTGAATCAAATCAACATAGCCTTCATGATATTTATGTTCATGGTGGATTATATCCTACTCATGCTTGTACTCGGTGTGAAATAATTTTAATGCATGTTTACAAGTGTTGTCGCTCTCTCAGTTGGTCGCTTCCCAGTCTTTTGCTAGCCTTCACCTCTACTAAGCAGGAATACTGCTTGTGCATCCAAACTCCTTAAACCCCAAAGTTATTCCATATGAGTCCACTATACCTACCTATATGCGATATTTACCTGCCGTTCCAAGTAAATTTGTATGTGCCAAACTCTAAACCTTCAAATAAACATTTTTTTGCATGCTCGAATAGCTCATATGTCAACTAGAGCTGCCCTTATCTTCCGTGTTAGGCGGGTTATTCTCAAGAGGAGTGGACTCCGCTCCTCATTCATGAGAAAATGGCTGGTATCCGGGATGCCCAGTCCCATGCTTTATGCAAACTAAATCAAAATAACTGCAAACAAAACTCCCCTTGGGACCCGTTGAATGTTGGAGGCACTCATTGTTTCGAGCAAGCCATGGATTGATGCTTGTGGAGGAAGGGGAGTATAAACTTTACCATTCTGTTTGGGAACCGCTTATAATCTGTTTAGCATGGAAGATATCGTCGTCTTTTAGTTGTTATGTTGACAATGAAAGTATGCCGCTCAAAATATAATTTATCTCTATTTCAAAACCGAGCTCTGGCACCTCTACAAATCCCTGCTTCCCTCTACGAAGGGCCTATCTATTTACTTTTATGTTGAGTCATCACCCTTCTTATTAAAAAGCACCCGCTGGAGAGCACACTGTCGTTTGCATTCATTATTATTGGTTTATATTGGGTATGACTTGACCGGATCTCTTTTACCATGAATTACAATGTTGTTTGCATTCATTATTATTGGTTTATATTGGGTTTAGTCAGTCCTTGATCTTTAAAGGTGCTCTGCATTTATGTTTTGCGGTCTCAGAAAGGGCTAGCGAGATACCACTTTGTTATATCATGTTATGATTATTTTGAGAAAGTGTTGTCATCTGAGTTTTATTATTATGGCTCGCTAGCTGATTATGCTATTGATATGAGTAATTGTGAGACCTACGTGTTATTGTGAGTATGGTTACTTCATAATAATTGCTGAAACTGGAGAGCACACTGTTGTTTGCATTCATTATTATTGGTTTATATTGGGTTTAGTCAGTCCTTGATCTTTAAAGGTGCTCTGCATTTATGTTTTGCGGTCTCAGAAAGGGCTAGCGAGATACCACTCTGTTATATCATGTTATGAATATTTTTGAGAAAGTGTTGTCATCTGAGTTTTATTATTATGGCTCGCTAGCTGATTATGCTATTGATATGAGTAATTGTGAGACCTACGTGTTATTGTGAGTATGGTTAGTTCATAATAATTGCTGAAACTTGAATGCTGGCTTTTCATGTTTACAACAACAAGAGCAAACAGAGTTTGTAAAAGTTTTTCTTTTTCTCTTTCAGTTTGTCAACTGAATTGCTTGAGGACAAGCAAGGGTTTAAGCTTGGGGGAGTTGATACGTCTCCATCGTATCTACTTTTCCATACACTTTTGCCCTTGTTTTGGACTCTAACTTGTATGATTTGAATGGAAATAACCCGGGCTGACGCTGTTTTTAGCAGAACTTCCATGGTGTTGTTTTTTGTGCAGAAAATAAAAATTCTCGGAATGTCCTGAAACTCCACGAAACACCTTAGAAAAAATAAAGAAAAATCCTCGCAAAAGATGAAGACCAGGGGGCCCACACCCTGCTCACGAGGGTGGGGGGCGTCCCCCCCCCCCTAGGCGCGCCCCCCTACCTCGTGGGCCCCCTGGTGGCCCTCCGACGCCAACTCCAACTCCATATATTGGCTTTCGGGGAGAAAAAAATTAGAGAGAAGAAATCATCGCGTTTTATGATACGGAGCCGCCGCCAAGCCCTAATCTCTCTCGGGAGGGTTGATCTGGAGTCCGTTCGGTGCTCCGGAGAGGGGGATTCGTCGCAGTCGTCATCATCAACCATCCTCCATCACCAATTTCATGATGCTCACCGCCGTGCGTGAGTAATTGCATCGTAGGCTTGCTGGACGGTGATGGGTTGGATGAGATTTATCATGTATTCGAGTTAGTTTTGTTAGGGTTTGATCCCTAGTATCCATTATTTTCTGAGATTGATGTTGCTATGACTTTGCTATGCGTAATGCTTGTCACTAGGGCCCGAGTGTCATGATTTCAGATCTGAACCTATTATGTTTTCATGAATATATGTGTGTTCTAGATCCTATCTTGCAATTCTATAGTCACCTACTATGTGTTATGATCCGGCAACCCCGAAGTGACAATAATCGGGACCACTCCCGGTGATGACCATACTTTGAGGAGTTCATGTATTCACTATGTGCTAATGCTTTGTTCTGGTTCTCTATTAAAAGGAGGCCTTAATATCCCTTAGTTTCCAATAGGACCCCGCTGCTACGGGAGGGTAGGACAAAAGATGTCATGCAAGTTCTTTTCCATAAGCACGTATGACTATATACGGAATACATGCCTACATTACATTGATGAACTGGAGCAGGTTCTGTGTCACCCTTTGTTATAACTGTTACATGACGAACCGCATCCGGCATAATTATCCATCGCTAATCCAGTGCCTACGAGTTTTCCATATACTGGTTCTCGCTTATTTACTTTTCCGTTGCTACTGTTACAATCATTACAAAATACCGTTACCACCACTATCATATTACTTTGCTACTAAACACTTTGCTGTAGATACTAAGTTTCCAGGTGTGGTTGAATTGACAACTCAGCTGCTAATACTTGAGGATATTCTTTGGCTCCCCTTGTGTCGAATCAATAAATTTGGGTTGAATACTCTACCCTCAAAAACTGTTGCGATCCCCTATACTTGTGGGTTATCAGGTTTTAGGGCAGTGGCTGGCATAGGCCGAGCAACAAAGGTTCTGGTGTGAATAGTGGTTCCGGTGACGACCTGTCAATGGGTTTTGACTATACATCACTCTTGTTGCGTTCGCGTTGCAGCCCGGCACGCTGGACTCTCCACGTCGCTCACCGAATGGAACGCGCTTCGGCTTGCGTTTTCGCTCGCTTGTGGGACCGCAGTTGAGAGCAAACCGACGTCCCTCCCCCTCCCCCGCCCACGTCATTTATTATACCACCACTCCCTCTGTTTTATGCGGAGTAAATAAAAACAGAGGGAGTATACTACGGATGAGGATCCCGTGACGTGGCCGAACCCATTGAGTAACTGACATGCAGGGCCTAGCAAGCATGGGGTCCGCTAGTAAGTGACCGAAAGGGAGGGTAAGGCAGGGATACCTATGTCAGAGGATCCACTTCCAGTATACTACTTTGACCAAATGATAGAGTAATAATATATGACATGCAACTTACACAAATGTTAGAGTAATAATATATGACATGCAACTTACACAAATGTTAGAGTAATAATATATGACATGCAACTTACACATAGCATACAGGGTCTAATGCGCTTTTCGAGGCTAACTTTGACCAAATGTTAGAGTAATAATATATGACATGCAACTTACACAAAGCATATGGTCAATTTCGTATGTGAAAGGAGTTTCCAATGATATAATTTTCACATTATACATCTCATGTACTCCCTCCGTCTAGGTGTGTAAGTCATCTTATGAAAACCAAATAATCCCAAAACACGTAGGCGCGGTGCATTAACTTCTACCTCGTTTCTTGTTTCTTGACATATGAACCAATAAGAGATGAGGGTGTGCATGCTTCTAATGACCTGAGACTATCAAACATGACATGTAGTGGTTAGTTCATTGCATGCAATACTATTAATTAGCAAATAAACATTAATGTCTCTCAATTTCCCCTCCTCCTTGGTCACGGAAGGAGTACTATTAATCTTGTCAATAATCAAATTGGAAACCATCTCGAGTACAAATCTAGGAGTACGTACGAATCTAACAATATTTATTGGGCATTGTTGAATGTTGATACCTTTTTCATCATAGTAGAGATACTTTGACTACACATAAAACTTATATGTAAAGTAGAAAGGATAGGAGGGAGTATATTGTACGTTCAAAAATGAAACGAACATTGAATACCCTTTATATATGATTTGCGGATGCTATGGTCGCCGGTTCAAAATTTTGAATCCGCCTTAGGTATCACATGCCCCCACTCGTTCCCTCTCGATTTCATCTCGGGGTCCGGAGATCTATTGAAAGAGGACTAGGGTGGGTACATGCGAATGATACTCGGCGGAATGTTCAAATGAGGCATGCGGGAGGATGGACTCGACTGGTGGGCGACATGATCGATGGAGAAGAGGGTTGGAGAGGAATGAGAAATAAGCAAACGCCACATGATTACACTTGAACGGCTCAAATAAACAATAAGTTGTCTCGCTTGGCCTACATAGTGAAAGGCCTAATGCGCAACGCGGAGCACTGACGCTCGAATATGGCCGGGAAAACAGGGAAACCGACATGTGGGGCACACCCGTAGGGACGATGTAGCGCAGACTAGTCCAATGGAGGAGCTGGCCCACGACCTCCTCGCCACCGACAACCGTTTATGTGGGTCGTTGGGGCCAACAATGGGGCACAGCTCCAGCACCACCTCCGGACACGGCGACCGCTGTGAGTGACACGCTCATATCATCGATAGACACGGTAGGTTTCAGTGTGCCGAGGGTGGCGTTAGTGCTGTGGCACGACCAACGGTATGTTTGGTTTGTGCCCAAGGTTGCCCCATCAAAGCATTGGGTAGCCAAATTTTTGGTTGAGGTATTGGTTGCCCATGATTTGGCTGACATTGGCAAGAAAAATGAACTAGAGTTGGCTAGAGTTCATTGGCATGCCAAATAAATGGCAACCATCCAAACAAAGACCAATCTTTGGGTCATGACCAAAATTTTGGTAAGGTGCACTATGGCCACATCCAAACACACCCCAACACCCGGCTCGTCGAGGATGCACAGGGCGCCGTGACACGTCCATGGAGTGTTGTAGCACGGCCAACTACATCCTCTGGACCTGAGACCATGTCGGGTCGTCTTGCTTTTTCAATGACATGCGGGGGATCGCATTTGAGCAAAGGGCATCTCCAACGTTGCCACGACCGCAGCTGACTACCCTGGCACACCAAAGCCCTCGTCCCTCGCGCTGTCGCGCGGTGCGTTCCCAGCCGCCGCCAGCTGCCCGCATTCATGTCGTCCGTTCATATGTCGTCATTAAGAGGCTCGGTGCCCGAGGAACCAACTCCGGCGACTTAATGACGCACTCGGACGCTTGGCTTCACCGGAATGCGCTACTTAAAGCGGTAACGCCCAGCTAACCTCCACACCATAGTGCATCGTCCTCCTACCTGGCACCACATCCGCCATGACTGCAAGTGCGAACACTCTGCGGGAGAGCTTGTCTTTGGGGATGAAGCTTGAGGTCACCGCCCTCGCTCAAGTCTCCTCTCGCGGCGCAATAGCGGGTAGCCGGACGCGGACGCGACCGCACAAGCGGTGGCCATGCTGGCGGCCAAAGACGGGAGCACCGTCAGCCACGCGTCCTACTTGCCACCGTCCAACGTCCGGCACCACCTAGGTCGGGGACTCCTCCGAGGATGAGTAGGGCATGGGAGGCGGCAGGGCATGGTGTGCCAACTGGCCGGTCCGTATCCCGTGTTCTACTCTTCCTCGCTGGAGACCGCACCTTCACTTCACGGGTCTTGAACCCCGCCCTCGTGCATAGAGGTTGCAGATGGAGGACGTCGGTCGCCACCGTAGAATAGGTCTAGGGTCGGGTTTCTTTTATTTTTCTGTCCTATAAAAGTTCGAAATGTAATGAAAATCTGTCGTGTTTGCATTTATCTCGGCCGGTGTATATGAACTTTCACAATAATATACATATTGTAGGAGTACTAGCAAGATGCCCGTGCGTTGCATGGAAAATCAAGATCTTGTGGGAGAAAAGGATGAACGAGGGAAAGCCTCATTTGCAAATGTGGAGAGGAGTGCGGGTAAATTGTCATAGTTTCCTTCCTATCCGTTAGATATAGATCGGACGGCCTATATTGCAGGATGACAGGCACACCATCATCACCAACTCTGCTTTTTATTAAACCGAGACAAATCTAAAAGAACCAACTAAGCAAACATCCCAGCATATCGCGCGGGAAAAGACCCGGCCGCGCCGTTTTAGTCGGGATTACAGGATTACTAGTAGTAGTATCGATGGATCGCGCGAAGCAACATTTTTTTTTGAGGGGGCGAAGCACCTAGTCTAAAAGGAAAAAAGGTGGTACACTCACAACACTCTTGTCGCGGTCGCATTGCACCCCACACATGTTCGGTCCTGCACACGGCTCACGCAAATGGAACACGCTTCGGCTTGCCTCTTCACTGACACGTGGGACTACACTTGGAGAAACCGACCATGCGCCAAACCCCCCCCCCCCCGCCCACCGCGCAAAAATCCTCCCCATCCCCCCCCCCCACACATAGAAATTCCCCCCAAATTCGATTCAACCGCCCTTCGGCCAAATATTCCCCAAACCCCCCTCCCCCGTCCCCCCTCCACTCCATTCGCTCCGCCAAAGCCGCCCTCCCCACCATACCGATACGTCGGCGCCGCGGTTCGTCGAGGGTACGCACGGCGATCCTCTCGCTCCCACAGTACGCTCTCGTAGACTGCCGTCCTCTAGCCGCGCCGCCACCTCTGGCTACATTCTTGTGGAGGCGCACGTCGGTCAGCGGCGCCACAGCTGGCGACGTTCGTGTGGAGACGCACGGCGGCTAGCTTCTCCCACGGTACGCGCATTCTAGACTGAGGCCACGTTCATGTGGGTGTAGCGCTGAATGTTAGCTGATAGACGTTGTTAATCTCACTATTTGCCGAAGTAGTTTACTGTCAATATGCTCTATTTAAGAAGCTTCCTTGCCCTGTTCTGCACTCAATCTGCTTAGCTGAGATGGCATGCCAAGGCCGATTAGTTGCTAAAATATCCTGCCGTATATTTATTGTGACGTAGATTGCCATGGTCTAGTAGCCAATCTGTTAGGTGAAATAGCTCTACACCGTTTTATACTCGATCTTTGTTGCTGCGATGGCCTTCGATAGTTTGATGGTTGTGTGCTCGGCCTCATTGACTGCTGAAACAGCCTGCCATAATTTAGCACTCAAATTTGTTTGCTGAATTAGCTTTACATATATTTCGTTACTTAGATCTGCTTGTCCGAATATCTTACCATAGCTTTAGACATCGACCTAGGTATTTTTTTTCTGGACTTCATAAAAAAGCATATATGTTTTTCCTGTAATATCTAGTAGAAGAATTAATTTGTATGTCTAACAGATGGACAGGACTTGGATAACTTCTGCTCGAAGATTCTCCGCTGCATATGTCGAGGGGGTTGAAAACTTCATGAACTTTATCAGAGCTGAGTACGGTGGTTCGAAATCAGATGTGCTCTGCCCGTGTAGCAGCTGTATGAATTCAGTTACAAGACCCCAGTCAACTGTGCAAAATCATCTACACTTGTATGGGATGTCGGTCACATATACTAGGTGGGTTCATCATGGTGTAGCTGTGAACGTCAATGTTATTGACTACGTGGAAGCAGCAGATCACCATCTTGATCTGCCTGATGCTCAGGTGGAAGAGGAGGAGGAGGTGGTGGTGGCGAAGCCAGTGAGTTTGACCAACATTGAAACAATGCTATGAAATGCTCATGCATTCCGTGAACTTTCACCTGCAGAAGAAAAACGGTGGGTCCGCATGTTGGAACAATGCAACGTTGCTGTCACCCCAGGAAATAAGATGTCAGTATTCTCAGCTATGGTCACCTTTCTTCAGGTGAAGACATCTGAGTGGATGACCAACAAATCATTCGATGTGATGTTGGTTGCTTTCCGCAAATCTTTCCCAAATGTGTCTGAGCTGCCACACACCTATAGTAAAATGAAGAATTTTCTTCGTGCAGTTGGAATTGGATATGATATGATCCATGTTTGTAAGAATAATTGTGTTCTGTTCCGGAAGTATTATGCCAACTTAAGTGAATGCCCGAAATGCAAATCATCAAGATGGAAAGATGGCGATGCTGTGAAGAGGGTTCCTCGTAATGTTCTGAGACATTTTCCAATTACACCAAGATTGCAGAGGTTGTTTCATGATGCTGAAACAAGAGAGGATGTACTGTGGCATTCTAGGAACCAGGAGTACAAAGATCAGAATGTAATGAGCCATCCATCTCATGGTAGTGAGTGGAAAAGCTTCAATGATAAACACAAAGAGTTTGCTGCTGACCCGAGAAACATTAGACTTGGCTTAGCTTCAGATGGATTTAACCCATTTGGCCACCAGAGCGCCACATATAGCATGTGGCCAGTGCTTGTTATCCCTTACAACATGCCTCCAAATGTTTGCACCAAAGAATCAAACTACATGATGGCCTTGCTCATCCTAGGTCCAAAAAGTCCTGGAAAGGATTTTGATTTGTTCATGGAGCCTCTTGTGGAGGAACTTCAACAGCTATGGAAGGGTGTTCTCACTCGATACCTATATAGTAGCCCCCCAGCTGATTTCTTTCTGCGTGCTGTTGTAATTTGGTGCATCCATGATTATCCGGCTTTGGGCACTATGTCAGGGCGAACGACACATGGTTACAATGCATGTGTTCACTGTGACAGGAATCCGCTGTCATACGCAATACTTAGCAAGATCTATTACATTGGACACCGCTGTTTCCTTGCCAAGGACAAGCCGCATCCTAGAAAATACCAAAGACATGTGTTCAATACAAAGCATGAACACCATGATGCGCGAAAGAGGCTCACCGCCGATGAGTTGCAAGTGGAATTAGAGAAGGTCAGGCATATTACATCAGGAAACCATCCTGGTAATGGTAGCGGGAAAAGGAAGCATGGCACGGTAGAAGAGAGATTATTGTTTACCCGCAGGTCCACTTTGTGGGACTTGGATTATTGGAAAGATTTGGATCTGCGGCATAATCTTGATGTGATGCACATCGAGAAAAATATATGTGACAGCATTATCGGCACACTTCTTAACATTGAAGGCAAGACGAAACATACCTTAAAATCTAGGATTGATTTGACACACCTGGGTATCAGAAAGGATTTGCAGGTGCAAGATGAAGGTAAACCACGGGATATGGCACCAGCTGTGTATGTCTTGGACAAGGTAAAAAGAAAAGAATTCTGCGAGGTCCTGTCACGTGTGAGATTCCCACATGGATTTGCTTCCAACCCTGAAAGGAGAGTCAGTGCAGATGGAAACAAGGTACAAGGGTTGAAAACTCATGACTGCCATGTCCTACTTCAAAGGGTTTTACCTGTTATCCTTTGGGCCGCCCTGACTTATACAGAGTAGTTGTAGAGTTGGGACAATTCTTCAGGGAACTCTGCAGTAGA
This sequence comes from Triticum aestivum, assembly GCF_018294505.1. NCBI lineage: Eukaryota > Viridiplantae > Streptophyta > Magnoliopsida > Poales > Poaceae > Triticum > Triticum aestivum. The sequence goes on along the minus strand of NC_057807.1, from coordinate 308,948,093 downwards.
AATATCAGGATAGATGCTTTGGAGCGTCTTAGAGACAAGATACCAACTATCCTATGCGACCTTGAGAAGATATATCCTCCAGCCTTCTTTGATGTGATGGTGCATTTGGCTATTCATCTACCTAATGAGCCACTACTTAGAGGTCCAGTACAGTATGGCTGGATGTACCCTATTGAAAGGCGGCTAGGCACTTTCAAGGGCTATGTTAGGAACAGAGCTAGACCCGAGGGTTCCATTGCAGAGGCCTACATTGCTACAGAAGCATTGACATTCTGCTCAAAATACATTGAAATAGCTGATCATCTTAGCAAAGAGGTGGGTGAAGACAATCCCGGGCTCAATGTTTTCGATTATTTTGTTCGAGTTACAGGGAAGAGTCGACAAGAGGACAAACCTAAAGATTTGGACAAAATGGTTTGGTATGTGTTGAATAACTGTCCTGAGATACTACCTTATATCAAGTAAGTGCGGTACTGCAGCTTATACATCGTAATCTACTAAACTTGCAGCATATTCTTATATATTTAGATGTTTGACGCGATCACTATGTTGTGCAACATCTACAAAGAGGAGTTACTGCCGCAAAAACCAAGAAACATTGACAAACTGGTTATGGCAGGATTTGCGAAATGGTTCAAGAACCATGTAAGCTTTTGAAGTGCACTGTCAGTTTTTTAATATATTGAGTACATAAGATGATCAGCTTGTCTATTTTCTAACCATAGGTTAAGAAGATGCGGGAGGATGGGCAGGCAGTTGATGATGCCCTTTACTCACTAGCAATGGGTCCTAATACTCGGGTAAGACATTATGAATCTTGCGTTGTTGGAGATGTGCGCTACAACATCCTTGCACGAGACGAAGGCAGGAAGACACAAAACAGTGCCATCATGAGCACGGATACGTATGACAAAGAGACAACTAAAATGTATGCTAACATAACAGACATTGTTTAGTTGCAGTATATCTCCAGTTTCGAGGATCATCGGTGTGTGGTTCTGTTGTGCTGCCGTTGGTATAACCTGTTCTCCAGGATCACAAAACCCAAAACTGATGATTATTTCAAATCCATCAATGTCAAGGCGGCGTACCAGACCAATGAGCCTTTTATTTTGGCAAATCAAGCAACACAGATATTTTCTTGGAAGACACATTTGCACGTAGCGATGACTGGAGAGTATTGCAAAGGTTTGAGCAGAGGAATTCGTTTAATGAAGTTACACAACAAGATGATGCTTACACTGCTCCTGATGTACAAGATAACACAGATGTTCCTAATATCTTTGAGAACCATCACGTCAATGACACCGGCAAAAAGATTGCCTGTCGTGCTGTGGACATACAAGAGTTGATCAAGAAGAAGCCAACGTTCGAGGACGTTGAGGACGAAGAAGAAGATGACACCATGGGGAATTACGATTCAGACCGATACACATGGCGAAGATGTTGACGCTGCTGCTGCGGATGATGATTACATTGCTTTTGTCGTATTTGCCTGTCAGAAGACATTTTTTTATCTACTATGTGAAATTGTGTTTGCTATGACAACTGAAACCAGATGAACATGTTGTTTAGTATTTTTCTGTGAGAACATCACTTGTTATGTATGCTGATTTGTGTTTGGTGATTGTATGACAACTAAAACATGATGACATTGTTGTTTAGTTGTACTCATATTTGGCTGTGAAACTTGAATTTGATGACATAGTTTGTTGTTGGACTGCAATTTTCTCGACGTCTTCGAATGAGAACAAAGCTGACCCGACAGGGCCTCTGCTATTTATTTATTTATATGAGCAAAAGGGGATACCCCCTGATTTCCGTTAATAGAAACCATTAGATGTTCACAACACTACGCCCAGCCTGCTACACAGGTTTCATTCATTACTAGTTTCAGCAAAGTGCTCATGTCGTAGCCACTGAATACATCACGAGTGCTACATACACTGCAAATAAAGAGACAATCATCCTACAGAGCACACCGATTTTTCCCATTATCTTCACAAGCTCTTTCATCTCCTCATTGCTGTCAAGGCCGTTCAGCAGCTGTTGCTTGGCCATGATCAGAGGAACTGCATCTTTAACCTTCTGCTCTACATCTTCCTCTTCTGTCGTTCCTTCAGTTACTTGTCCAACACCCCAACCTGCTGGTATTGGGATTCCTCGGCTAACCAAATAATCAGTGTAGTTGCATTCCCCCACATCAGCAACTTCCCAGAAATGCAAATCACATGAATCTTCCCTTTTCTGCACGAATCAAATTGGAAGATCATCAACCAAACTATTAAAAAAATCAGCAACTGAAAGCAGCAGAACAACACTTAAACATATTATTACCCCATGATTCGGGCATTTGTAGAAGACTCGGCCAGGGTTGTGGATTGTGGTTGAGATGCAACGGATGACTCTGCCTGGTTTACAGCAGTGGCACCACACCAACGGTAGCGGGTTGCGATGAGCAATCGGCTGCGGTGCACGTGCCGGCGAGGGTGTGATGAGACCCACAAGCGATGGTACGGGTGGCGACTAGGCGCATATCTGGTTGTTGCCTGCTGAAGAGCAGGTGGACGAGCAACTAGCGGACATGGTTGCTGCGGCCAGAGCTTCTGATGCTAGGTAGAGTAAGTAGAGAAGAGGAGAAGCGAATGTTGGATATGTCAGTTTCATTACTTGCAGAGTAGCATAGCACCATATATAGTCATAGTCTAGGTTTGGATTCGAACCAGCTGCAGGAGCATGTCTTTCTTTTTTCTAAAACTCGGCAACGTCTCTTTACTGGTACACTAGCTTGTTCTGTACGCCTTCCCAAGTCTTTGTTTTTCTTTCCCTTTTTTGCGAGGAAGGAAGGAGGACAAAATTGAGAGTTCCTCGGACTCGAACCCAAGACCTCTCAGTTGAAAACCAAGGGTGCTAGTCACTTATGTGGTGAACGTTCCCTGTGAGGAGGACGGCAGACGAATGCATTTTCCTCGCAGTTTTCTTCCTATATATAAAAAAGTATGCAACTTGGTGTCCGCTTAGTCAAAAAATGATTGTGTCAACCTTGACCGTTTGATTGACATTCAACATCTGTCACGTTTCTTCAGTCTCTTCTTCCTCGAGCCGCCAAAGCAAAACCAGTGCCGGCGGGACCGCCTGCTCCGCCTCCCACGGCTGGCTGTGATCTTCCCCGGCTCATGTTCGTTCCCGTCCGAGGCCTCACCATCATACTCCGCCTTGGTTCGCTCGCCGCGGCGCCGCCCTCTGGTGTTGTCAACATGGTTAACAACCGAGAGGAATAAGGAGATGACTGTACATGGTGAGGATGACAGTAGGGACCCAGCAGCGCGTGCAGTAATTTTGTTTTTTCGGGACAGAGAAGGGTATCAACTGGGTTGTGCCGGACCCGTGGCCCGTCTAGCCAAGGCTTTTATTTCATATGTTTAGCACATGACCAGCCTAGTTTGTTTTTTTCCTTTCTGAAAAATGGCTAGCCAGCTATTTTGTTTTTAGCAGAATAACCAACATAGGCCTACTTGCTTTTCTACGCCCTGCTGGGCCGGAAATCTTTCAAGACGAGGAGGGATGCATTTTGCCCAGAAAATGGGCTATAAGTAATAAGAAATGGGCTATAAATAATAAGTAATGGGCTATAAGTAATAAGAAATGAGCTATAAGTAATAATAAATGGGCTATAAAATGAAAAAAACAGCAAACAGGCAATTGGTTCCCAAATACTGTTTTCTTTCGGATTTTGATATTTTAAATTTCATTGTTTTTGTGCAGGTAAAATTTCATTGAATTTAAATTAAGGTATATTTAGATTTAAAATTAATTTGAATCTGGCTAGAAATTTCGGGTTGTATGTTGTTTGGGACAGATTTGGAGGCTCACTTGTGGCTCTACTAGGTTGACGTGTACTTTGGCTTTGTCAACTTAGTCCACATACGATTCTAGCAGCAGTGACCATTGGATGTTAATCCAACGGCCATGCTGCTTCTTCAATATCTGATCTTCTTGCTCCAGCCGCCCAAACCAGCTCCGGTGGGACTGCCTGCTCCCACCTCCCGTGGCCGGCTGTGCTGCCGCACAGGCCGCACCGCCCCACCCTACTTCATTGCTGGCAAGGCCATTCCTCTACTCACCCACACCTCCTATTATTTTCTGGCGACGGCAGCCGGACCAGTAAACCCTCGTACTCCCCACCGCGTGCGCAACCATTGCCGAGTCTTCCCCGGCTCCATGTCGTTCCCTTCCTAGGCCTCGCCGTCGTCCACCGCCATGGTGCTCTCGGCGCGGCCTGGTCAACGTGGTCAATGAACGACATCCATCGGCCATGGACTGTACGTGCAAAATAATGATTCCTCCACCTGACAGCTGGGACCCACTGGAAGGGCCTCTGTATTTTGCAAAAAAATGTTCCCCCCGCTGACATGTCGGACCCACCAGCTATATCTTCACACGCAAGGAAGTGCCTCCTTATTACGCACAAAAAAATGAATACCCACCCTGCTAGATGGGACCCACCATAGTGGGAGGATAACTTGTGGGCCAACTAAGTTGACGGGGACGGAGGGCTTTGTCAACTTAGTCAATATGAACGATTCTAGCTCCAGTGACCGTACGATGTCCATCCAACGGCCATAGTGCTTCTTCAACCTCTGGTCTTCTTGCTCCAGCCGCCCAAAGCAGCGCCGGTCGTGCCGTGTGCTCCTGCCTCTCGTGGCCGGCTGTGATGTCGCGCAAGCCTCACTGCCCCCTACTACTCCCACCGCTGGCCCAGGGTATCCCTCTACTCACCCACACCCCCTGTTATTCTGCAGCAACGGCAGCCTCATGCCGCAGCCGAACCAGTGAACCCTCATACTCCTCTCCGTGCGGGCTACCACTGCTGCGTCTTCCCCGACTCCACATTGTCCCCTTCCTAGGCCTCGCTGTCGTCTAGACCACTGCCCTGGTGCTCTCGGCGCGGCGTGGTCAACGTGGCCAATGACCGACTTCCATCGGAAGAGTACTGTATGTGGAGAGGCTGACAGCTGGGTCCAGGCGGCCGCAAGGAAGTGCCTCCTTATTATGCGCAAAATAATTATTTCTCCACCTGACAGATGGGACCCACCGAACGGGCCACCTTATTTCGCGAAAAAAATGTTTCCCCTTGACTGCTGGGACCCACCAGATGGGCCAGCGTATTTCACAAATATATATATATATATCTATACCCCTATATATATATATATATATATATTATTTTATATTTTTTATATTCTGTGCGGGTAACTTTAACTTTGAAAGATGGCCGTTGGATGAGGCGAATCCGATGTCCAGAGATGGCAAATTTGAGCACTACTGGCCGTTGGATATCATCTAGATTCCACCAGATTTTGCCACATGTATAATCTAGAAGACTCCATGGTTGAACTTAAGCATAATGCACAAACATCAAAACACAAGCTCTTCTTTGTTCTAGTATCTTCTGTATCAGAATTGCCCAAATGTTTTTCTACATGATTTGCCATTATTTGTTTTTACTTTATGTCTTACAACGCACAATTCCATGAAGCTTAAAATAGATTAGCTTTCTTATAAAAAACTAGATGACTTTGAATGAAATGAACTATAAGAATTAAACGAACATCTACAACATGCATATATGACTCAAAGCTTACATGCTATAATGTGGTATTTATTCATAGTTTGGTTGCCAAATATCATGCGTGCAATGCACGTGTACCTTACTCTAGTCTAAATGGTGTTTGTGTGTGTGTTGTGCATGTTGAGGTGCAAATTGTCTATTTTTTGGGTACACATTAAGCTTGTTCTCCCAAAATTTCAAGCCGCACCTTGTTATGCCGAAATTTCAAGCTAGCGTCTCTGTCTATCGTGCTGCGAAACTCCCACCTCTTCAACCCGCGCCTTGTTAGCCCGAAATATTTAAGATACATCTTTGTCTCGTTGTGCTCTGACAACTCCCTCCATCTCAACCCACGCCTTGCTATTCCAAAATTACAACGCGCATGAAAACTCCCACCTCCTGTGAAATTCCGACACGCGAAATGCCCGTGGTACCCCTGACCCGAAAGAACCGCATCAAATCGGTGGGGGTACTTTTGTAACTTACCCCACATTTCAGACAAGCGCATCTCTAAGCCATGGTTCCTCACTTCCATCCCATCCGCCCACCCATTCGTACACTAAGGCCGTGAAAACCCATGACAAAGCCCCACACCCTCCTCCGTCCGCCACCCAGCCGGAGCCTCTTCCCCGACGACGTCATCCACAGCAACACCTCAACGTCCCTCATCCACCATACCAGATGAAGATCCATCGTCGATCTCGTCGTCCCGCCGTTTCAGCCACCCCATCCTCCACCTCCAAGGAGCTGCCCTGATGTTCCCCTCGTCTTTTGCGCCACCTCCATTCCCATACCGCCGTCTTCACCTGCACCACCGGAAGAGCATCATCATCACCGTTTTCTCGGATGAAGCTGCAGCCTAATTGGCGGCACCAAAGAGGTTGTACACTAATCGCCGCATTTTCTTCTTGATTCGATCTCATGGTGTTGCCGGCGCTCGGTCCCAAGCCGACACGGCGTGGCTCCATCCACGGCGGCGTCGCCGGCCACTTCCTCCACGGCATCGTCCCTCGATGGCGACGTCCACATCAGTAGGAGTTGTTGCTGCTTTAGCTCTCGCTCGCGCTGCTGCTCTACTCTTGCTCTCGGTCCCCTGCCTGGTCTGCTCTTGATATTGCTCTTGCTCGCGCTGCTACTCTCGCTCTTTCTCTTGCTTGCGATGTTGCTCTAATTTAGCTACACTTCAGTCGACTGAATCGACTTTTGGGTCAGTCGATTTTCATGCGGGTGGGGGGGGGGGGGCTCGCCGGAGTGAAGGAAGAACCAACCGCAGTGGGGAGGGGGGCTCGCCGGAGAGGTACCCCACTATCTATCTTAGGGTTCAAGTTGGGGGCGGTGGTCACCAACGGTGGTGGGGCGGTGGCGTGGGGATCGCCGGAGAAAAAGCTCGGCACGGGGGGCCTAGATGGATGGATGGGGCGGCGGCGGACCAACGGTGGGGAGTGTTTTCGGGGCGGGCGGGGCAGCGCACCGCCGGCCGCGGGCGGCGGGGGGCTGTTGTTTGGCCGGTGGTGGCTGGCGGCTCAGGGGGTGGAGGTTGAAGATGAACTGCAGGCCCTTGATTTTGTATCCAACGGCTGCAAAATCGACTGACCAGAGATGAAAAAGTCAGTTGACTAGCGTGTAGCCTCACCTTGCTAGTACGTTTAGTTTCGACAGTAAAATTCAGTTTCGACAGCAAAATTTAGTTTCGACAGTTAAGTTCAGTTTCGATAGTTAAATTCAGTTTCGACAGTTAAGTTCAGAGATGAGTGGCTAATGTATTTTACATCTAGCACTTTGTGGTTATGTATTTTACGTCATGTATTGGAGATGCTATTAGAATTCCACTCAGGTTAATGTTGTCTCTCTTGTCCTGCTTCAGCCTCGGCGTCGTACAACTCACCAGAGCTGCTCCAATGACGAAACCCTCCATCATAGCAGAGCAGTACCTCGGGCTCCATCTCCAGACCCCTAAGATCTTCTTCCCCTCCTCTGATAGCCAAGTCAGCCGAAGCATCCTCACCGGCCAACCCAATCACGCTGAGATCGACATGGCTTCGCCAAAGAGGTTGTACACTTGTTGCATCTCCTTTTTACTCTACATGTTATATATATATTGTCCACTGAGCACACGTAGTAACGTGAAATAAGATTATTTTATCCTACTATATGACAAGCAGTGAGGTACCAGGCAACTTAGCTATCTGTGATGGACTCTCTTGAACGCCATCATTATTTATCTCTGCGCGTTTGAGCTGTGCATTTGTCGATGGGCCTCGGAGTTGAGCTAGTATGGCAGTGGCCTGGGTCCAAAGTAATAGAAGTAGCACAAAAAAATAATTTAGTGTAGGATTTTCCTTGCTCAAGCCTGCCTACTAGAATCACCAGTGCTTGAAAGGAAAAGTGAATGAAAAACATAGGAATTGGAAAATTTTCCTATGGTACTACTTTTCATGAATTTGGTGCAAAGCAATGGAGCAAAGGAAAACTGTAGGATTTGTTCCTTTAGTGTCTCCTTGAAAGAAAAACCATAGGAATTCTAATTTCCACTTGTCCTCCTTTTCATATGCCAATTCATCAAGCACAAGACTAAGAGATAGTGGCATAATAGCATTATAACCATACATTTTCTTGTAGTTTGACTTAATCTCACCATATGCTTTTTTGCATCCCGTGATCTTCCAATTCTTGTGAATCAAACACCCAGATTGGCAGAAATCCTGTGTTTTTAAATTCTCTGTTTTGCACATGCATTCCTATCCTATTCCTGTCTATTTCCTATCCCTGCATTGTTAGAATCCTCACATTCAAACAAGCCCTTACTCAATTACTTCTGTTATAGATATGTGTCAAAGAAAACCTTGTGTGGTTTGTCCTGCTCCTGCGGTGCTGTGTTCCACCCCAGCTCAGCTGCTCCAACAACGAAAGGGTTCACCACAGCAGGGATCCGCTCTCCAGACTGTCTTTCGCTGCCTCAGATCTTCTTCCCCGCTGTCGGCAGCCATGACAACTGCATTACCATCATCAACTGAGCAGATGACCTTGAGGGCTACACGGGTCCGCAAGAGAGGTCCCACTCTTCCGTGTCTGCTTACGTTATGCATCGCTTAATATGATGACATGCTACATTATCGTCGTGTTCACCTATTAGACTCCAAGTCAGGTCCAAACTAATGTTGAAACTTGAGTTATTAAATGGTTGTGGGGTACATATTGGGGTAGCAATCAGTACTATCTGTCTACTATCTGGTTAATCTCGGGTGTCTACTATGAGTTTCATGTTTGGTGCAAAAAAACATTAAAGTAGCCATTATCTGTATTTTTTAACTAAAGCTATTATCTGCCTGCTATCATTGGTTTTGGGTCTATCCACAGTTTGCTACCATCACTATGGATTTGTGCATGCACTCCTTACATAATCTCACTATGTTTTATTCCTATGCATGCCAGTTATTATACACAATGGAACTAATCATGTAGAGCAAAAGAGACGAGCCTTGCGTGGCAATAAAATTTCATGCAGACGTCGCTCCATGGTGGGACCAAAGGCAGCCCCCCTCCACCCATTTCAGATCTTAATCAAGAGGAAGATAACTTTTCTGAGGGGGATTCAGAAGGAGAAGACCACTCCTATTTACCCCATGAGGTCTTCGCTCTAACTTGGCATGCTGATGTTGGTAATATTATGCATATGGTGTCTTGCATTGCTTACTGTATACATTAAAGATGTCATCTGCTTAGTTTAGACATGCTTTGTGTCAATGCCATCTGTTTAGTTTCTTTATCATATATGTGAATCATGCAATGCCATCTTGTTTAGCCAGGCATCATATATGTGAATTTTGCAATGCCACCCTGGTTAGCCAGTCATCTTATATGTGAATTATATCATGCCATCATTTTTTTATTCCGTGTTAAATTTGTTAACAATTTTAGTACATTCAATTACTCTTCCTGTGCATCAGCCATTCGGCACGGTCATGGAAAAATCTAGAGTGGAAACAAGGTCTTCAGAGCAGACAATGCTATCTGACGAAGTGCATGTCTTGCTGGTTACCGATAGCTCCTGAGAGGAGGATTCAGAGACAGATGACCAGTCATATCCCCCCCCCCCGAGGTGCATGCTCTAGCTTGGCAGGGTTATGTTGCTCATATCGTGTGTATGTTATCTTGCATTGCTATGTCATTTGCTTAGTTTAGACATGCTTTGTGTGAACGCCACCTGTTTACTGTCTAATTACCATATATGTGAATTATGCAATGCCATCTTGTTGCAAGACATTATACATGTGAATTATGCGATGTTATCTTGTTGCAAGGCATTATATATGTGAATTATGCAATGCCATGCTGTTTAGGCAAGCGTCATATACATGAATTATAACATGCCGTCCTTTTTTTTATTTCTCATTGCTTTTGTCGACAATGTTTGTATATTCAACTGCTCTTCCTCTGCATCAGCCATTTGAATTGGTGATGGAGAAATCTGGAGTGAAAACAAGGTCTTCAGAGCAGACAATGCTACCTACTGAAGCAGATATCTTGCTGGTTACAGATAGCTCTTCAGAGGAGGATTCAGAGGCAGATGACTAGTCCTATTATCCCCCTGAGGTGTATGCTCAAATTTGGCAGGGTTATATTACTCATATCATGCATATGTTCTATTGCAATGCTTAGTTTTTACATCATACATACAGTATTGAATGCCATCTCCTTAGTTGACACATCATATATGTGATTGTCCTCTGCTCACTTCCTTAGTATATAAATCATATATTTGAATTATGTTATGCCATGATGTTTACATAGACAGCATGTATCTGAATTATGGCATGCCAACCCATTTTCTAAAGACATAATATAGTTATATCATCTCATCCAGTTTACATAGTCATCATATTTTAAATAATGTCATTCTATCCATGAATTATATCATGCCATCATGTTTCCATCAATGGCATGTTTGTGATTTATGGCATGCCAACCACTTTAATAGACACATCGTATAGTTATATCATGTCATCATGTTTACATAGTCATCATATTTTGAAGTATGTCATTCTATCCTGTTTAGTTAGCCATCATACATGTGAAATTGTGTCATGCTATCCTGTTTAATTAGCCATCATATATGTGAAATTATGTCCTGTTATTCTGTTTGGTTAGACAACATAAATGTGAATTATTTCATGCCCTATTTTCTTCCCTACTATCCATTGCACCTATCTATCTTACAATGTCTGTACATTCAATTACTTTTCTTGTTTATCAGCCATTTCAATTGGAGGGGGTGATGGCAGTATCTGTGGAAGTAAAAACACGATCTTCAGAAAAGATCGTGCTACCTGTCGATGCAGATAGAACCACGGTTGTACTTGCCCAAGAACTAGCCCCACCACACATAACCCAGACTCATGCAGATTGTACCCCTACCCAGTTGGACAGAGAACCAGCTACACCGCTTCTAACCCCAACCCCAACAGATAGTAACCCAGTTCCCGTTGACACAACACCGTCTCCACCACAGAGCACCCAAACACGAGCAGTTAGTAAGGCAACTGCAGTGCCCAAAGCACGAGGACCACCACTCCGAACCCCAAGTCAACGCTTAAAGCAGAAGAAGAATTGTTCTAAGGTCAGGTTCCGTAGCTATGGTTCATACTACTTTGCTCTTGCATCACTGTATTTACTCATACCAACTAATTACAAATTTGAAGGATGCAACTGAAACTCCAATGGCGCAACAGGTATGTTTTAAACCTGTTTCTTTAACGTGTTTGCTGTTGTAACTTGCTCTATGTTGATTTCAGTTTCAATTGAATAAACAATTATGTTCTCATGCCATGCACATTACAAGTGTTGTTATTGCTGTGTAGTTTCCCACACTTATATTCTGTCTATGTTGCTTTGTCTTAAATAGATATGATTCGAACTGTATCTATGTTGATTTGGCAACATAAATTAGAATGATATAGACCATATAGTGACCATACTACATAGATATATGTTTGTTTCATGCTGTTATCCTGTCCACCTTACTACTAAACTGGTTTACCAAAATGAGTTTCACATACTACATTGTAAACCTGTGATGTGTTTGTTTGTTTCTCTTTTAGAACACGGATAAAATATTGGAGAAGAGTACCCCGTTATGCAATGGTAAAGGAAGTAATGCAGATAAGGTTTAAGATAGTGAGACATCCCTGTTGGCCTCCAAGAAAGCTGATAAAAACTATATTGAAGACACTGAGACAACCCCAAAGTCATGTCTTGATGTAGTGTTCGAGTTACTGGCTACTACTGCTGGCACCAGCTCTTCGAACTCCTTGCCTGAATCAGTTCGGCTTCTTGAGTCTGAACTTCAAGTTGAAAGACATCGATCAGATGTTATGCGACAGGAAGCCGAAGGACTGAGGAAGTCCCCTGCAGAATTCAGATGCATACTTTCTGGTGCAACAGCAAGTGCTGGAGGACTTAAGCGCCAAACAAGAGAAAGTTAATAAGCTTGCTAAGCATCTTGCCAGCATTATGGGTACCCAAGATATTGTTTCTTGAGCTCTTCTGAAGTGGTTCTAGTTCTGGACTTGTTTTGTTGCGGCGTTTATATGCTGCTGTGTTCCCTATATTTGCACTGGTGGCGAACTTTGATGCCCAATGGATGTAATATGTGTAATAGCCATGATAGCCTAGCGTAAGTTGCTTTCTTATTTATTTCCTTATTGTCTTGTTTATTTCTTTGCTTGTAGTCAGTGCAGTTCTTTTTCTGCGGTTTGCTAGTGGCCGCAATAACCTAACTTTTTAAACTAGGCCACAATAACCATGGGCTACATATTTACTGTAATTACCATTTCCCTTCTACGGGCCGTAGAAACAATGGGCCTTCTACGGGTCGTAGAAACAATGGGCCTTATACGGGTCGTAGACACAATGGGCCTTCTATGGGTCGTATCATCAATGGGCCTTCTACGGGCCGTATGATCGATTGGCCAAACATGGGCCAATAACAGACCGCATTATGGCCGTAAACGGGCTAGAGTTGGAATCGTTTGTTCATGGGCCAACCATAACGGGCCGTCGATAATCAGCCGTATTTGATGACGCTATGAAAACGGCCCAACATATTGACGGGCCACAAATAGGCTGACTGTAACCTCGAGCTGAATTTAGCCCACAAGCAGAAAATGACAGTAATGGGCCGTAAGTAAATGAATGCTGGAAATGAGCCCAAGAATAAATGGGCTCTGAGAAGGCCGAAAGATAACATGGGCTAGAAACGGCCCAACGGAATGACGGGCCGTTAACGGGTATAAAGTGATACACTGTTCATTACGGGCCAGTTTCACCATGGGCCGTTAATGGGTATAAAGTGATACACTGTTCATTACAGGCCAGTTTCATCACGGGCCGTTAATGGGCCAAGAGTTACAAAGGGCCTCATATGGGCCTAAAGACGTCATGGGCCATACATGGGCCAGAAGTGAAAACGGGCTGGAATCATATTGGATGGCCTAGATGACGCTACTGGGCCTAATTCGGATAGGGCGTAACGGGCCTTGGGTTAGCGGGCTATAAATGTGCTATATGCGAACATGCCATTAACAGGCTTTCCATGGGTCGGCCCACCACCTTTTGACCAAGTCAAACGGGCCGGCCTTTTCATAGGAATGGGCCTCTGTTGGGCCGTGCCACATGTCGACGTATCATAGGCGCCTTCTGGCCAATGAGTGGATGACATCTGTCCCAACGATGAGCTGACACGTGTTTCCTCCAGCCAATGATGATTTTACACGTGGAAAATCCCCATTGGTCGGGGCTGTTAACGGGTTATCGGATCCAAAATGGACCCGATAGCTTAACAACGTTCCGTTATGGTGTATGCCACATGTCGTTCACCCTTAACGAAAGCACTTCTGTGACGCGCGATTTATCGTCATGGAAGCGGACAATTCCGTCATGATAATTTTGGTAATGTCATGGAACACTTCTACGACAGCACATGTATGACTATCATGATTCTGTCAAAAAATCGTCATGGATGTACATGCATGACAAAAAACGTGACCTACTATGACAAACACGTATCATCACGGGAGTGTATTTTTTTATAGTGAATGTTATTTGTATGTCAGTTCTATTGGCCAAGTTTCTTAGGGACAGTTATTTCGAGTTATCCTAAGAAAATAAACACCTTTGAATATAAGCTCTAGGTAATAAGTCAACCAGTTCTTTTCATTGCGTGCCTTTTCAGCTTATCTATGCTATGATCAGTGAAAAGTCTAGATTGCATTATATTTTGCCATTTTGCTGCCCATATGAAAATTATTTGACTTGCAAACATCACAAATTTAACCCAGTATAGTAATTAATATGATAGGAAAGCAAACCACCAATATTTGTTCAAAATGCAAATACAAATATACCATCTACTTGAAACAATCTACTTTCGTCAATGTCTTCCATAGAGATCTCATTGCCTAATTTAAATGAAGAACGCATGACCTAAATTTAAATGAAGAACAATTATTTATCAAAATTCGATGGTTCAAGTGGCTAGTTATTATCATATAGTAGCACCACCTGAAAGCATCATATAGCAGCAGCAGCAGCTCATGGCAACTCATCATGCAGCAGCAGCAGCGTGCAATTCATCATATAGCAGCAGCAACAACAACAACTCATAGCAATTCATCATATAGCAGCAACAGGAGCAGCTCATAGCAATTCATCATACAACAATAGCAGGAGCAGCTTATAGCAACTCATCATATGGCAGCAGCAGCAACAACTCATAGCAATTCATCATATAGCAGCAGCAGCTCATAGCAATCTATTATATAATTAAAACAAGAGTTAAATAAGCCATCATGTTCATCCACATATGCTAATATTTCTTACACCATTTGATTAGAATAATAACGGCCGAGATTTAAAGGTTTTTACGTAACATCATAAAATATATGTGGCAATAGTATTGAACTCCCATGTTGTCACGCTATATACGTATAAGGATAAGCTACGTGAATATGCATTAGTCCATATTGAGAAAAAAATAGAAACAGAAAAGTTTTTTTTTTGCACCGATAGAAACAGAAAAGTTACGCTATAACCCGGATGTAATTGCCTAGGAGACCAAGTCATGGACGTACGTACACATGCATTGTACAGAAAAAAATTAATCTGAAACACGCCCATGCTATAGAAAAGAAAAAAGAAAAAGATGATTTCAGTACGATCAGAATCCTAGCAAAAGGAAAAAAGATTGGAAGATCGATTCCGAAGCAATACGAACAATCAGAATCCTTGCAAAAGGAAAAAAATGATTGAAAGATCAATTCCTATATAATACGGCCTAGAGCAGCACATGGACATGGAAACTATTCATTATTTTTTAGGAAAGATTACTATACAATTGATTTATTTCCCGTGACTACACGTATGGAAGTTGAGATGGATGCGGACTCTAAACTTTACATATCCGGAGGCCAAGCGTACAAAAGAATACACGCCAGAGGTCTGTTGAATCGAAACCATACGATGCTGAGGGAATCAAAATCGACGCCGGCGAATCAAAATCGTATGATATCCATGGATCCACCTTCGCCTGAAGAAAAACTGTCTCTGTCCCAGTCTCCCAGATAAGCCATCGTGCTGCTTCGCTCAGATGATGACCATGGTGGCAATCTTATCTCAACAATCACGTTTTGCATGTTGTGCATGAGGGATAAATAAGGTGACCATTGTGGCTTCCAAACAACTGCAGAAGCACGCGTGCAGCAGCAACAACCATGAACAATGCCCATTGATGGGATCTTGGCACGGCGACTATCCTTGGAACTCCGGCATATAGATACTTCAAAAGAATAGTCTCAAATGAGTTCAAGCGACCACCACGATCGATCTCGCATTGGCAAGAAGTTGATGAACACACAAAGTCACCCTGAGTCCGCGGCAAGGTTTCCAACAAGTACACCCGGCAGAATAATAGCAAGTCAATGGCAGGGTCCAAAATAAGTCCTTATTGCGATTTCAAACCAGGTTGTGCCCTTGCCATTGACACAGAAGTAACAAGTTCTTACAAGACGGGCATGGCTTGGCAATATCGGCGAGTCCAATACGGCAAGATCAATCTGAGAAGCGACGAAAGACCATTAAGTTGTTCGGATAGATGACGACCAAAGTCAGCAAACACATGCATGAGCATGACACTCATGCTCCACCTGAATCGCCCCCGCAGATTGCATCAGTTATTTTTTAATCAATGAATCGACTTTAGACTTGAGTTCCATATAAAAAAAAGTGACGATGTCGGAAGACCATTAAGTTGTTCAGATAGATCATGACCAAATCAGCAAACAAAAGTGTGAGCATGACACTCATGCTACACCTGACTCTCCACCGCAGATTGCATCAGTTATTTTTTTAATCAAACGAATGAACTCTAGACTTGAGTTTCCATATAAAATTTTTGGTTTGATGGTGCCTAGCTAGGTTGTTTTGTGGAGGACTTACGGATATATGACGAGGTCAAAGACTAGAGGTCATTGCATGGATCTGGAGCATCTTTGTTGAATCCTTGGGTTTTGGAAGACCATGTCCTTGAGAAAAAAAATGATGATTTGGTTCATACGGGTGGTAATCAAAGAAAGCTTATGCCCCGCATTGTGTAATACCCAATTCTTATCGTTTTGACCCACAAGTAAGTCTAAAAGGTCAAGGTTTTCCTTACGGCTAAAGAGAAACCTATAAGAAAAAGAAGCGGGTCAAAAAAGCACAGATAATTATAATAATTTAGCCAAAGTATACACACAAGAGAAACATTTCATTATCGAATATGGATTGCATGTATTTCAAGGCAGGAGGTTCTTTGTAGAGAATAAGAATCTACTTCAATGATATATGCCCTTGGCTGTGTGCATCATCCAAAGCAAAGGGCATGGATTATCCCCCCTTTTTCAAGGAAAAAATGATATATCCATATTCATCCCAATATTGTTTTTTCGAATAACTTAGCAAGAGAGCGGTTAAGATTCCAATTTAGAAAATAAACTGACAGGATCACGACAATGTAGAGATCACACGAACTGACCACGCTATGCATCAATTCTTCAAATAGATTATGTCGTCGCCAAACGCAATAGGACGTGGATGGACTATAGGAAGTTAAGAATAATTAGTCTATGACTATATGGCAAGAAGTCAGCCCATAGGATGATAAGGATGACATATAACCACCGCACTAGAATGAGTGAATTATATAGATTAGTAACAAGAGTAAAAAATTGACCCCATAAAAGATTATTAAAGTGGATCAAATCGAATGAAAGCACAGTCCGTTTGGAGGCTAAGACAACAAGAAAGAAATACATTCGTAAGGACCCATCACACACGCCAAATCCATAATCAAATACATGCATCTAATCATCAGTTTATTTTTGGGGTGACTGCTCAATTATAATATAGTCTAAATCGATCAATAGGAAAAGAATGTACAACATTAGTTTCTGAATGATCAACCTATATATCGTGGTGGCTCTCAATTCAAATTTTTACGATGCAGCCAACTCTGATTATTTAGAGTTTATATTAACACAATTCGTGAAGAAATCACCAAGTTCAATGACATAGGATGAAATATATTTTGCACGGATTTGGAGATTACAATGTTGTAGAACTGTAGTTCAACCAAGATGTTTACGAAAATCCATAGCAGATACAACTCCGGGTTGATATGATAAAAAGTACAAGTATAGTTGGTGACCCATATTACATAAAATTCTTAGTAGGTGTAGAATATAGGCATATTTTAGGTATGAAATTATGGTTCTGAATAAGAAATAAACTACAATTGGTCGATACTATTTTCACTCCATATGAAATTCATTTGAATATATACTTTAAAATAAATTTATATATACAATTAATAGCGGATGATTATTATAAGTAATGAAAACATATGAAATACAAGATGATACAAAGCATCAGAGACATGATTAGCATGAATAAGATTTGAAGAGAGTGAGTCAGTGAGAATATTTAATCTACACGTTGTCAATATACACCCATATGGACGATAGTATGATAAGAATCTATGGGCACCTATGTAGGTAGATATGATATTTCATTAACAGAGAAAGACATCTAAGATTGCGGTAGTAATCGACTTGAGTGGGAGAACATAACTTTATATATGTGATATTCATGTTTAGATTTAATTCTTGGTGAGGGATCGCTCAAGAACATATTGCTGAAGCAATACAAAATGAGGGACGAAGAGAAATGGTTCAAAGATGGGGGAAACGAATATCTCTATGAAAGCCCATATATGATATTGCATCAGTCTTCCCACCTCACACATCAATGAATTTCATTAAGAATATAATGCATTAGATGTTTCATTGTGTCTTCAGTTTTGTCCATAATCTTTTTATATGACATATGATTTTTGGCCTGTTAAATCATTGGGAGGCCATATAGTGGTCAGAGAAAATAATCAAGAAGGATTATTCTAGCCGCGCAAATGCGCGGGTGACCCTGCTAGTTGATCATATAGCAGCAGCAGGAGCAGCTCATAACAATGCATCATATAGCAGCAGCACAAGCAGCTCATAGCAATTCAACGTATAACGGATCAGAATGAAAATTTGGCAAAAAAAAACAGAGGAGATCCTCACCTTGTTGGATGAGCTCATCGTTCAACAGCACCTCATGGCCACTACCTGGGAGGAGGGGAGGGGGGAACAAGGTGCCTTCTACCGCAGTGTGGCATTGGACGTAGTTGTGTGGCGCCCATCGGAGTAGTGCGTTGGACGGACCACAGCGGAGCAGCTGCTGGAGACCATGAGAATGAGGGGCGGCGCCCGAGGGAGGAGCAGCCGGGGAGATTTGGCCCTACCCGTCGGCCATGTAGCCTAGCTGGACAGAGCATCATCGAGGAGCATGTCAGATGGGACCAGTGGCGACAGCTCACTGGAGGAACCCTAGCGCTGCAGGCAGGGGATCGAGGTAGAGGGAAAGGGTAGAGGAGATGCAAGCGGGCAGGGCAATGAACGCTTGTGTGTTTGTTTTTACTTGAGGGTCAGGTGTGACGCAGGCATGAGCAGTGGCATTTTGAGTATAATGTAGGCAGACAACAGAGTCATTTCACTATTCCCCTTCCCTTCAATTTTTAGTGAGCTTCTACCCGAAACACCCCCTCCAAAGCGAAATAAGTTAAGCCCAAGCCCATAACTCAAAACTGACTTCTTTACATCTTTTATGGCTTATTTTGACAATAAGCTCTAAAAAGGCGGTAGAACTGGCCCTTAACCTGCAATTCAATTGTGCGTGCAATGATGAATCACTCCTACCTGCTATAGTGTACATTTAGGCACCATCATACATGCCATTTACCTAATACATGTGCATTTTTTTGAAAGCTTAGGACAGTGAGGGCAGCCCCTCACTAACTTCAGATTAACTCAACACAAATGTACATGTACAACTCTGTGGTGTTACATTAGGATGGGTATGTTAATACCTCACCACTAGAGAGGAAGTAGAGTAGAGGGACAAAATACAATACAAAGTAGTGTTTTGTTTTGCAAGCTAGATAGAAGTGACAAAGTTGTCCACGAATGGCACCAGAGCCTCCCTGACCCTGTATCGCATCATATGAAAGTCGGTCTTGAACCTGAGGAGCCAGCCCTCGATCGTAGGCAGCACCCCCCTGAAGTGTCTGTTGTTGCGTTCCTTCCAAATGCTCCAGGCCGAAATGATGAATATGTCCATAAACATAGGGTTCGCCCACCTGGCTCTTGCCTGATGCACAAGTTGGAGCCTGTTACCGCCGCTCATCCAATCGATCCCCAGCTGCATCTAGCTAGCCCTACTAAACGGACAATGGAAGAAAAGATGCTCAACCGTTTCTTCGGGCGGGTCATCACAGAGGAGGCAAGTGTACACGTCATCACGCAGCTTCATGCCTCTCCTCTTTAGCATGTTCCTGGTATTCAGTCTGTCCGCTAGAAGGAGCCATGCAAAAACCCTCCATTTATTAGTGCATTTTGAATTCCAGATCCATTTGAAAGCATCGTCTGCCACCACCTCACGAAAGCAATGATCGTAGTACTTCTTGGGACTGAATCCCGTGCCCCCGCAGGTGCATCTCCAGACGTCCTAGGCTTCAGCGAGCTCTGTGGAGGCCAAACTGCATTGAAGATCTTGCAGCTCTTCCCTGGCTTGCATCGAGAGCGGCAGCTGAAAATTTTGCCCAAGTGTAGGTGCTGTCAGTAGCGCTTGCACCGATACATCTTCGTCAGTCGCAAAGGAGAACAGCCTGGGGTGGCTATCACCGAGGACGCAGTTGTGCCACAGATCCTTCCAAAATAGCACTGTGCTCCCATCCTGAACCTCAACCGACGTAACCCCTCTGTAAGTTGGAGCGAGCTGCATGACATCACGCCACCAGAACGACCCGCACTGATCAGCTGCATGGGGCACCAAACCCTCATAGTATTTGGACCAAATTAGGTTAACCCACGGCACATCACATCGATTGTAAAACTTGTGTAGTTGCTTGAGCAGCAGGCCTTGGTTCTGAATTTGAAGATTAATTATCCCCAACCCACCCTTCTCTTTGGGGCAACAGACAAGGGTCCAAGCCGCCATGGACATAGTTTTGTGGCCATCATCTGTTTCCTTCGCGCAGAGACAGTATCTCCGTAGTTTGTCAAGGTGATCCAAGATCTTCGGCGGCAGCCTGATCGAGCACATAGCATAGATCGCGAGGGACGTGACCACCGGGTTGACTAAGGTAAGCTTTGACCCAAGGTCCAGCAGCGACGCCGCCGTGGACAACCTACGCTCGACCGAAGCCACAAGCGGCATCAGGTTAGAGACAGTGGGTTTAGCCGTGCCCATCGGCATGCCAAGGTACGTGAACGGCATCTCTCCCACCTTGCACCCAAAAACCTCAGCCAGTCGTTCCGTCGCGTCGACCGCCGTGTTGACAGTCATTAGAGTCGATTTATGAAAGTTGATGTGCACTCCGCTTGCGCTTGGTCAGCTGGCATCACTAAGATCGTATCATCCGCGTATTGAATCATAGGGTAGTCACTCTCCACGGTGGGCATG
This sequence comes from Triticum aestivum, assembly GCF_018294505.1. Classification (NCBI taxonomy): domain Eukaryota; kingdom Viridiplantae; phylum Streptophyta; class Magnoliopsida; order Poales; family Poaceae; genus Triticum; species Triticum aestivum. Next base: position 308,927,389 of record NC_057807.1, on the reverse strand, counting down.
GGCAGCTCGAGCTCTCCCCTCCTATAAGCGTCATTGATGGCTGCCTAAAGAAGGTCAGCTGCCAAGATGTAGATGAGGGGGGACAGCGGATCCCCCTGGCGCACCCCTCTCTTACAGAAGAATTGCCTACCCGGGGTTCCGTTTAGGAGGATCAAGGACTTTGCCGTCGAGAACAAGCAGTGTATCCACCCCAGCCAACGACTGTCAAAACCCATGCATTCCATGATCTGCATCATTGGAGCGTGCTCGATCGTGTCGAAGGCCTTTGCGAAATCTAGCTTAAGGATGGCAATTTCCCTCCTCGTGTTTTGACACTGATGAATGAATTCATACACCCACGCCACACAATCCTGGATCGATCTACTCTTCAAGAATCCGTATTGGTTACGGTGGATAATTTTAAGGACCACTTTCTGTAAACGATTAGCCAGTAGTTTCGTCGGTAACTTGAGGCAGCAGTTGAGAAGCGTTATGGGACGATATTCATCCGCTGTCTTCGGCGATTGATTCTTGGGGATGAGGGTGATAAATCCAGTGTTTAAACTTTCAAGGTCCAAAGTGCCTGCATAAAAATCAAAACAAAGACGATAGAAATCCTCCTTGACTATGTGCCAGCAGGATTTGATGAAGCTCCCACTAAAACCATCGGTTCCAGGGGCCCTATCCAATGGTATCTCTTTAACCACCTGGTCAATCTCCTCCCGGGTGAAGGGCTCGGACAGGGACTGCAACCCATCAACTTTTTTGATGATGCGGTCAAGTTCAAATTTCATGTTGGTAGGGGTAGAGCAGCCCAGCCTTTCTTTGTAAGTTTGTAACAGCATTGCCTCCTTGCCCTCATGGTCATAGACGACTAAACCATCAACCAACCGTAGCGAGGCAATGTTGTTCCTGCGGAACCGTTCAATAGCGACTCTATGGAAGAACTTGGTGTTGCCATCACCAAATTTGAATTGCCTAACAGTGCAGCGTTTCTTCCAGTACGCTTTTTTGTAGTCAAGCAAGTGGAGAACGTGCCTCCTCAGGATGTTTCTGAAGTTTGCTTCTGGCACCGACAACCGCCTACGCTCCTCAAGACCATCAAGCTCCAAGAGAGTTTTATTGCAGTTATCGATCAATACATATAGTTTGGATATTCTCTTGCTCCACTGTTTTAGATCATACCTCAGGGTTTTGCTTTTTGCACAAGACCGCAGCTGCGTTTGGGGCATAACATCGTTTGTTCCATGATCGCTACACAACATCAAAGAAACCCGGTTGCTTGATCCAGTAGTCCTCAAAGCGAAACAATTTGGTCTTTGGTATTTTGGTTTGGATACTGACATAACAAGGCACATGATCTAACATGGGCCTCCCCAGAGGCATGACTAACGTATTCGGGTACTTGGCCGCCTAATCAACAGAGGTAAAGTGCCAGTCTAACTGTTCGAGGAGGGGATTAGTTTGCATATTGCTCCACGTGAACGCACGCCCCTTGATTGGTATTTCTATCAGCGAGTGTCTACGTATGAATTCATTGAAGATTAGCATGTCATTAGCATCACCACCCCCATGGTTACGATTATCAGGTGCTCTGATATAGTTGAAGTCACCTAGTATTAGCCAATCTTCCTGATACGTGTCCAACGTATCTATAATTTTTGATTGCTCCATGCTACTTTATCTACAGTTTTGGACTATATTGGGCTTTATTTTCCACTTTTATATTATTTTTGGGACTAACCTATTAACCGGAGGGCCAGTCCAGAATTGATGTTTTTTTTGCCTATTTTAGTGTTTCGAGGAAACAGAATATCAAACGGAGTCCAAACGGAATGAAACCTTCGGGAACGTGATCTTCTCACCGAACGTGATCCAGGAGACTTGGACCCTACTCCAAGAAGCTTCCGAGGAGGTCACGAGGGTGGAGGGCGCCCCCCTGGGCGCGCCCCCTACCTCGTGGGCCCCTCGGAGCTCCACCGACGTACTCCTTCCTCCTATATATACCTACGTATCCCCAATGGACCAGAGACGGAGCCAAAAACCTAATTCCACCGCCGCAACCTTCTGTATCCACGAGATCCCATCTTGGGGCCTGTTCCAGAGCTCCGCCGGAGAGGGCATCCACCACGGAGGGCTTCTACATCAACACCATAGCCCCTCCGATGAAGTGTGAGTAGTTTACTTCAGACCTTCGGGTCCATAGCTAGTAGCTAGATGGCTTCTTCTCTCTTTTTGGATCTCAATACAATGTTCTCCCCCTCTCTCGTGGAGATCTATTCGATGTAATCTTATTTTTGCGGTGTGTTTGTTGAGACCGATGAATTGTGGGTTTATGATCCAACTTATCTATGGAAAAAAGTTGAATCTTCTCTGAATTCTTTTATGTATGATTGAGTTATCTTTGCAAGTCTCTTTGAGTTATCCGTGTGGTTTGGCCAACTAGATTGGTAGTTCTTGCAATGGGAGAAGTGCATGGCTTTGGGTTCAATCTTGCGGTGTCCTTACTCAGTGACAGAAAGAGTTGCAAGGCACGTATTGTATTGTTGCCATCGAGGATAACAAGATGGTGTATTTATCATATTGCATGAATTTATTCCTCTACATCATGTCATCTTGCTTAAGGTGTTACTCTGTTTTTAACTTAATACTCTAGATGCATGATGGATAGCGGTCGATGAGTGGAGTAATAGTAGTAGATGCAGAATCATTTCGATATACTTGTCTTGGACATGATGCCTATATACATGATCATACCTAGATAACCTCATAACTATGCTCAATTCTATCAATTGCTCAACAGTAATTTGTTCACCCACTGTAGAATACTTATGCTCTTGAGAGAAGCCACTCGTGAAACCTATGGCCCCCGGGTCTATTCTCATCATATCAATCTATATCACTTTATTTACTTGCTTTGTTTTTACTTTACCTTTACTTTTTACTTTGCATCTATCTATCAAAAATACCAAAAATATTATCTCTATCAGATCTCACTCTCGTAAGTGACCGTGAAGGGATTGGCAACCCCTAAGTGTTGGTTGCGAGTTGCTATCGTGTTGTGCAGGTACGAGGGACTTGCGCGTGACCTCCTACTGGATTGATACCTTGGTTCTCAAAAACTAAGGGAAATACTTACGCTACTGTGCTGCATCACCCCCTCCTCTTCGGGGAAAACCAATGCAAGCTCGAGACGTAGCAAGAAGGATTTTTGGCGCCATTGCCAGGGAGACTTACGCAAAAGTCAACATACCAAGTACCCATCACAATTCCTATCTCTCGCATTACATTATTTGCCATTTGCCTCTCGTTTTCCTCTCCCCCACTTCACCCTTGCCGCTTTATTCGCCCTCTCTTTCCCTTTGCCTTTTGTTTGCCCGTGTGCTAGTTTGCTTTCTTGTCATCATTACTAGTCTCTTATCTTCTCCGTTATCTCCTGAGAATGAAGTGTTAAATTTTAAGCAGAGAGAGGGAGAAAATCTAAAATATGCTTGGTATAGAATTTGCAATGCTCAAAATAGATCTACCAGGAAGCAATCCACTTCAGTTCTTCTTCGAAATTTTTATGTAGGTGCTAATACTTGGTATAGATATATCCTTGATACCATTACCGAAGGGAATTTCTTGCGTAGCCATACTTTTGATTCATATAATGCTTTAATAGATTTATTTGGCTCACCTCCTCTTTTGGTTAATGGAACTATGTTAACTTTGGAGCATGTTATGCGAAAGCTTGAAATTATTGAAAACAAAGTTGCTACCATTGAATCCATTGAAAATCTAGATAAAAAGATTCATAATCAAATTACTCAATATGGATCTAAGGTAGGAATGACTTTGAAAAATATTAAGGAGAAGGAACCCATGGTTAATGAAAAAATAAATCTAGACTCTACTCATATCGATAAACTTGAGGGTATCATTACCAATTTGGGAACCACTTTTTCCTTCGTAAAGAATACTCCTAGTCCTCCTACTAAAATTGCCAAGCTTATGTATGTTCCTAAAAATAAGGGTGAATCATCTAGTAAGGAAAATGTGGATCTTAAATCTATAAGTATTCACCCCGATATTTTTACTATCATTAAGGAACCATTTGATACGAATGAATTTTTTGATCTTATGCCTAAAGGTTTGATAATTTCTAGAAAGAAAGAAAATTCTAAGGGAGGTAGATGCCTCAGTGAAGAATTGCCTACCAAAGATGGCAACACCTAGATCTATGCTTTCTTTTATGCCTAGCTAGGGGCGTTAAACGATAGCGCTTGTTGGGAGGCAACCCAATTTTATTTTGTGTTTTTTGTTTTTGGTTCTGTTTAGGAATAAATAATCTATCTACCTTATGTTTGGATGTGGTTTTATGTTTTAATTAGTGTTTGTGCCAAGTAAGACCTATAGGATAACCTACGATGATAGTTGATTCTGCTGAAAAACAGAAACCTTAGCGCTCACGAGATTAGCTGCCACTTTTTACTGGAGAGTGATTTTGTGTTGATTCTTTTTGATTCTGATCAATAAACAAATTGTCCAGGACTTCCTATTTTGGTAGAATTTTTAGAGCTCCAGAAGGTTGCGTTAGTTACAGATTACTACAGACTGTTCTGTTTTCAACAGATTCTGTTTTTCGTGTGTTGTTTGCTTATTTTGATGAATCTATGGCTAGTAAATTAGTTTACAAACCATAGAGAAGTTGGAATACAGTAGGTTTAACAACAATATAAATAAATAATGAGTTCATTAAAGTACCTTGAAGTAGTCTTTTGTTTTCTTTCTCTAATGGAGCTCACGAGATTTCTGTTGAGTTTTGTGTTGTGAAGTTTTCAAGTTTTGGGTGAATTCTTTTGATGGATTATGGAACAAGGAGTGGCAAGAGCCTAAGCTTGGGGATGCCCATGGAACCCCCAAGATAATCCAAGGACACCAAAAAGTCAAAGCTTGGGGATGCCCCGGAAGGCATCCCCTCTTTCGTCCACTTCCATCGGTAATTTACTTAGAGCTATATTTTTATTCACCAACATGATATGTGTTTTGCTTGGAGCGTCTTGTATTATTCGTGTCTTTGCTTGTTAGTCTACCACAATCATCCTTGTTGTACACACCTTTTGAGAGAGCCATACATGATTTGGAATTTGTTAGAATACTCTATGTGCTTCACTTATATCTTTTGAGCTTGATAGTTTGCTCATAGTGCTTCACTTATATCTTTTTGAGCGTGATAATTTTTGCTCTAGTGCTTCACTTAGATCTTTTAGAGCACGGTGGTGGATTTGTTTTAAAGAAACTTGATCTCTCATACTTCACTTAGATTATTTTGAGAGTCATTAATAGCATGGTAATTTGCTTAATGTTAATATACTTAGTGTTCAAAATATGTGAAACTTTCTTTTGAGTGAATTGAATACTAAGATAAATTTAATGCTTAATAATTGTTTTAAGATATGGAGGTAATAATATCAAAGTCGTGCTAGTTGAGTAGTTGTAAATTTGAGAAATACTTGTGTTGAAGTTTGTAAGTCCCGTAGCATGCACGTATGGGTAAAGTTGTGTAACAAATTTGAAGCATGGAGTGTACCTGGCTTGTGCATCCTTATGAGTGGCGGTCGGGGATGAGCGATGGTCTTTTTCTACCAATCTATCCCCCTAGGGGCATGCGTAGTAGTACTTTGCTTCGAGGGCTAATAAACTTTTGCAATAAGTATATGAGCTCTTTATGACTAATGTGAGTCCATGGATTATACGCACTTTTACCTTTCCGCATTTGCTAGCCTCTTCGGTACCGTGCATTGCCCTTTCTCACATTGAGAGTTGGTGCAAACTTCGCCGGTACATCCAAACCTCGTGATATGATACGCTCTTTCACACATAAACCTCCTTATATCTTCCTCAAAGCAGCCACCATACCTACCTATTAGGGCATTTCCATAACCATTCCGAGATATATTGCCATGCGACTTTCCACCGTTCCGTTCATCATGACATACTTTACTTTTGTCATATTGCCATTGCATGATCATGTAGTTGACATCGTATTTGTGGCAAAGCCACCACGCATTATTTTTCATACATGTCACTCTTGATTCATTGCATCATCCCGGTACACCGCCGGAGGCATTCATATAGAGTCATATCTTGTTCTAGTTTTGAGTTGTAATATCAAGTTGTTGTAATGAAAGTGTGACGATCATCATTATTAGCGCATTGCCCCAGTGAGGAAAAGGATGATGGAGACAATGATTCCCCACAAGTCGGGATGAGACTCCGAACTTTAAAAAAAGAGGCCAAAGAAGCCCAAATAAAAAAAGAGGCCAAAGAAGCCCATAAAAAATAAATAAATAAAATGATGAGAGAAAAAGAGAGAAGGGGCAATGTTACTATCCTTTTACCACACTTGTGCTTCAAAGTAGCACCTTGTTCTTCATGTAGTGAGTCTAATATATTTGTGCTTCAAAGTAGCACCTTGTTCTTCATGTAGTGAGTCTCATATATTTGTGCTTCAAAGTAGCACCACGTTTTTCATATAGTGAGTCTCATAAATTATCTTGTTCATACTAGTGGGAATTTTTCATTATAGAACTTGGCTTGTATATTCCAATGATGGGCTTCCTCAAAATGCCCTAGGTCTTTGTGAGCAAGCGAGTTGGATGCACACCCACTAGTTTTCTTTTGTTGAGCATTCATAGCTCTAGTGCATCTGTTGCATGGCAATCCCTACTCCTCATGTTGACATCAATTGATGGGCATCTCCATAGCCCGTTGATTATCCTCGTCAATATGAGACTTTATCCTTTTTTGTCTTCTCCACACAATCCCATCATCATATTCTATTCCACCTATAGTGCTATATCCATGGCTTGCGCTCATATATTGCGTGAGGGTTGAAAAAGCTGAAGCGCGTTAAAAAGTATGAAACAATTGCTTGGCTTGTCATCGGGGGTATAGAAGTTGGGAACATCTTTGTGTGTTGAAAATGAAGCATAACCTAACTATATGATTTTGTAGGGATGAACTTTCTTTGGCCATGTTATTTTGAGATGACATAATTGCTTGATTAGTATGCTTGAAGTATTATTATTTTTATGTCAATATGAACTTTTATCTTAAATCTTTCGGATCTGAATATTCATACCATGATTAAGAAGATTGACATTGGAATTATGCCAAAGTATCACTCCACATAAAAATTCTTCTTTTTATCATTTACCTACTCGAGGATGAGTAGGGATTAAGCTTGGGGATGCCTGATATGTCTCCAACGTATCTATAATTTTTGATTGCTCCATGCTACTTTATCTAATGTTTTGGACTATATTGGGCTTTATTTTCCACTTTTATATTATTTTTGGGACTAACCTATTAACCGGAGGCCCAGCCCAGAATTGATGTTTTTTGCCTATTTCAGTGTTTCGAGGACACAAAATATCAAACGGAGTCCAAACGGAATGAAACCTTCGGGAATGTGATGTTCTCACCGAACGTGATCCGGGAGACTTGGACCCTACTCCAAGAAGCTTCCAAGGAGGTCACGAGGGTGGAGGGCGCCCTTCCCCCTGGGCACGCCCCCCTACCTCGTGGGCCCCTCGGAGCTCCACCGACGTACTCCTTCCTCTATATATACCTACGTATCCCCAATAGACCACAGACGAAGCCAAAAACCTAATTCCACCGCCGCAACCTTCTGTATCCATGAGATCCCATCTTGGGGCCTGTTCCGGAGCTCCGCCGGAGAGGGCATCCACCACGAAGGGCTTCTACATCAACACCATAGCCCCTCCGATGAAGTGTGAGTAGTTTACTTCAGACCTTCGGGTCCATAGCTAGTAGCTAGATGGCTTCTTCTCTTTTTTTGGATCTCAATACAATGTTCTCCCCCTCTCTCGTGGAGATCTATTCGATGTAATCTTCTTTTTGCGGTGTGTTTGTTGAGACCGATGAATTGTGGGTTTATGATCCAACTTATCTATGGAAAATATTTGAATCTTCTCTGAATTCTTTTATGTATGATTGAGTTATCTTTGCAAGTCTCTTCGAATTATCGGTTTGATTTGGCCAACTAGATTGGTAGTTCTTTCAATGGGAGAAGTGCATGGCTTTGGGTTCAATCTTGCGGTGTCCTTACTCAGAGACAGAAAGAGTTGCAAGGCACGTATTGTATTGTTGCCATCGAGGATAACAAGATGGGGTATTTATCATATTGCATGAATTTATTCCTCTACATCATGTCATCTTGCTTAAGGCGTTACTCTGTTTTTAACTTAATACTCTAGATGCATGCTGGATAGCGGTCGATGAGTGGAGTAATAGTATTAGATGCAGAATCGTTTCGATCTACTTGTGTCGGACGTGATGCCTATATACATGATCATACCTAGATAACCTCATAACTATGCTCAATTCTATCAATTGCTCAACAGTAATTTGTTCACCCACCGTAGAATACTTATGTTCTTGAGAGAAGCCACTAGTGAAACCTATGGCCCCCAGGTCTATTCTCATCATATCAATCTATATAACGTTATTTACTTGCTTTATTTTTACTTTGCCTTTACTTTTTACTTCGCATCTATCTATCAAAAATACCAAAAATATTATCTCTATCAGATCTCACTCTCGTAAGTGACCGTGAAGGGATTGACAACCCCTAAGCATTGGTTGCGAGTTGCTATCATGTTGTGCAGGTACGAGGGACTTGCGCGTGACCTCCTACTGGATTGATACCTTGGTTCTCAAAAAATGAGGGAAATACTTATGCTACTATGCTGCATCACCCCCTCCTCTTCGGGGAAAACCAACGCAAGCTCGAGGCGTAGCACTTCCCCATCTGGAATTTGGAGATCAAAGAGCCACCCGGTAAACAGAGCTCTGTTGGGGTCGGCGCATGGACCATAAACGTTAACAAGTGTCCACGAATCGTTGGACTGGGTCGAAGTAAGCCTAACGCGAAGAGTGAAAGATTCAGACAAAACAGATACACTAGTGAAAACAAACTCATCCAGGCAGTAATTAAGCCCACAGAATTACCCACAGATGGAACAAATTCAAACATATCAAACTTCTCAGGGCAAAAGAGTTTAACATATGACGCATCAAAAGTTTCGCGCTTGGTTTTTTGAAAGCAAACTACTGAACACCCACTAATTTCAATTGCATTGCGGATCGCCAACTATTTTTTTCCGAGTTGATGCCGCGCACGTTCCAACAAAGAACGTTCCAGTGTTTATTTGTCGCCATTTAGGTTTAGTTCAGCACTAGATCGTCCCCTCGGCCCTGTGCCAGGAGAATCTGGTAACTAAGATCTTCAGCTGGAATCCCACATAACTCAGACCCCACACGCTGCAGTTGCTGAATCGGGGTTGGGGGAGGTATATCCTCGGACTGAGCCAATGCAGGCTTATGTGTCACTGGGGAGTAGGGGTCTGTCGCCTTGGAGGAACTAGCAATCGCAGGAGCTCTCCTAGACTTGACCCTGGAAAGCGTTTTCTTAGTGTCAGTGATAATATTTGCTTTGAATCCATCATACCTAGTAGCCCTTGAGCTACACCTCAGACAGATCATGTCAACTGGTGCTTTTTCCGCAAGGATCATCTTCTAAATATATTTGTTCAGGGGCTTGGCCGCTACAGTTTCAGAAGATTCAGTTAAGATAGCAGCATCCCTGGACACTCCATCAGACTCATCCATCTCAGGTAGTGTGACAGTTTCGGCATAGTTAGCCCAGATCTCCGCAGGTATGACAGTATCAGTACAGAGACGGGGCAGCAATGCGGCCTCAGGGCGGATCTGCGCATTCATACAATACATACCTTTGCTCACAGCAGCACCCACATGGTTAAGAAGAGCAAGAGGGTTTAGAGGGAACACCCCTTTCGTCAGACAATCCTCAGGTGCAGTGATGCAGCGAGTGTACCTTCCAAACGAGATTGTCCAGAGGAGTTGCATAAACAGGTACCCTTCATCAGCCGGAACTTCCACATCAAGAGAGCTGCCATTCGCACGCAAAAACTGCAGGCCAGAAGTTGGTGTTCCATTGACCAGTGCATCCGCAGCCTCAGAAATTTTAGAATAGATCGACCACTCATCCTGGGGATCGTCAGTGGTGTTGCTCTCCCGTTCCGCACCGTCCATGAGAGAGGGGCCCGTGTATTGGAACAAGGTTCTGAAGCTAAAACCCCTGTATGGTGGTGGTGCAACTGGCCACTCACCCCATCCTCCGTTCTGTGTCGTCTGCTGCTGTGACGCCTGCTGTTCCCAGGCTTCGTCAACCTGCTGCTGCAGCCATCTCTGATTATCAAGAGCCCACTGTTGTGCAGCCGTCAGATATGGCAAATCATACGGATGTGGGGAAGCGTTCATTGGCGGAGCATCATCTTCATTGCCAACCAGATCAGGAATTATGTGCCTTCCATTCAGTACATATAAAGGAACCGACCATGACCTGCCCATACCTGGCAGAGTGCCTATGCGTTTGATCACCAGGCTGTGGGGGACTTGCGCGATGTCACTGATGATGACTCGCACCAGCACTCTTTCTTTGTTGTGCCCAGGCCTGTGCCAGAGATCCAGCTTCCCAAAGCACGAAACCGCCTTGTTGCTGTAGTGGTCATTCTGGTAGTCCATAGGAAAGGCAAGAAACAGCACCCAGGCAACATACTGAAACGGGCATCTACGCATATTCTCCCCTTCGTCATGCGGCACAAAAGAGAAGGTCATATCCTCATCTATGGGATCTAATTCATGCGGACTCTCCTGAATAAACTGATCCCTTAAAGCAACATCAGCAAAAGCAAACATGCCTATACCAATCGGATAAACAAATGCATCGGGCACATCAAGATGGAAATCCTCTCTCATGATGCGAACTACCTCATCCAACATGATCTGTTTCTGATGATCTGGGACCGGAGGGACAGCGGTAACAATGGCATACCTCTCATGGCTCAAAGGCGGATCATCCACCACCATCATGTTGCGAGCTAGCCTGTGATCCAGCCCACGCTCAATCCTGACTCCCATCGGTATGAACTGGAACGGCCGCACCGGGAAGTTAGCCATGGCAGCAACGGCGGCGACGGCAGTCACAACAGTCAGAGGCAAAGCAAGGGAGGAGGAGGATGTGTCACTCTACTCGTTGGCTGACATGGGCGATGGAGTCGGCAGAGGTAGTACTACTTGAAGCGGAAGCGTCTGCCCAATGACTATCGAGGGAGGGGGCCCAGCTACCGACACTTCCTTTCTGGGACGCCAAACTAGTTTTTAATAGGAATATTTGGATTCTGTGGTGGGATGATTGATCGAACCCGCGGCAACGCATTCATGCTGATACGATCCTGCCGTTCCACCTTCCTCTTTTTCCAACTAAATCGAGGAGCAGATTCAGTGGCACAGAAATTGGCCCCATGGCCTAGCAGATTGCATCGCCTGCACCAGATAAGCCCAGGACAAAACTCCCTCGAATGGGCCAGGCTATTACAAATAGTGCATGCTTTAGCTGGCCGGCCCACCACCTTCCTCAAGCAGAAACATGCACGTTCAAAATTATGGCAAGTGCCACAAATTTTAGCGAGGCAGTTAATAGCTTCATGACCGTGCCCATAACATTTGGAACAACGACCCAAAAGATGGTAAATGAAAACCGAGGGAGGCAGATCCTCCAAATCATAAGATTTTTGGATACTTACATCATCATAATTAGCTTGCCTTAGGTCCAAGATATCCTCCAAAACCAACACAGGAATTTTGCACCAAATCTGTTCACGATGATTCTTACCTAAGAATCACTTGGTAGTGATTGTCGTATGATCTGAAGAAACTGGGATTTGCAAACTACCAAAGAATAGACTCTCTTGCAATTTCTCAAGATGTGCATTGTTGAGCGAAGGATCATCCACGAGGTGCAAAAGTTGTGAGCATCCAGGTTGAGCAGAAGCCTCGTCGAATGAATTCATTAAGTTGGTAGAACGCTGAATGCAAAACCCAAACATGGCCAATTCCTTTGAGGCCGAGCCATCTTTAGATGCACTTTTTTCAAGAAAATGCAGTTTAGAACGGATGGCTTTAGGGGCACTACTCCCAAGAGGAGTGTTGCCCACAACTAGATCCATAATTGGCACATTCCAACGGTGCTTGAAGAGACCAAATTGACAAATAAAATCTGGCCAAACCCTATCCTGTAGGGCATAAACGAAATGTCCAACTTTGTTTGAAGCCACTGAAAACCTAAAATTCCTTGCTCCAATAGATGTAACTTTGAAGCCAGAAGCAACTCCTCCAATGCAACATTGTAAGGCCAAACCAACCAAAGCACATGTCAACTGAAAAGAAGCAGAAGAGAACGTGGCCACCAAGAAAAATTCCTTGGAGGAAGAATCCAGGGAGAAATGGACCGTGGATCTGAAGCGCCTATGAACCTGGTCCTCGACCTTAAGGCCGGGGTTGAAGTCCTAGTGGAGGAGCCCTTCCATGGTGAATCAGAGAGATCCATGGCCGCCGGTGGTGGAGGTGGAGGTTGGTGTGGAGGGGAGGGTGGGGGAGGAGAGAGCCATTTTTTGAACAAGTAGCGAAGTAGTATGATAGTAATGGTAACAGTGGCCATACATGTGCATTTCATTATAGAATTTGAAATATGCAATGTTTATGTTAGTTCATACGTTGCACATGATGTTTAAATGCCCCTTAAATCTGGCCAGCCAAGTGATGGTCTTTAAGCCTCCTTCTATGCTTCTTTTCTTGATATGTAAGATTTGCTCACACATCTGTTCAATTGCTTGTTTGTATCAGCCAGCCATACTAGGACTGTTTGCTTTGATTACTTGTTGTTCTTGACCTAACAGAGCTTGTCAATGATTTGAACACTAAGGGCTACTGTAGTGGGGGCTTGTATAACTCATAGGTGACGTAAAGGTTTTCCTGTACACTAAAGTAGGCTCTCCAAGAGTACCTAGAGATCCAATTCGAAGGTATGCCTAGTTTTTACATAGTGCACACATAGTAAATGCTCATTTAATTTTGTGCAAGAGATGTGGCATGTTTCATTATGTGGTGTTTTTTTGTTATAATATCATCCTTTTGTGTTGTTCACAGACTGGAAAGTATGCATATTTATCTTCCAAGGAGACCCGTAACTAGTTTGTGTCACCTTGCAGAGGGGGTGCAATGAAGATAAGATTGAGGATTTCCAAGTACAAGATGTTAGGAAGGAGCCTTGCAAGAGAAGGAGGAGCAGTGCTGAGCCTGTTCAACCAGTTAAGTCAAGTCACACTGTATTACAATTACCAGGATATCATGTTTGTCTCACATTGTGCACTAAGTCTTGAGTAGGAGATCAATGACTTAAGGGAGCAAAATTCTATCCCAAAGCGCAACCTAAGGAAGAATCCTACTACATCAACAACACCATTATCACCACCTCCAAAGGAAGAGACATAAATACATGGGTATGGGCACTCCCCTTAGCAACTGCCAAGATTGGGGAGGTGCCCCGGTATCGTATCACCATCACACCTCTATCTTTATCGTTTTTTAGTTCGATCCTTTTGGTTATCTCTTGATCTAGTAGAATAAAGTTTTAGTATAATCTAGCTTTGAGTTTTGTTTTGGTCTCTATCTATGTAATCGAGTTTGTGAGTTATATATAATATATAGTAGTTTTGAGTTAAGGGCTTTGCTATCTTGCTATGATCTTGAGGGAAATAAAGCAAGAATGAAAAGAAATAAAAAAGGATCATATATTGATCTTATGGAGAGTAATGGCTTCACATATAAAGAGTATGATAAATTGAGAGTTGACAAACATAGTTTTGGTCATTGTTGCAATTAATAGGAAGTAATAAAGAAAGAGAGATTTTCACATATAAATATACTATCTTGGACATCTTTTGTAATTATGAGCACTCATTAAAATATGACATGCTAAAAAGTTGATGTTGGACAAGGAAGACAAAATAATGGATTATGTCTTCTTATATCCGAATAGAAGTTATATTTGAAGGAAATATGCTCTAGAGGCAATAATAAAGTTGTTATTTATATTTCCTTATATCATGATAAATGTTTATTATTCATGCTAGAATTGTATTAACCGGAAACTCAGTACATGTGTGGATACATAGACAAAACAAAGTGTCCCTAGTATGCCTCTACTTGACTAGCTCGTTAATCAAAGATGGTTATGTTTCCTGACCATAGACATGTGTTGTTATTTGATGAACGGGATCACATCATTAGAGAATGATGTGATGGACAAGACCCATCTGTTAGATTACCATAATGATCGTTAAGTTTTATTGCTATTGCTTTCTTCATGACTTATACATGTTCCTCTGACTATGAGATTATGCGATTCCCGAATACCGGAGGAACACCTTGTGTGCTATCAAATGTCACAACATAACTAGGTGATTATAAAGATGCTCTACAGGTGTCTCTGAAGGTGTTTGTTGAGTTGGCATAAATCGATATTAGGATTTGTCACTCCATGTATCGAAGAGGTATCTATGGGCCGTCTCGGTAATGCTCATCACTATAAGCCTTGCAAGAAATGTGAATAATGAGTTAGTTACATGATGATGCATTATGGAACGAGTAAAGAGACTTGTGAGTAACGAGATTGAACTAGGTATGAAGATACCGACGATCGAATCTCGGGCAAGTAACATACCGATGACAAAGAGAACAACACATATTGTTATGCGGTTTAACCGATAAAGATCTTCGTAGAATATGTAGGAACCAATATGAGAAACCCTTTTTGTTGCTATGCATCTCCTAGATAGATCTTGCGTGATCGTAGGAATTTTTTTGAAATTGCATGCTACATTCCCCAACTGTGGCATCCGAGCCAGGTTTATGCGTAGATGATATGCATGAGTAGAACACAAAGAGTTGTGGGCGATAATAGTCATACTGCTTACCACCAACGTCTTACTTTGATTCGGCGGTATTGTTGGATGAAGCAGCTCGGACCAACGTTACATGACCACATTCATGAGACCGGTTCTACCGACATGCTTTGCACACAGGTGGTTGGCGGGTGTCTGTTTCTCCAACTTTAGTTGAATCGAGTTTGACTATGGCCGGTCCCTATTGAAGGTTAAAACAACACACTTGATGAAAAATCATTGTGGTTTTGATGCGTAGGTAAGAACGGTTCTTGCTAGAAGCCCGTAGCAGCCACATAAAACTTGCAACAACGAAGTAGAGGACATCTAACTTGTTTTTGTAGGGCATGTTGTGATGTGATATGGTCAATACATGATGTGATATAAATTTTTGTATGAGATGATCATGTTTTGTAACAAAGTTATCGGCAACTGGCAGGAGCTATATGGTTGTCGCTTTATTGTATGAAAAGCAATCGCCATGTAATTGCTTTACTTTATCACTAAGCGGTAGCGATAGTCATAGAAGCAATAGTTGGCGAGACAACAAAGATGCTACGAGGGAGATCAACGTGTCAAGCCAATGACAATGGAGATCATGACGGTACCTTGAAGATGGAGATCAAAGACACAAGATGATGATGGCCATATCATGTCAGATATTTTGATTGCATGTGATGTTTATCTTTTATGTATCTTATTTTGCTTAGTACGGCGGTAGCATTATAAGATGATCCCTCACTAAATTTCAAGGTATAAGTGTTCTCCCTGAGTATGCACTGTTGCTACATTTCATCGTGCCGAGACACCATGTGATGATCGGGTGTGATAAGCTCTATGTTCACATACAACGGGTGCAAGCCAGTTTTGCACATGCAGAATACTCAGGTTAAACTTGACGAGCCTAGCATATGCATATATGGCCTCGGAACACTGAGACTGAAAGGTCGAACGTAAATCATATAGTAGATATGATCAACATAGAGATGTTCACAATTGAAAACTACTCCATCTCATGTGATGATCGGACATGGTTTAGTTGATATGGATCACGTGATCATTTAGATGACTAGAGGGATGTCTATCTAAGTGGGAGTTCTTTAGTAATATGATTAATTGAACTTTAATTTATCATGAACTTACTCTTGATATTTTTGCATATCTATGTTGTTGTAGATCAATGGCTCGTGCTACTGTTCCCTTGAATTTTAATACATTCCTAGAGAAAGCTAAATTGAAAGACGATGGTAGAAACTACACGGACTGGGTCCGTAACTTGAGCATTATCCTCATTGCTGCACAAAAGAATTATGTCCTTGAAGCACCGCTAGGTGCAAGGCCTGCTGCAGGAGCAGATGCTGATGTTATGAACGTCTGGCAATCTCGATCTGATGACTATTCAATTGTTTAGTGTGCCATGCTTTACGGCTTAGAATTGGGACTTCAAAGACATTTTGAATGTCATGGAGCATATGAGATGTTCTATGAGTTAAAGTTAATATTTCAAGAAAATGCCCGAGTTGAGAGATATGAAGTCTCCAACAAGTTCTATAGCTACAAGATGGAGGAGAATAGTTCTATCAGTGATCACATACTAAGAATGTCAGGGTACCATAACCACTTGACTCAGCTAGGAGTTAATCTTCCTGATGATAGTGTCATTGACAGAGTTCTTCAATCATTGCCACCAAGCTATAAAGGGTTCGTGATGAATTATAATATGCAAGGGATGGGAAATACAATTCCCGAGCTCTTCGCAATCTTCATTTAATTGGCTAAGGACGAAGATTGGCTAAGGACGAGGTGATGATGCGCGTTGGAAATGGTTCCAAGGTCGATGTGATCGCCGTCGGCACGCTACCTCTACATCTACCTTCGGGATTATTTTTAGACCTGAATAATTGTTATTTGGTGCCAGCGTTGAGCATGAACATTATATCTGGATCTTGTTTGATGCAAGACGGTTATTCATTTAAATCAGAGAATAATGGTTGTTCTATTTATATGAGACCCTTCTTGAGTGGTCTGTTTTTGTTCAATATCGATCATGGTGATACACATGTTTATAATATTTAAGCCAAAAAATGCAAAGTTAGTAATGATAGTGCAACTTATTTGTGGCACTACCGTTTAGGTCATATTGGTGTAAAGCGCATGAATAGACTCCATGCTGATAGGCTTTGGAATCACTTAATTATGAATCACTGCTTGTGAAGCATGCCTCATGGGAAGATGACTAAGACTCCGTTCTCTGGAACAATGGAGCGAGCCACTGACTTATTGGAAATAATACATACCGATGTATGCGGTCTGATGAGTGTTGAGGCTCGCAGCGGGTATCGTAATTTTCTGAGCTTCATAGATGATTTGAGTAGGTATGGGTATATCTACTTGATGAAACACAAGTATAAAACATTTGAAAAGTTCAAAGAATTTCAGAGTGAAGTGAGAATCATCATAACAAGAAAATAAAGTTTCTACGATCTGATCGTAGAGGCAAATATTTGAGTTACAAGTTTGGCCTTCAGTTAAAACAATGTGGAATTGTTTCACAACTCACGCCACCTGGTACACCATAGCCTAATGGTGTGTTCGAACGTCGTAACCGTACTTTATTAGATATGGTGTGTTATGTGATGTCTCTTACCGATTTAACACAATCGTTTTGGGGTTATGCATTAGAGACAACTGCATTCACGTTAAATAGGGCACCGTCTAAATCCCTTGAGACGACATCGTATGAACTATGGTTTGGAAAGAAACCTAAGCTGTTGTTTCTTAAAGTTTGGGGTTGTGACACTTATGTCAAAAGGCTTCAGCCTGATAAGCTCGAACCCAAACCGGAGAAGTGTGTATTCATAGGATACCCTAAGGAAACAATTGGGTACACCTTCTACCACAGATCCGAAGGCAAGATCTTTGTTGCTAAGAACGGATCCTTTCTAGAGAAGGTGTTTCTCTCGAAAGAAGTGAGTGGGAGGAAAGTAGAACTTGATGAGGTAATTGTACCTTCTCTCAAATTGGAAAGTAGTACATCAGAGAAAAATGTTCCTATGATCCCTACACCAACTAGAGATATGGTGCGATCTATGATGTCTCTTATTGGTTTACCGCTATCATTTTTGGGTTATTCTTTAGAGACAGCTGCATTCACATTAAATAGGACACCATCTAAATTCGTTGATACGACACCATATGAACTGTGGTTTGGCAAGAAACCTAAGTTGTTGTTTCTTAAATTTTGGGGCTGCGATGCTTATGTGAAAAAGCTTCAACCTGATAAGTGCTACCTCTTGAGCTTGCTTTGGTTTTCCCTTGAAGAGGAAAGGGTGATGCAGCAAAGTAGCCTAAGTATTTCCCTCAGTTTTGAGAACCAAGGTATCAATCCAGTAGGAGACGACACACAAGTCACTGAATACCTACACAAACAATCAAGAACTTGCAACCAACGCGATAAAGGGGTTGTCAATCCCTTCACGGTCACTCACAAAAGTGAGATCTAATAGAGATAATAAAGTAAATATTTTTGGTATTTTTGGTTTATAGATTGGAAAGTAAAGATTGCAAAATAGTAGACCGGAAACTAGCAAGGTGTAAACGAGGTTCAATAATATGGAAAAGAGACCCCGGGGCCATAGGTTTCACTAGTGTCTTCTCTCAAGATAGCATATATTATGGTGGGTGAACGAATTACTGCCGAGCAATTGATAGAAAAGCGCATAATTATGATGACATCTAAGGCAATGATCATGAACATAGGCTTCATGTTCGTGTCAAGTAGACCGACTCCTGCCTGCATCTACTACTATTACTCCACACATGGACTGAGGGAGTCCTGGACTAGGGGGTGTCCGGATAGCCGAACTATCATCATTGGCCTGACTCCAAGACTATGAAGATACAAGATTGAAGACTTCGTCCCGTGTCCGGATGGGACTTTCCTTGGCGTGGAAGGCAAGCTTGGCGATACGGATATGTATATCTCCTACCATTGTAACCGACTCTGTGTAACCCTAGCCCTCTCTGGTGTCTATATAAACCGGAGGGTTTTAGTCCATAGGACGAACAACAATCATACCATAGGCTAGCTTCTAGGGTTTAGCCTCCTTGATCTCGTGGTAGATCTACTCTTGTACTACCCATATCATCAATATTAATCAAGCAGGACGTAGGGTTTTACCTCCATCGAGAGGGCCCGAACCTGGGTAAAACATCGTGTCCCTTGTCTCCTATTACCATCTACCTAGACGCACAGTTCGGGACCCCCTACCCGAGATCCACCGGTTTTGACACCGAGATTGGTGCTTTCATTGAGAGTTCCTCGGTGTCGTCCCCCATAGGCCCGATGGCTCCTTCGATCATCGACAACAATGCGGTCCAGGGTGAGACTTTTCTCCCCGGACAGATCTTTGTATTCGGCGGCTTTGCACTGCGGGCCAATTCGCTTGGCCGTATGGAGCAGATCGAAAGCTACGCCCCTGGCCATCAGGTCAGATTTTGAAGTCTGAACTTCACAGCCGACATCCGCGGAGACTTGATCTTCGACGGATTCGAGCCATAGCCGAGCGCGCTGCACTGTCACGATGGGCATGACCTAGCTCTGCCGCCGGACAGTCCCCTGGAGGCCGCACAAGAGTCCGCTCTGACCCTTAACTCGGAGCTGACTACGCCGGTCGAGGATGGGTGCCTAGACACCGCCTCGGGGGCTGCTATCTCTACGATGATAGAGCCGAATACCGACCCTGTCCCTTGTGAAGCTCGTGACTCTGAGGTTCCAGACTCCTCACCGGACTCCGAACCTCCCACGCCTCTACCAATCGAATCCGATTGGGCGCCGATCATGGAGTTCACCGCTATGGACATCTTTCAGCACTCGCCTTTTGGCGACATCCTTAACTCACTAAAGTATCTCTCATTATCAGGAGAGCCCTGGCCGAACCACGGTCAGGACAGTTGGGACGCGGACAACGAAGAAATTCAAAGCCCACCCACCACCCACTTTGTAGCCGCTGTCGACGACCTAACCGACATGCTAGACTTCGACTCCGAAGACATAGACGGTATGGACGACGATGCCGGAGACGACCAAGAACCAGCAACTACGGGGCACTGGAAAGCCACCTCATCATACGACATATACATGGTGGACATCCCAAAGGATGGGAACGGCGATGGAACAACGGAGGAAGACCCCTCCAAGAAACAGCCTAAGCGCCGGCGTCAGCGGCGCCGCTCTAAATCCCGCCACAGTAAGAATGGAGATTCCGGCACCGGAGACAACAACACCCCGGATAGTGCCGAAGACAACCCCCTCCAGCAAGATTCAGCACATGAGGATGGAGAAGCCAGCCCTCATGAGAGAGCGGCAGACAAGGAGGTAGAAGACGAAAATTACATGCCTCCCTCCAGAGACGAGGCAAGCCTCGACGACGACGAATTCGTCGTGCCTGAGGATCCCGTCGAACAAGAGCGTTTTAAACACAGGCTTATGGCCACGGCAAGTAGCCTCAAGAAAAAGCAGCAACAGCTTAGAGCTGACCAAGATCTGCTAGCCGACAGATGGACCGAAGTCCTTGCGGCCGAAGAATACGAACTCGAACGCCCCTCCAAAAGCTACCCCAAATGTAAGCTGCTGCCCCGATTAGAGGAGGAAGCATACAAACCCACATCACCAGCGCATAATACGGCCGATCGTCCACCTCGTGGCCGCGACAGAGAGGCCTCCAGGCCCTCCACTAAAGCCGTACCCCGGCATCGCTCGAAAAGTACAAAGACACAAGGGAATGCGCCGGACTTGCGAGACATATTGGAGGATAAGGCAAGACAATCAAGATCGATCTATGGATCGCGTGGGTGCCCCACAATACGCGACGATGACCGTCGCGCCGGATACAGCAACTCCGGCCGGGCCGAACACAGTAGACAAAGCTCGCTCGAGCTACGTCGTGATATAGCCCAATATAGAGGCGCCGCACACCCACTATGCTTCACAGATGAAGTAATGGATCATCAAATCCCCGAAGGGTTCAAACCTCTGAACATTGAATCCTACGATGGCACAACAGACCCCGCGGTTTGGATCGAAGACTATCTCCTTCATATCCACATGGCCCGCGGTGATGATCTTCACGCCATCAAATACCTCCCGCTCAATCTTAAAGGACCAGCTCGGCATTGGCTCAACAGCTTGCCAGCAGAATCAATTGGGTGTTGGGAGGACCTGGAAGCCGCATTCCTTGATAACTTCCAGGGCACATATGTGCGACCACCAGACGTTGATGACCTAAGCCACATAATTCAGCAGCCAGACGAATCGGCCAGACAATTCTGGACACGGTTCTTAACCAAGAAAAATCAAATCGTCGACTGTCCGGATGCAGAGGCCCTTGCAACCTTCAAGCATAACATCTGCTACGAGTGGCTTGCCCGGCACCTAGGACAGGAAAAGCCGAAATCCATGGCAGCCCTCACATCACTCATGACCCGCTTCTGCGCGGGAGAGGACAGCTGGCTAGCCCGCAGTAACAACCTCAACAAAAATTCTGGCAGTCCGGATACCAAGGACCGTAATGGCAGGTCGCGTCGCAACAAGCACAAACGCCGCATTAACGGCAATAATATCGAGGATATGGTAGTCAACGCCGGATTCAGAGGCTCCAAACCCGGTCAGCGGAAAAAGCCATTCAAAAGAACTACTCGGGGTCCGTCCAACTTGGACCGAATACTCGACCGCTCGTGCCAGATACACGGCACCCCCAAAAAGCCAGCTAATCACACCAACAGGGATTGTTGGGTATTCAAGCAGGCAGGCAAGTTAATTGCCGAAAACAATGATAAGGGGCTGCATAGCGATGATGAGGAAGAGACCCGGCCGCCGAACAATAGAGGACAGAAGGGTTTCCCCCCACAAGTGCAGATGGTGAACATGATATACACAACCCACATACCCAAAAGAGAGCGGAAGCGTGCACTCAGGGACGTATATGCGATGGAGCCAGTCGCCCCAAAGTTCAATCCATGGTCCTCCTTCCCGATCACTTCTGATCGAAGGGACCACCCCACCAGCATCCGCCATGGCGGATTCGCCGCGTTGGTTCTAGACCCAATCGTCGACGGGATTCACCTCACTAGAGTCCTGATGGACGGCGGCAGCAGCCTGAACGTGCTTTACCAGGATACAGTGTGCAAGATGGGCATAGACCCCTCAAGGATTAAACCCACAAAGACGACCTTCAAAGGCGTCATACCAGGTGTAGAGGCCAATTGTACAGGCTCAGTGACACTGGAAGTGGTCTTCGGATCCCCGGATAACTTCCGAAGCGAGGAGTTAATCTTCAACATAGTCCCGTTCTGCAGCGGCTATCATGCACTGCTCGGACGAACCGCATTTGCAAAGTTCAATGCGGTGCCGCACTATGCATATCTCAAGCTCAAGATGCCAGGCCCTCGAGGAGTCATCACGGTCAACGGAAACATGGAACGCTCTCTTCGAATGGAGGAGCATACAGCGGCTCTCGCAGCGGAAGTGCAGAGCAGCCTCTTAAGGCAATTCTCGAGTCCGGCCGTTAAGCGACCGGACACCGCCAAGCGCGCCCGGAGTAACCTACAACAAGACCACCTGGCACGTTCCGAGCACGCGTAGCAATGCGGCCCCAACCCCAGCCCTTGCAAAATTGCAAAACCAGTACGGGGGAGGGGCACGACCACGGCAGGCCCAGAGTGCGGCTCAACCAGACCAAGGGCTCCCAAATGTGTCATCCTTTTTTCCTTTTTTTTCTTTTTTTTCTTATCCTCAGGACTCCGTTTACCAGAGGCCTTGTCCGGCAGTAGACCTGTCAAACTCATAATGCAACAGCCAGGGAAGAAGAAAGGCCACGCCAAGTATCCAGGTGGTCTCCATTACGAGCATTATACCTGTTTTATGCACCATTACGCAGCCTACCCCTGGCGGCGGACATGTTAAATAGTTCCATCCCTTGCTTATCGAACTATTTGTATCATTCTGCATTCATGGCAGTACCTTTTAAATAAACAATGCATCACTTTTTGCCTATCATTGCATTCCTTTTTATATATATGTTCAATTATGACATGTTGCATCCGTACGCTTTGGTACGACCAAATACACCAGGGGCTTAAGTTCCCCACATTATGGTGTGATAAGTCCGAACACTTTCACAAGTGCGGCACCCCGAACTTATAGAATTACATGCATCGGCTCCGAATCATGTCTTGGGTCTATAGTTGGGTTTGCCCGGCTCCCATGTTTTGGTACCTTACGTTCCGTTATATCGGCTAAGGTAGCGCCGGGAGAACCACTGTGATTGTGCCCCAGTTGAGCTGGGCGAGCACCTCAGTGGAGAAAGCTAAAACTGACCGTCATGATGGGGTGAGAGCCGGTCGCTGTTCGAGAGGTTTTTTCGAGTCACTAAAGACTTATGCCGCTTAGAGCGAGGAACCGGCTTTGTCCGGCCCAGGCGTGGATAGCGCCCCGAATTCAGCCTTCCGAACACTAGGGGCTTCGCCGAAATTTAAAATTATAGAATTCTATGGCTAAGTGAGAGTGTTCAAGCATTATAAGTCTGGTTGCCTCGTTCGTCGTGTTGGGCGCCTCCCTAGATGGACCCAAAAATGGGAACAAGAGCGCTCAAGTTTATCCCGAACACCCCAGCACTCGTGGCATGGGGGCTGAAGCCGACGACTTGCCATCTCTCAGATTTGATAAACGGCCGCACAGAAGGTAATATTTTAAATTAACAAGCGTTGCTTAGCGCATATGAACAAAGTTTTCAGCGCACAGGATAACAAAATGCGAGTCAACTCAAATATTACATCGTTGGAGCACTCACCCGCAATAATGCGGGCACCCTTCAGGACACCCTTATAATACATTTCGGGTGTGCGATACTCCTTGCCCGGCGGTGGCGCGTCCGTCACAAGCTTCTCAGCGTCAATCATGCCCCAATGCACCTTAGCACGGGCAAGGGCCCGACGGGCACCTTCAATGCAGGCGGAGCGCTTGATGACTTCAACCCGGACAAGCATCCACCAGCCGCCGCACCAGGCCGAAGTAGCTCCTAGGCATGGCCTCTTTGGGCCACAGCCGAACTATGAGGCCCTTCATGGCCTGTTCGGCCACCTTGTGGAGCTCGACCAGCTGCTTTAGCTGGTCGCTAAGGGGCACCGGATGTCCGGCCTCAGCATACTGAGACCAGAACACCTTCTCCGTTGAGCTCCCCTCCTCGGTTCTGTAGAAAGCGGCAGCGTCGGACACGCTACGGGGTAGATCTGCGAACGCTCCTAGAGAGCTCCGAATTCGGGTAAGTAACATGTAATTCACTTTTACATGCTTGCTTTGCATGAAGAATGCCTTACCCGCCGCTATTTTCTTCAATGCCTCAATCTCCTGGAGGGCCTTGTGGGCTTCGGCCTTAGCGGCTTTGGCACTCTCAAGAGCTGACGCAAGCTCGGACTCCCGAGTCTTCGAGTCACACTCCAAACTCTCATGTTTTTCCAAGAGAGCCTGGAGCTCTTGCCGTACCTCCGCCACCCGCGCCTCCTGCTTCTCTCGCTCGGCGCGTTACGCGGCCGCATTGCTTTCAGCCGCAGATAACGCCTCCTTCAGGGTTGCCACCTCGTTCGTAGCCCCTGGAATACCCACGTTATCCTTGT
Source organism: Triticum aestivum (assembly GCF_018294505.1). Taxonomy (NCBI): domain Eukaryota; kingdom Viridiplantae; phylum Streptophyta; class Magnoliopsida; order Poales; family Poaceae; genus Triticum; species Triticum aestivum. The sequence continues at coordinate 308,902,865 of NC_057807.1, read as the reverse complement.
CATTCCTCTTGCAACCAAATCCTTTTCTGTAAGGTACAACTTTAAATAAGGTGTTACTCACCTTCCTTGTCCTCGAGCTGCTTCTTGGCACGGCCGAGCTCGCTCTCGGACAGCTCAAGGTTCCTCTTCAAGGCATTGACCTCCGCAGTCAGTGCGGCAGAGGTCAGCAGCGCAGCCTGCATTCCCATATTGACATATTTTTGTTAAGACTCATGTGTATATCTTTTTAGATCCTCAGTCCGGCTTTTCTTTCCGAACACCGAACCTAGCATCAGGGGCTACTGTCTATGCGGTACTATTTTACATATCTTAAAACTCTTAACTCAAAGCCTGTTAGAAGGCTGCTGCAAGCTTCGGTCAGCCCGCTCTTGGCGAGCTGAACCTTCTGAATCACCGCACTCATGACAGTGCGGTGTTCCTCTTCGATGGAAGCGCCATTGAGCGCCTCCAGCAAGTTATCCGGCGCCTCCGGTTGGACGGAGGCCGCCGGCATCACAGTCTTGCCCTTCTTACAAAGGGGCCGCCCGCCGGACTCAGGAACCACTGCAGGTTCCGGTGCGGAGTCCGGTCCAAATTCCGGGAGGTTGCCTTGCGGCACCTCCGGGGCCTCCTCCTCCTGGTGGGTCCCTTTCCGGGATCCCACCTCGGCATCGTCATGGGGGGAGGAGGCGGTCGGAAGTGAAGTGCTATCCACATCCGACGTACCCAAGGACCCGCTCGACGAAGCGGGAAGATCGTCCTTGGGCGGACTACAGGGTTGTATGCGGCATTAGAAAGACACCATGCGACGAAAAGAAAAGTTATGGGCTATTCGGGAGTCTGGATACTTAAGATCTCGCCAGGGGCTTGGCCCTTGAAATCCAATCCTCGTCGCCGTCACCGGCATTGGCGGAATAGTCCAGAGGAAGGGTCCTTCCCTTCTTGGACCCTACGGCCTCCCCAGTTGGGGAGGCCTTCCTTTTCTTCTCTTCCCTCGTTGGGGAAGAAGCTTCTTTCTTCTCCTCCTCGTCTTCGCGGGAGGAGTCCACCTCGGAGTCATCGGACGATGAATCCGATAACACCTGACGCCAGGAACTCTTTCGAGTTCCCGTGGCCTTCTTCTTGGCCTTCTTATCCGGCACCACGTGAGGTGCCGGAACCAGCAGCCCCGTTAAGTGGGCGTTCACTGGGTCTTCTGGCAAAGGAGCCGGACAGTTAGTCTGCCCGGCCTTCTTCATCCAGTCCTGTCAAAGGAGAGGGAGTTTAGATCCCACATAGAGTCAAACTATGGAAAGCAAGTGTCCCGTAAAGGATAATATAGCTTACCTCGCCAACCTGACGCTACGAGCTGAATCTGCGATCTTTTGTGGCGGATGCGGGAGCCTCGGCGCCCTTGAACAGCACCCTCCAGGCCTCTTCATACGTAGTGTCGAAGAGCCTGTTCAAGGTTTGGTGCTGCGCCGGATCGAACTCCCACAAATTGAAAGCCCGTTGTTGGCATGGGAGAATCCGACGGATGAGCATGATGTGGACTACGTTGACAAGCTTGAGCTTTTTGTTCACTAGCTTTTGGACGCAGGCTTGGAGTCCGGTCAGCTCCTCCGAATCTCCCCATGTCAGGCCCTTCTCTTTCCAGGAGGTCAGCCGTGTGGGGATGCCAGATCTGAATTCGGGGGTTGCTGCCCGTTCAGGGTCACGTAGCTCGGTGATGTAGAACCACCCCGATTGCCACCCTTTGATGGTTTCCACGAAGGCGCCTTCGAGCCATGTGACGTTGGGCATCTTGCCCACCATGGCGCCTCCGCACTCCGCTTGGCTGCCCTTCACAACCTTCGGCTTGACATTGAAGGTCTTGAGCCACAAGCCGAAGTGGGGCTGGATGCAGAGGAAGGCCTCGCACACGACAATAAACGCTGAGATGTTGAGGATGAAATTCGGGGCCATATCATGGAAATCCAGGCCATAATAGAACATGAGCCCCCGGACGAAGGGGTGGAGTGGGAAGCCTAGTCCGCGGAGGAAATGGGGAAGGAATACCACCCTCTCATGGGGCCCGGGGGTGGGGATGAGCTGCCCCTCGTCGGGGAGCCGGTGCGCGATATCGCTGGACAAATATTCGGCGCTGCGCAGCTTCTTGATGTGCCCCTCCGTAACGGAGGAGGCCATCCACTTGCCTCACGCTCCGGACATGGTTGGAGAAGGTTGAGGTGAGATGTGCGGACTTGGGCGCTGGAGCTCGAGTGCACGGAGATGGATAAGCAAAGGAGGAAGAAGGCGTAGGTAAAAAGGTGGATCCTTATCCCCTTATATATGGGCGGACAAAACCATGCGTCCCCGCCGGCCTGGTAAAACTCGCTTATCTACCAAGCGCCGCAATCAATGGCGCGGTTAGGTTACCCACGTCCGTATTGATGGGAATCCCGGAATAAGGGGAACACGATCTCTGCTTCGACAAGACATGCCAAGGAAACCGCTTCGCTAAACGCGCTGAGGTGGAACAATAAAAACAATTCGAGTGGAGGCTTGGCCGTGGCGCGATGTCATGCTACGAAATACGTCAGCAGATTGAAGATGTGTAAATATTATTCTCTCTACGGTGGTATGTGGAATTTATTTTGCAGAGCCGGACACTATCCTGGTGTTCACAATCTTCTATGAAGAATTCGGAGGAGGAATCCGCCTTGCAATGCCGAAGACAATATGCGCGCCAGACTCGTCGTCATTGAAGCCTGGTTCAGGGGCTACTAAGGGAGTCCTGGACTAGGGGGTGTCCGGATAGCCGAACTATCATCATTGGCCGGACTCCAAGACTATGAAGATACAAGATTGAATACTTCGTCCCGTGTCCGGATGGGACTTTCCTTGGCGTGGAAGGCAAGCTTGGCGATACGGATATGTAGATCTCCTACCATTGTAACCGACTCTGTGTAACCCTAGCCCTCTTTGTTGTCTATATAAACCGGAGGGTTTTAGTCCATAGGACGAACAACAATCATACCATAGCTAGCTTCTAGGGTTTAGCCTCCTTGATCTCGTGGTAGATCTACTCTTGTACTACCCATATCATCAATATTAATCAAGCAGGACGTAGGGTTTTACCTCCATCGAGAGGGCCCGAACCTGGGTAAAACATCATGTCCCTTGTCTCCTATTACCATCTGCCTAGACACACAGTTCGGGACCCCCTACCCGAGATCCGCCGGTTTTGACACCGGCATGGACCCCTATCCAGCATGCATCTAGAGTATTAAGTTCATAAAGAACGGAGTAACACATTAAGCAAGATGACATGATTTATAGGAATTAACTCAAGCAATATGATGAAAACCCCATCTTGTTATCCTCGATGGCAACAATACAATACATGCCTTGCTGCCCCTACTGTCACTAGGAAAGGCACCGCAAGATTGAACCCAAAGCTAAGCACTTCTCCCATGGCAAGAAAGATCAATCTAGTAGGCCAAACTAAACCGATAATTCAAAGAGACTTGCAAAGATATCAAATCATGCATATAAGAATTCAGAGAAGAACCAAATAATATTCATAGATAATCTTGATCATAAATCCACAATTCATCGGATCTCAGCAAACACACCACAAAAGAATATTACATCGAATAGATCTCCAAGAACATCGAGGAGAACTTGGTATTGCGAATCAAAGAGAGAGAAGAATCCATCTATCTAATAACTATGGACCCAAAGGTCTATGGTAAACTTCTCACGCTTCATCGAAGAGGTAATGGTGTTGATGTAGAAGCCCTCCATGGTCAAATTCCCCTCCTGCAGGACGCCGGAAATGGCCCCAAGATAGGATCTCATGGGTACAGAAGGTTGCGGCGGTGGAAAAGTGGTTCCGTGGCTCCCCTGGTGTTTTTAGGGTATAAGAGTATATATAGGCGAAGGAACTAGGTCAGGGGAGCTACGAGGGGCCCAAGAGGGTGGGGGCATGCCTACCCCCCTAGGCGCGCCCTCCTACCTCGTGGCTGCCTCGTTGCCTCTCCGACTTCATCTCCAAGTCTTCTGGTTTGCTTTCGGTCCAAGAAAGATCATCGCGAAGGTTTCATTCCGTTTGGACTTCGTTTGGTATTCCTTTTCTGCAAAACTCTAAAATAGGCAAAAAAACTTAAGTTGGCACTGGGCCCTCGGTTAATAGGTTAGTCCCAAAAATAATATAAAAGAGCATATTAAAGCCCATTAAACATCCAAAACAGATAATATAATAGCATGGAACAGTCAAAAAGTATAGATACATTGGAGACGTATCAAGCATCCCCAAGCTTAATTCATGCTCGTCCTCGAGTAGGTAAATGATAAAAACAGAATTTTTGATGTGGAATGCTACCTAAAATATTTATCAATGTAATCTTCTCTATTGTGGCAAGAATATTAAGATCCATAAGATTCAGAACAAAAGTTTAATATTGACATAAAAACAATAATACTTCAAGCATACTAACAAAGCAATCATGTCTTCTCAAAATAACATGGCGAAAGAAAGCTTATCCCTACAAAATCATAGAGTTTGGCTATACTCCATCTCCGTCACACAAAATACTCAAATCATGCACAACCCCGATGACAAGCCAAGCAATTGTTTCATACTTTGATGTTCTCAAACCTTTTCAACTTTCACACAATACATGAGCGTGAGCCATGGATATAGCACTATGGGTGGAATACAATGGTGGTTGTGGAGAAGACAAAAAGAGGGAGATGGTCTCACATCAACTAGGCGTATTAATGGGCTATGGAGATGCCCATCAATAGATATGCACTAGAGCTATAAGTATATGAAAGGTCAAAAAGAAACTAAGTGGGTGTGCATCCAACTTGCTTGCTCACGAAGACCTAGGGCATTTTGAGGAAGCCCATCATTGGAATATACAAGACAAGTTCTATAATGAAAATTCCCACTAGTATATGAAAGTGACAAAATAAGAGACTCCCTATCATGAAGATAATGGTTCTACTTTGAAGCACAAGTGTGGACAAAGGATAGTAGCATTGCCCCTTCTCTCTTTTTCTCTCATTTTTTTGTTTGGTTTCTTTGGCCTCTCTTTCTATTGGCTTCTTTGGCCTCTCTTTTTTTATTTCCTCGCATGGGACAATGCTCTAATAATGATGATCATCACACTTCTATTTACTTACAACTCAATACTTAGAACAAAATATGACTCTATGTGAACACCTCCGGCGGTGTACCGGGATGTGCAATGAATCAAGAGTGACATGTATGAAAGAATCATGAACGATGGCTTTGCCACAAAGACGATGTCAACTACATGATCATGCAAAGCAATATGACAATGATGAAGCATGTCATAATAAATGGAATGGTGGAAAGTTGCATGGCAATATATCTCGGAATGGCGATGGAAATGCCATAATAGGTAGGTATGGTGGCTGTTTTGAGGAAGGTATATGCTGGGTGTATGGTACCAGCGAAAGTTGCGCGGCACAAGAGAGGCTAGCAAAGGTGGAAGGGTGGGAGTGCGTATAATCCATGGACTCAACATTAGTCATAAGAACTCACGTACTTATTGCAAAAATATATTAGTCATTGAATGAAATACTACGCGCATACTCTTAGGGGGATAGATTGGTAGGAAAAGATCATCGCTCGTCCCCGACCGCCACTCATAAGGAAGACAATCAATGAATACCTCATGCTTAAAATTTGTTACACAACGGTTACCATACGTGCATGCTACGGGACTCACAAACCTCACCACAAGTATTTCTCAAATTCACAATTACTCTACTAGCATGACCTAATATCACCATCTTCATATCTCAAAACAATCATCAAGAATCAAACTTCTCATAGTATTCAACGCACTATTTATAAAAGTTTTTATTGTATCCCTCTTGGATGCCTATCATATTAGGACTAGTTTTATAACCAAAGCAAATTACCATGATGTTCTTAAAGACTTTAAAAATAATATAAGTGAAGCATGAGAGTTCAACAATTTCTATAAAATAAGGCCACCGCCGTGCTCTAAAAAGATATAAGTGAAGCACTAGAGCAATATTGTCTAGCTCAAAAGATATAAGTGAAGCACATAGACTATTCTAATAACTCATGACTCATGTGTGTCTCTCCCAAAAGGTGTGTCCAGCAAGGATGATTGTGGTAAACTAAAAACCAAAGACTCAAATCATACAAGACGCTCCAAGCAAAACACATATCATGTGGTGAATAAAAATATAACCTCGAGTAAAGTTACCCTTAGACGAAGACGAAAGAGGGGATGCCTTCCTGGGCATCCCCGAGCTTAGGCTTTTGGTTGTCCTTGAATTTTACCTTGGGGTTCCTTGGGCATCCCCAAGCTTAGGATTTTTCCACTCCTTATTCCAAAGTCCATCAAATCCTTACCCAAAACTTGAAAACTTCATAACACAAAACTTCAACAGAAAATCTCATGAGCTCCTTTAGTATAAGAAAATAAACCACCACTTTAAGGTAATAACTCATTATCTATTTATAATGGTGTAAAACCTACTATATTCCAACTTCTATTTGGTTCATACCCCCCGATACTACTCATAGATTCATCAAAATAAGCAAACAACACGTGAAAAACAGAATCTGTCAAAAACAGAACAGTCTGTAGTAATCTGTAACTCCAAAAATTCTGAAATAAATTGGTGGATGTGAGTAATTTGTCTATTAATCTTCTTCAAAAAGAATCAACCTAAAATCTCTCTTCTGTAAAAAATTACAGCTATTCTCGTGAATGCAAAAGTTTCATTTTTACAGCAAGATTGCATTGACTTCACCTAAATCTTCCCAAAGGTTCTACTTGGCAAAAACACTAATTAAAACTTAAAACCACATCTAACTAGAGGCTAGATGAATTATTTATTAAACATGAGCAAAAAGTAAATAACAAAAAATAAAATTGGGTTGCCTCCCAACAAGCGCTATCGTTTAACGCCCCTAGCTAGGCATAAAAACAAAAATAGATCTAGGTATTGCCATCTTTGGTTTGCAATTCTTCAACTGAACACGTATAGCCCTTAGGAGGTTATTTGGTTTTGTCAATGATCACACTCCTAGGCAAGAAATCGAGAAATTCGTTTGTGGCAAAAGGTTCCTTAATAATATCGAAAAAGTTGGGGTGACCACTTATTCATTTGAGATCTTCATTTTCCTTACTAGAAGATTCATCAGTATTCTTAGGAACGTAAATAAACTTGGCAACTTTGGCAGGAGGAGTATTCGAGGTATTTTTAATAGTCGAAAAAGCTGAACCCAAGTTGGTAATAATATCTTCGAGTTTATCAATTCTAGTAGAATCTTGATCTATCTTTTCATTAACTATGGGTTCCTTTTCTCTAAGATTTCTCAGCGTAACTCCTACCTTAGATCCATATTGATTAATTTGATTATGAATCTTTTTATCCAAATTTTTGATTAACTCTACAGTACAATTTTACTCTCAATAATATCAAGTCTTTGCATCACATGTTCCAAGGTTAAAATAGTTCGATTGACCAAAAGAGGTGGTGGGCCTAACAAATCTATCATGGCATTATAAGAATCAAAAGTATGGATTCCCAAGAAATTCCCTCCAGTATTGGTGTCAAGAACATATCTATTCCAAGGGGTAATGCCTACATAAAAATTGCGGAGAAGAACGAAAGTAGATTGCTTCCTAGTGGATCTATTTTGAGCATTGCAAATTCTATACCAAGCATCTTTTAGATTTTCTCCCTCCCTTTGTCTAAAATTGAGAACTTCATTATCAGGAGTACTGACAACGATAGGAGGACTAGCCATGAAGGCGAATCAAACGATCTAACACACGAGCACACAAGAAGCAAGAGAAAAGAGACGAACGAAAGAGAGGCGAAGAAAAGGCAAAGGTTTTCGAAAATCATTTTAGAAGTGGGGGAGAGGAAAACAAGAGGCGAATGGCGAATAATGTAATGCAAGGGAGAAGAGTTTATGAAGGGTACTTGGTATGGCTTGACTTGACGTAGATCTCCCTGGCAACGGTGCCACAAATCCTTCTTGCTACCTCTTGAGCTTGCGCTGGTTTTCCCTTGAAGAGGAAAGGGTGATGTAGCAAAGTAGCATAACTATTTCCCTCAGTTTTGAGAACCAAGGTATCAATCTAGTAGGAGACGATGCACAAGTCACCGAATACCTTCACAAACAATCAAGAACTTGCAACCAACACTATAAAGGGGTTGTCAATCCCTTCATGGTCACTCGCAAAAGTGAGATCTAATAGAGATAATAAAGTAAATATTTTTGGTATTTTTGGTTTATAGATTGGAAAGTAAAGATTGCAAAATAGTAGATAGGAAACTAGCCAGATGTAAATGATATTCAATAATATGGAAAAGAGACCCCGGGGCCATAGGTTTCACCAGTGGCTTTTCTCGAGATAGCATATATTATGGTGGGTGAACGAATTACTCCCGAGCAATTGATAGAAAATCGCATAATTATAACGACATCTAAGGCAATGATCATGAACATAGGCATCACATTCGTGTCAAGTAGGCCGACTCCTGCCTGCATGTACTACTATTACTCCACACATCGACCGCTATCCAGCATGCATCTAGAGTATTAAGTTCATAAAGAAACATGTAACGCATTAAGCAAGATGACATGATGTACAGGAATTAACACAAGCAATATGATGAAAACCCCATCTTGTTATCCTCGATGGCAACAATACAATACGTGCCTTGCTGCCCCTACTGTCACCGGGAAAGGACACCGCAAGATTGAACCCAAAGCTAAGCACTTCTCCCATGGCAAGAAAGATCAATATAGTAGGCCAAGCTAAACCGATAATTCGAAGAGACTTGCAAAGATATCAAATCATGCATATAAGAATTCAGAGAAGAACCAAATAATATTCAAAAGATAATCTTGATCATAAATCCACAATTCATCGAATCTCGGCAAACACGGCGCAAAAGAATATTACATCGAATAGATCTCCAAGAGCATCGAGGACAACTTGGTATTGAGAATCAAAGAGAGAGAAGAAGCCATCTAGCTAATAACTATGGACCCGAAGATCTGTGGTAAACTACTCATGCTTCATCGGAGAGGTAATGGTGTTGATGTCAAAGCCCTCCGTGATCGAATCCCCCTCCGGCAGGATGCTGATGTCTACTATGCAACTTTATTCTTGTAGACACGTGTTGGGCCTCCAAGCGCAGAGTTTTGTAGGACAGTAGCAATTTTCCCTCAAGTGGATGACCTAAGGTTTATCAATCCGTGAGATGTGTGGATGAAGATGGTCTCTCTCAAACGACCCTGCAACTAAATACAAGAAATCTCTTGTGTCCCCAACACACCCAATACAATGGCAAATTGTATAGCTGCACTAGTTCGGCGAAGAGATGGTGATAAAAGTGTAATATGTATGGTAGAAATATATTTTTATAATCTGAATAAATAAAAACAGCAAGGTAGAAAATAGTAAACGGGCACAAAAACAGTGTTGCAATGCTTAAAAATGAGGCCTAGGGCCCGTACTTTCGGTTGTGCAACCTCTCAACAATGCTAACATAGTTGGATCATATGATAATCCCTGAAAGTGTAATGAAGAATCACTCCCAAGTTCCTATTAGCGGAGAACAAAAGATAGGAATTGTTTGTATATAACGAAACCACCTCAAAGCTATTCTTTTCGTTCGATCTATTCAAGAGTTCGTACTAAAATAACACAAAGCTATTTTTTCCATTTGATCTATCCTAGAGTTCATACTAGAATAACACCAAAGCAAATTCATATTCATAATACTCAATCCACACAAAGAACTATAAAGAGACCCCAAAGTTTTCGTCGGAGAAAAACGTGCATCAACCTATATGCATAGATTACCCCAATATCACCGCGGGAATCCGCGAGTTGAATGCCATAACACATATCAAGTGAATCAATAAGATACCTCATTGTCACCTCAAGTATTCATATTGTAAGACATATATCATGTGTTCTCATCTCTGAATATTCAATCCGACTAGACAAAACTTTGAAGGGTAAAGATTTAATTCATCAAAACAAGAGTATAGAGGGGAGAAACATCATATGATCTGACTATAATAACAAAGCCCATGATATAGATCACGAGAGAGAGAGAGAGAGAGATCAAACACATAGCTACTAGTACAAACCCTCAGCCCCAAGGGTGGGCTACTCCCTCCTCATTTTGTGGCCGCCGGGATGATGGAGATGGTCACCAGAGATGATCCCCCCTCCGGCAGGGAACGGGGTCTAGATTGGATCTCGTGGATATAGAGGCCTTGCGATGATGGAACTTCTGATCTAGGGCTACCCTGAAGGGTTTTGGAATATTTGGGATTTTATAGGGCGAAGAAGGGGTGCGGGAGGCCACCGAGGTGGGCACAACCCACCTAGGCGCGCCTGGGGGCCGAGGTGGGCACAACCCACCTGGGTGCGCCTGGGTGCCCAGGCACGCCCTGGTGGGTTGTGCCCCCCTCGGGGCACCCCCGATGTGCTGCTTTGGCCCACTAGTTCTCTTCTTGTCCATAAGAAATCTCCAAAAAGTTATGCGGTGTTTGGACTCCGTTTGATATTGATTTCCTGCGATGTAAAAAACAAGCAAAAACAACAACTGGCAATGGGTCAATAGGTTAGTCCCAAAAAATGATATAAAGTGGCTATAAAATGATTGTAAAACATCCAAGAATGATAATATAATGGCATGAATACTTCATAAATTATAGATACGTTGGAGACATATCAGCATCCCCAAACTTAATTCCTACTCGTCCTCGAGTAGGTAAATCATAAAAGAAATAATTTATGAAGTGTGAATGCTAGCAAAGAGCATAAGTTTGATCGATGATAACACTACAAAAAAAGACACATCCATGACATTTTGGGCCGAACGAATTTTTTCCCTGTCATACTTATGACACTTCTATGACGATAATTGTGACAAAACCCGGTATCATCATAGATGCGGTGGGCTCCTACTTCTATGACAAAAAATCATGACATAAAATGGGTTTTTCGTCCTGGGAGGGCCAGAGACGCAGCTGCATGACATTCTTTGGGCCGTCCATGACGGAAAAAACCATGGTAGAAGCGAGGGCGAGGAAAATTTTGGCGAGTTCCCGGTTACGGTGGGTGGTCGGGGGCCGAGCGATGGGTGTTTCTCTCATACACGTACGCACGTGTGTGCAAGGCGTTGGCTCTAACTAAACCCGAGCGAGGCGTTGGGCTCTAACTGAACCCGAGCGATTGCACTACAGGCCACGCATTACTGAACCCGAGCGATCGATTGATGGCTGTTAACTGAACCCGATCGAGTGATTCCTTCGCTACTGCTGCTAACTGAAGTCGATCGATGATTCCTCTGGATGAATAGTGAGCATTGCGGGGGGTTTGGATGAACAGTGAGCGGTGGGGATGAATAGGACCCCGTGGTGTTGTCTCTGGATGAACAGGACCCCGATCGATCGAGCCGGTTGGGGTTGGATGAACAGGACCCCGTGGAGGGCTGGATGAACAGGACGACCCCATGGAGGGCTGGATGAACAGTATATGGTGGAGGGGTGGATGAAGAATACCCCTTCAAGGGGTGGTTGAACAGGAGCCCATGGAGAGGGGTGGTTGAACAGTAGCCGATGGAGTAGCGCGTGGTGGAGGCTGGATGAACAGGAGCCCGTGGATGAACAGTCGCTGGTGGAGGCTGGAGGAGGTCGATGGTAGATGAACAGTAACTCGTGGAGGCTGGAGGAGGTCGACGGTGGAGATGAACAGTATCCCGTGGAGTCCCGTTTTGCGGTATGCTACACCCCTCCCGATGAACAGGACCCCCGTTTCGACCGTAGTGCTCCAACACAAGTCTGTTTCATCCATTTTGCAGTACACCACACCCCTCCCGATCAACAGGACCCCGTTTCGACCGTAGGAGGTCCAACACAAGTCCGTTTCCTTCGTTTTGCGGTACGCCAGACCCCTCCCGATGAACAGGATCCCGTTTCGAACGTGGCCGGTCGAACACAAGGTCGTTTCCTCCGTTTTGCGGTACGCCAGGCCTTGTTTCCATCGCCTATTCCGTCCAAGCCGGTTGGCTCCCACACGTTCCATTGCCTCCCGATGAACATGATGCATTCTATTGCCTCCCGATGAACACGAGGCATTCTGTTGCCTCCCCATGAACACAACGACGACGTTGTTTCTCCGTTCTGACGCAGCCATGTACACGAGCCCTGGCCGTACGTATGCATCAGTAGGCGTTCGAGACCCCGCCTGTATGTACGTATGTGGCCGTATTTTCTTTCTTGCACACTGGCCGATGTACGTACGTGTACATGCTACGTGCGCGCCTCTACTATGACACATGCGCGCCTCTACATCCACCAGTATGTACGTACACGTTCGTGACCAGAATGACAATGCTACGTACGCTTCGACCAGGTGGGTCTTGACTGTCAAGCACTTCCTTGTGTGTGAAGATGTTGCTGGTGGGTCCCAGCAGTCAGGGGGCGAATCGTTTTTTTGCCCGGACGCACTTCCTTGCGTGCGAAGATGTAGCTGGTGGGTCCCAACAGTCAGGGGGCGAATCATTTTTTGCCCGTAATATGGACGCAGTTCCTTGCGTGTGAATATGTAGCTGGTAGGTCCCAGCAGTCAGGGGTGAAATGTTTTTTTTCATGAAATACGGTGGCCTGTCCGGTGGGGCCCTACTATCAGGTGGAGGAATCATTATTTTCCGCGTAATAAGGAGGCACTTCCTTGCTGCGGCCGTGGACCCAGCTGTCAGCCTCTCCACGTACAGTCCACGTCCGATGGAAGTCGTTCCTTGACCACTCCGCGCCGAGAGCACCATGAAGGGGACGACGCGGAGCCGGGGAAGACATGGCAGTGGATGCCCACGCGGAGAGGAGTACTAGGGTTCACTGGTTCGGCTGCGGTGTGAGGCTACCGTCGCCGCAGAATAACATGGGGTGTCGGTTAGTAGAGGGATGGCCTGGCCAGCGGTGGGAGTAGTAGGGGGCGGTGAGGCCTCCGCGGCATCACAGTCAGCCACGGGAGGCAGCAGCACGCGGCACGACCGGCTGGTTTGGGCGGCTGGAGCAAGAAGACCAGGGGTTGAAGAAGCACTACGGCCGTTGGATGAACATCGTACGGTAACAGGAGCTAGAATCGTTCATATTAACTAAGTTGACAAAGCGCTCCATCCCCATCAACTTGGTAGGCCCACAAGTCAGCATCCCACTATGCTGGGTTCCAGCTAGCAGGGGGAGTATTCATCTTTTGTGCATAATAAGGAGGCACTTCCTTGCGTGCGAAGATAGCTGCTGGGTCCGACCTGTCAGCTGGGCGCACGTTTTTTTTGCGAAATACAGAGGCCCTTCCAGTGGGTCCTAGATGTCAGGTGAAGGAATCATTATTTTGCACGTAATAAGGAGACATTTCCTTATGTGCGGCCGTGGACCCGGCTGTCAGCCTCTCCACGCACAGTCTACTTCTGATGGTGTCGTTCGTTGACCACGTTGACCATGCCACGCCGATCGCATCCAAGGTGGTGGACGACAGGGAGGCCCCGGATAGCAACGAGCCGGAGACGGGAAGACGCGGGAGTAGAGTCGCAGACAGAGAAGTGTACGAGGGTTAACTGGTTCTAGTGCGGTGTGGTTTGGCAGTCGGTGGAGAAGAACAGGAGGTGTGGAGGGATGGAGGGATGGCCTGGCCAACAGTGGAGTAGCGCTTCACAGCGAAGCGTGCTAACCAGAGCTGCTAGCAGCAGGAGGCGGGAGGTGGTCCCGGCGGCACTGGAGGAAGAAGACGAGAGATTGAAGATGGATGCCGGTCGTTGGATGTAAATCCAACGGCTAACATGTGAGAATCATTTGTTGACTAAATTGACAACGACTTGCGTTGGCTTCGACTTATTGGCCCACATTTCAGCCTCCAAAAATGTGGCACGTATTCAACCCATTTTTTCAGAATTTACAGTCTTTTTTTGCGCGGTAGAATTTACAATCAATTTGATATATTTTTTTGAATTACAATCCATTAGCTAGGCATGGTGAACAAATAATGTAGCGTCCATGCAGCCCATTTATTTTTTTCCCTAAAAATTACAGGCCATTAGCACTTTCTCGAAATACACGATTTTGCTGGGCTGATTCTAATTATAATGTTGGGTTGGGCCAGCAATGTTATCAAAAAATAAAAAAGGGGTTGACCATTTTGTTATAAATATATTTAAATAATAAGTGATATTATTACATTCATCCTTAAATCTTACCAAGCTTTTGTACACAATCACTAGGATTTTATTGCTAAGAAATTATTTTTATAAGTTAATAAGATGTGGGATACTGTTTTCTTACATATGTAAGTATCTGTTAAATATATGATGACAATAAAAATAATATATAATAACATATAAAATAATTTAAATATATATAATATAGTTAGAAGGGAAACATAAGTTGGACTGACGTTCCTATTCTTTTATAGAAAAATAGAACAGACCTCTGCGTTTTCTTCAAAAAAATACATAAATTGGGCTGCCGACGTTTTAGGAAAAATCAAACCTCGGATGGGAGGTCCATAGGCCGGTCGATACATGACGGCCCTCAAGAAAATACGAACAGGCCTATGGACCTCCCATCCGAGGTCGTGGGCTGCGCATGTTAAAAAAGAAAGCCTAGACGGGGCATCCCAAAACCCAGCTGATACTTGTTGCCCCAGTGATAATAAATGATACCTGCCAGCTCCCCGGCTTCGTTGTGAATTTATCTCATATAGTAACTACGTTGAAGCACCTAAAAAATGTAACTATGTTGACAAACCCGTGGGCCCCAACGTCAGTATAGCATTAGGAGGAAGTATGTTTTTCAATGAGGCACTTGCTTGCGTACGGCCATAGACCTGGTGGGTCCCGACTGTCCGCCTCTCCACGTACAGTCCTCTCCAGATTCCTCTCGTTTGTTCAGCATGTTCACAACGGCAGACAGCGGCATCACGACAAGCGCAAAAAGGCGCGGGAGGGAATCCGACCACCTGAGGAAGTGCCTGATTATTAACGAAACTATCGAACTAGCCTAGTGGCCAAGTGACACTACCCGACAGTTGTTCCGCCCGAGTTCGATTCCACCTGTGCAGGAAAAATATCTCCAAATTTTTTGCCTCTGCCTTTGTTGACATGTGGGTCCCCATTGTCATCTACGCACACCACGTTCAACACTTGCCAAAACTTTGTCCCTCATTTTCTCTGTGTTTCGCACACTCGACATTGTGTGGGCATTTTGAAAATAGCATATCTTTTTGACTGTGCATCATATGAAGATGTGGTATGCATGAATATTGATCAGCATGATGTTAACTGGCTGGTAGTTCCATTTTCGACCATGGATAAAACTTCCAACATGATGTTAACCATGTTTGAAAAGGCCGTGTTAATATAAATGCTATGCCTCTGAAAGTTGCAGTTTCTTATCTGAAACTGAACTTGCATTTTTTATCTGAAACTGAAACTTGTAGTTTCTTCTCTGAGAATCACATTGTCTGCACTTTTATACTCCTATGAAACTACATTTTCAAAGGTGCTAAAAATAGATCTCTAGAATTCATAAAATACTTCATATGCTCAATACTGCATATCTAAAATTCATAAGACATTCATATCTGAAAGTACTCTCAAAATACACAACAAAAAACACAATTCACAACCTGAAAATACTGACAACCCTAAGCTCCTCCTGACAATTCACAACCTGCCCGACTATTGGGCTGGGGGGCAGTCCCCTCCTATTCCTCAGCGGTAGACAACCGCCCCGTGAGACAATGTGAATGCGAGGGAGAGGATGGCGGGGAAGCGTCCTCGGGCCAACTGCTTTTCTCCTCTTGCAGTTGGGTTCGGTCGACGAAGACTCCACCGGCTCGCTTTGGTAGGACACCCTCACAAACGGCACCCTGTAGATGCTCGATCCTTCAATCTCTGGTGGATGCTCCATCTGGGATTGATACTCCCACCACCGCTCCCTCACGATCAGATTCGGTGAATTTTTTTGCTCCATGGCCCAGAGGAGCAGCTCTATGTACTCCCATGCGACTCCCTCCGGGAGTATCGCCGCATTTTCCTCTGTTGCAGATATTTGGCCATGGATGTCACCGTCGCCGCTAGTTAGTCCTTGTTGTCAAACCAAGACTGTATCTCCAACATCCTAGCTAGCTTCACAGGGTCGCCATCTACGATCCTCACATATCGGTTGTACTCCTCCATCGATCTACTTCTCGACGGCACCTTCACTCGTCGGCGGTGGATTTTGAATGGAAGAGGAGAGGAGGAGCGCTGGTTTTGGATTAGAATGGGAGAGGAGTGACGCTAGGTTTGGACTTGAACAGGAGAGGAGGGGCGGTGGTTTTGAAATGGAAGAGGAGAGGAGCGGCGCTGGATTTAGATTGGAACAGGAGAGGAGCTGCGGTGGTTTAAGAGGAGAAGAGCGGAAGAGTGGCGCTGGTCTTGGAAGTATTTTTTTGTTGTTTTGCATATTTTAGGTCAAAGTTTGACCACGTACTATATTTGACAAGCAAAATGTGAATGCATGTCACCAAAAATTGTATCGGTTGGTTCATATCTGAATGTACTTTCAAATTATATTATTTTTTCAATGTATAACATATATTTTATGTGCAAAAATCATGGTCAATTATGACCCAGAATAAAAGGGAGACTAGTTAATGTGGGGTCGCTTTCTTAATTGAAGGGTAAATTGATTTTGATTTTGATCCAGTCATAAAGCGTCGGCCCTCTCGTCCGATCCTAAATCGCTGCCGCACACTCCTCTCCCTCTTATCCATTGCAAAACCACCTCCTCTCCTCTCCATCATCTCCATTCCAAAACCATCGTCTCGCCTCTCCCTCTTCTGATATTCTCCATTGCAAAACCACCTCCTCTCCCACTACAAAAAAATACACTTCCGTGATGATACGTGTTTGTCACAGTAAGTCGCATTTTCTGTCATGTATGTACATCCATGACGATTTTATGACAGAATCAAGATAGTCATACATGTGCTGTCGTAGAAGTGTTCCATGACATTACCAAAATTATCTTCACGAAAGTGTCCACTTCCATGACGATAAATTGCACGTCACAGAAGTGCTTTCGTCAAGGGTGACCGTCACGTGGCATCCACCGTAACGGAATGCCATTAAGCTATCGGGTCCAGTTTTGGATCCGATAACCCGTTAACAGCCCGGACCAATGGGGATTTTCCACATGTAAAATCATCATTGGCCACAGGAAACACGTGTTGCCTCACTGTTGGGACAGATGTCATCCACTCATTGGACAGGAGGCGCCTATGATAGGTCGACACATGGCACGACCCAACAGTGGCCCATTCTGGTGAAAAAGGTCGGCCTAGTAAAAATTAGCAGGCCGGCCCATATAAGGCCTACTTGTGTCAAGTCCATTTAAGCCCACAACCCATACAAGATGTGCCAATTCGGCCCGTCAACGGCCCATTAAAGATTTGACACCATTGCAGCCCATCATCAGTTCGAGCCCGTTAACAGCCCGCTATATATTTGGGCCTAATATCAGCCCGATGAGATTTCGGCCCGTTAACGGCCCATTCAATGGATGGGCCAATTTTCAGGATGTACCTCTTTCGGCCTTTTAGCGACCCATTTAAATGTTGGGCTAATTTTCGGCCCGGTATGTCTTTCAGCCTGTTGACGGGCCATAAATCTGATGGGCCATTTGTAGTCGGCCTTGAGTTTCGGCCTTTTAGTGACCCATTTAAGTGTTGGGCCAATTTGCGGCCCGGTATCACTTTCAGCCTATTGACGGCCCATAAATCAGTTGGGCCATTTGTAGTCGGACCTTCCTTTTAGCGACCCATTTAAGTGTTGGGCCAATTCCCGGCCATGTGTGCCTTTCGGCCTGTTAACGGACCATAAATGAGTTGGGCCATTTGTAGTCGGACCTTAGTTTTGGCCTTTTAATGGCCCATGCCCTTCATGGTCCAATACCAGCCCGGTTTCTCTTTCGTCCTGCTAAAGGCCCACAACACAGTTGGGCCATTTACAATACGACCTGACTTTCGGCCTCTCAGCGGCCCATGCTCTTCATGGTCCAGTACAAGCCCGCTGTCTCTTTCGGCCTGCTGAAGGCCTACATTATAGTTGGGCCATATGTAGCCCAAACTTAGTAACGACCTGTTAACGGCACGTGAAATAAATTGGGCCCACCTGTTGCCCACTTCGATGTCGGCCTGTTAACAACCCGAGAGGTAAGAGGGCCGACCATTAACTTTCGGCCTAGTAACGGCTCATTAACTTAATGGGCCCACTAAAGTTCGTACATGTCTTTAGGCCAAATTAGATAATTTGAGCCCATTAGGACGAGCAATTATGCACAGGACCAAAACCGATCAAGCAAAGGTACGGCATACAGGTAATAATGTTGCACATCCAGCATATATTACAGGAAATTACATCCACTGGGCAATCAAAGATTGATGCTAGTGCAAATAAATGAGCAGAACCTAACCATCTACAATGTCACAATCTGCAACCTCAGCACAAATGACGCCCGTAAGCATGTGGGCAAGTTCTTGCTGCTTTGCAACACTGTCTCTGAAAACATTGATCAATTGTTGTGTCGCACGACTCTGCACCTCTGATTCATCCACCATTTGCATCATTGCTTCAGCCATTAACTGGTTCACAAACATATATTTATTCCGTTGCATTCGAGACAAAGGATACTGAACAGATTCAGATGGCGATTTTGGTAGGCTTGTATATTGATAGTGGAGAGTGTCTCGACCACTGCATCATAACATAAATTAGGACGGGAACCAAGCAGATTAATCATGAGTTATTGCCATATTACCTGGCCTAGATTTACTGGAAAGAAACAATGGGGTTGCCTTGCTGTTTTCAGAGTTTGTCTTCTTATCTTCAGCAGCCTGCACAATATTAACACACTAGCATTGCTATCATTGGCCAAGTCGGATAATAGGAAAGCAACATTGACACAACGAACGTTTGGGCAACTAGCCTACACCAAATTAACACAATATGGCACAGCTATCATCGGCCAGGTAAGGTAATACGAAAGCAACATTGACACAATGAATGAATGGGCAACTAGAGAAGCACTACAATTTAGTAATGTGCGTGATATGAGATAGTATGCAAAACTACCAGGCAGTTTTCCTTACAAAAATCAACATTGGCGCCTTTACCATTTTGCTGCAACTAATTTTAGATCGGACAAAGGTTAGATTCACGCCGATTAACAAAATACATGTTGATGTAAAAATATAGTGATATACAACAGGTACTTACATCAGCATTGGAGCACAAAGAATTCCCGCAAGATATTTTCCTTGAATACGATCCCAACGGAGTTAGTTTTCTATCGTTTAACCTTATTTTCTGAAAGAGAGATGGGTAAGAAACATGTAGAAAATATGATCAGAATGCTATAAAATTTCATGATGCGAGGATACGCACACGCTTCTTAGAATGGAGTTGACATTCTTTTGCTGGACTGGAGCGGACTAGTTCTTTGGCCACTGGAATCTGCTTATTATCAGTGGGAGTTGGGTTTCTCTGTGCTGGAGCAATATCTATGAAAAATGGAGTTGGTTTATTATCTCCTGGCGTTTGGATCATTTGCAAAGACCTGGTTTGTAACCCTTTAGATTCTAACATAGCTGTCTTCCCCTTGCATGCCTTATATAGAAGAATGGTGATTCAGTTATAAAACATGCTACAGTAGAGATGGAATAGGTACTGAAGATAAAGGCATGACATATTGACATGTATTCCCTCCATCCGGAAATAAATGGATGGGTCTAGGCGTATTTCAGTTCTAGATACATCCAGTTTTATCCATTTCTGCGACATGTAATCTGGACGGAGGGAGTATGATGTAAGAGCTAGGGATACGACAGGACAACACAGTAAAAAAAACAATGAAAACCCACTGCAGAACCAAAGTATTCAAACCCACTGATATGAGATAGTACACTCATGCAGCTCAGGATGCAAAACTACCAGGCAGTTTTCCTTACAAAAATCAACATTGTGTCCTTTAATCATACATTTTGCTACAACTAAATTTAGATCAGATAAAGGTTGGATTCACGCCGATTAACAAAATACATGCTGATGTAAAAATATAGTGATATACAACAGGTACTTACATCTGCATTGGAGCACAGAGAATTCCTGCAAGAATCTTTCCTCATATACGATACCATTGCAGAAATTCTTCTATCTGTTAAGCTTAATTTCTAGAAGAGAGATGGGTAAGAAACATGTAGAAATATGATCAGCATGCTATAAAATTTCATGATGCAAGGATACGCACATGCTTCTTAGAAAGGAGTTGACATATTTTTGCTGGACTGGAGTGGACTAGTTCTTTGGCCACTGGAATCTGCTTATTATTAGTAGGAGTTGGGTTTCTCTGTGCTGGAGCAGTATCTATAAAAACAGGAGTTGGTTTATTATCTCCTAGCGTTTGGATCTTTTGCAAAGGCCTTGTTTGTAACCCTTCAGATTCTAACATAGTCGTCTTCCCCTTGCACGCCTTGTATAGAAGAATGGTGCTTTAATTATGAAACATGCTACAGCAGAGAGATGGAATAGGTACTGAAGAATAGAAAGGCATGACATATTGACATGTATTCCCTCCATCCGGAAAAATGGATGGGTCTAGGCATATTTCAGTTCTAGATACATCATTTTTTATCCATTTCGACAACATGTAATCCGGACGGAGGGAGTATGGTGTAAGAGCTAGGGATACGACAGGACAACACAGCAAAAAAACACTAGTTGAATGTAAAACTGTATGCTAGCGGAATACATACAGAAATAACTAAGGCAACATACACGTGTATGATTGGGAAACTAAGATGGCATTGCAATAGAGCACTAGAACATCACTTCAATGTAAAAAACATGGTATGGTAGACAGATGAAGTACATACTAATGAATAACAATGCATAAGATATTCAGAAGCATGATGTCCAAATTAAGCAGATGGCACTGCGATAGAGTAGAATGACAGTACTTGAATTTGAAAACATGTTATCATGAATGGAATAGGTACTGAAAAATAGGAAGGCCTGACATATTTACATGCATGATCAGCATGCTAAGCACATGGCATTACAACAGAGTAGATACACTCTAGGACATTATATGCATGTTGTACCCATATCACAGGCCAAGTTAGAGCAAGGACCTTGTGGGGTGAAGAGGATTCATCATCTTTCTGCAAGTCTTCTGAAGAACTGCCTTTACATGTTCCATCATATTGGGTATCATTGACATCAAGTTTATTGGCCTTTACATTGCTCCGTGAAGTTCTTGTGGATATATCGGTGTGTGCAATTATATCTGACATGCATGGAAGACAACTAGTAGTTAGATTTATGTGATGAGTGCCTGTAGGAGACGACATAAATAGTAGGACTGGGGTTAACTAGCAGCAACAGGTCTCATAAACTAAAGGGAGAACACAGATGAAAGCTACATAATATGTATCGTTTGTACTCGAGGTTAACTAGATGGCACACAAAAGTATTAAAGAACAACATAGGTAATACTAGAAGTGGTATAATACTATAATCACCAGCCTGTGGGATAGCATTGGCTGATGGATGATAACTATTTGTGCGGACCCCGACTCATAAGTCATGATCACCGAATGCACGTGTACAGTGATCCCAGAGATCAATGCTCATTGAACACACAGAAGCTGAATAACAAAAGTCTTACATCCATACATATTGTCTTACATAAATTATGACCATTATGGTCAAGTCTTGAGTATAACATTGCAGCGGAAATCTTCGTCAATAACTTGGACCCATGCCATCTGCCTTAACCTTACAGGCATTCTGACTGGGAAGCATCCTAGCTCGCATGTTCGTCACCGAAGTGTTCTTCATCACATCCTGTTCTTTCATGCCTGGCCAATAAAATAACCAGTGGCAAGCCAATGAGTACTTTGAATGTACTCACAAGCAACCCAAGAGTGACAATAGAATAATTATGCAAGGCTCTACTGCTAATTTGGTATTTTTGCGGAAAGCTAGTTTTTCTCATGCAAGTATGATCATCATTTGTCAAGGACATGAATGTGTCTGCAACAAGAATCAGGAGGTTACAGACATCAACATCGAGGAAAGAGTTATGAACAACTCATTATCAAGCTCGTCGTGACTTCCTCACGAATCATATCAACATATTTACCAAACCGTGTTGTTTGTCAGAAACATATGGATGTAGTCTAAGCAGCACCGCCCAACTGTCCTTGACCATGGACATGGCTATTCAAATAGTTTTACACTCTGCAAAGGTTGCACACTTTACCCACAAGATCCGGGAACTTCCGTGTCATCCATGACCCGCGGTAACTCAAGTACCCGGGGTAAGCACCCGATCACTATCTTTCCCTAGACGACACTAACATAGAGTCCACTCGATTGGTAGTAACCCCCGTGCCCAACATTTCACATCTTAAAATTGTGGAGCCTCGCTCCCATATTCATCACATACCACAAGCACGGGGTACCAACAGTGTGTCTGGTGCCCTGTGAAAACAGTCATGGCCTCCCTACCTGGCACGACCCCGTCCCAAGAGAGCGCACCAACAACTCTCCCGTCACTAGTAATGCGGGCTCCAAGCTAGTATCGGCCTAGGTAATCAATAATGTCCTTTCGCATATAAGGGTAGAGTGGTTGCGCATGTAAGGTTGGGACACTCGACAAATCTTAAATCTAATCCGTCTCTGTAAACAACACTTTTATCAAACCTCGGTACACTACTCCTCCACCAAGTAGTGACCTAGTTCATCATCATCTCCCAGGGGCATCAGTGGCACCCACTAGGGCTGTTTGCAAGTATGTCAAACCACACTTGTTTCTTTCCATGCATAACCCTGACCCACTTTGCGTAGCCATCTACTATAGCATATTTCTAAAACCCACCAACACAACTCTAGCAAGGGTAGATTCATGAACAATGCAAGTATCAATGGAGTATGCAACGGAGGCAAGCCTAGCAAGGTTGCCATTCAAGGTATATCATGCGCTCAGTGAAGCAACGAAAATGCTATTATGATGTAAAATGGTTCATCATGGTCAAAGGGCTGCTTGCCTGGTTCATCAGAGTCTTCAAATCTTCTGGTCCTTCTCCAAGTATTTCGTCTACTTCGTCAACTAACGTTGGAAACAATTATAGTAAGCAACACAACAAGGCAGAAAACAAAAGTGCTCTAAAAATATGAAGTTGACTTTTCTAGGACTCCTCTGGTTATATGAAAAATAACCAGAGTGGTTTCATTGGAATTGGATCAGTGGTTATTTTTGTGAACATTTCAATATGATGGAAACATGGGATTTAATGGATCTGCAAGTTTTCTACAGAATACCTTTTTATAAAAATGAGTAAAAGTGCCCATTAAATCAGGCATGATTTTAGAAACATTTAGAAATTGGTTTCCCTGGATTTGGAGTTGAAATAAATATAATATGTATTTTTGAAGTGGACTTATGTGGATAAATGACCTTTTTAAAGGGTCCAGTGAAAACCAAGAACAACAAAAATGTCCACTATGGCCCATTAAATAGAACTTGATTTATGGAGCCAGTAGAAATTTGATTCATCAAATTTGGAAACTATTTGAATTATTTGTGGATTTTGTAATTTTATAGAGAAAGAAAAAGAAAAGGTAAAAGGGTTTTACCCTTATCTTGTGCACAGGGAGGGAGATAGCAGTGGGTCGGCCCAGCGGCTCGGCCACGCGGACGACGGGGCAACGTCGAAGGCGTCTTCGCAAAGCCGTCTCCACTTAAACAGGCAGGGCCCGCCCACCGGGTCGCTGACGAGCGGGGCCCGGTGCTCAGGCCGTCTCCTACCTCCCGCTCGAACAGAGCAGAGGCAGGGGAGGCGAGGCCGAGCGGGCGCCTGTGTTCTCCCCGGCGGTACCGGCCACCTCCAGCGACGCCCGGCGTACCGGCGTGCTCAGGAGAGCGTGGTACATCCTCCGAGGTGCGCCACGACCGCAGGGGTGGCTAGATGCGAGCGCATCATCGGCAGCGGCGGGCGAGGCCGGCGGTGGTGATGGAACTTGAGGGAACAGACACGGGGAGGAGAGGAAGAAGCACGGTAGGGGCTCGCAGCGATGGTGGTGGTGCTCTAGTGCGGTCTAGAGGGGAGGAGGAGGAGTGGTGGGTGCGAATTTAGGCGGAGGCCGACGGTAAGGCTCCGGCCATGGTGGTGGATGGAGGGCACGGGAGGATGAATGAGTTGGTCCAGAGGGTCTATGGGAGGGAGAGAGAGTCAAAGGAGTAGAGAGGGGGCTCGGGGGTGGCCTTAAATAGAAAGGGGCGAGGAGCACCGCGCGGCCGTGCACCGGAGAGGCCGTGGCCGTCGCTGGAGGCCGCAGGAGGGCTCGGCTTCGAGTCGGGGTTCTTCCTAGATGTGGTCTACAACCAGGGAAGGAGAGAGGAAGAGAGGAGCGAGCGCGAGGTGGGCCAGGGATGCGGGCAGCCACTGGCGGACGTGGGCGGCGCCCGGGCACGCGCTGCAGGGGCAAGAGGAGGGCGCAGGAGAAAGTGGGAGGCCCGTTGGCGTTATGTGGACGCCGAGGCGCGTCGACTGGCGCGCTTGGGCAGCCCGAGGTGGACGGGAGCGCGGTGGCAAGGCTCGGTCGCCACTGTAGCGCGCCCCAGAGCAAGCTTTTGGCCGGCATGGGCGTGTTTTGCACGCTCTGTCGTGTCCACTTGCGTCTGGCAGCGGTAGGGGGGAGTAAACAATGTGGCAATGGCATTGGATGCCCTGGGGATCCACTGGAGTGAGGAGGGAGGTTGAGAGAGAGAGAAATGGTGCTGTCCAGACAGGGAAAAAGAGCTTTTCACCCCCATCATCATGGCTCCTCGGGCAGGGAAAGATGCAAGGGTTAGAGGAGGACCAGATGGGGATGTGGGAAAAAGTTGAGCTCATGGAGATTAGTGGAAATGGATGAAACATGCATTTTAAGTTTCTGCCAGAAGGTGTTTGATGGTGGTTTGGGCAAGCAAATGGATTCCAAATGATATGAAGATTAACAGGATCAAGTGTCATATAGAAATGAGGTTGATCACCAAGTTGGAGCTCATTTGAAGAAAGTTGACAATGCGACTTTGGTAAACCCTAGAAATCAACAGAAATGGACTTTCCAAGATTTAGCCATGCAAATCTATTCTCCTTGATGCACGACTTGGTGTAGTGTCATCATTTGAGGTTCTGAACATGTGCACAAAAGTTGAGACCAAAAGGAGAAAGTTGCCAATGTAGAGTTGTTCAAATTTGGTTCTGGACAGGAAGGGTTTTGGGGCACTTTGATCAATATAACGTTTTCTCCAACTTGTGCCATTTGGTCTAGATGAATTATTAGACCATTTGAGCATGTTCACAAGGTTTGGGAACATTTAGACATGTTTGGCAATGTAAAGTTGCTCAAACTTCAAAATGGACAGAAATGGTTTTGAGGGGATTTCACGGGGTTATACTATTCTCGATGACATGATAATTGTCATGATCATCAAACATGTCACATGTGACATGCTAGAATTTTCTTGGAATTTTTGGAGAATATTTCCTTTATAAATATTTCAAAAGCTTGAAATATCCAGAAAGGGTTTTTGAGGGATTTGACCAATATTTTGAACACGACCATGTGCTGAAACTCTTATATATGGAAAATATATGTACACTGAGTTTCCCTGATTTTTCTCAAATATTTTTGAAGCTTTAAAATAATTTTAACCTATTAAAAACCATTTCTGGATGTAAGAAAAAGCCTTTAAATAAAATAGGAAAATAACTTTTAAAATTATATTTTTATGGTTTTGGGTGTCCTAAATCTAATAGGAGTCAAATATATTTTTGGAAAGATTTTTACTGCCCTTAATTAAGTACTTGTAGTGCAAATCTCAATTCAGGGGGTTTTGGAAAAAACTAATTTTTGAAAATACTATTTGGCCAAAATATTTTTACAAGAAATCATTTTTATGTCCTACACACATGGCATGATCATTGGGCATGGTTTCGGATCAAGGAGAAGGAGTATAAGAGTTGGAGGATTTATTTGATTTTTAGAGCACTAGCAAACAACAGACAAAAATCAAGTCAAGCAAAGACCAAAACACTCAAAAGTTTTTGTCAAACCACAATTTATCATGATTTATTAGCTTAAGTGTTGTGGCATGAAAATCAGGGTGTGACACTATTGAATAGCGTTACCTAAAGAACAAGTATCTTAGCTGAACTATGGAACAGCGTTAACTCCTGAACAAGACCCATAAGAGATCAGCATGAATATACAGTGAAATGTGATGATCTATTTTCCATGCTTAGATGAATAACAAAGCCATAAATGTTGCACACAAGTAAGATGAGGGTAAAACCTATCTGGCTGCCATCCATAGGAGTGAGCATCATGTGCTGACTTGTCGATGGCCCTTCAGTTGTTGTGGCTGTCCATGTCGGGCACGCGCATTCGATGCAGGGAACTGTTGAGTGGGGACTATAGCTCCCTTCTGGTGTATGCTTCCCTTGTTGGAGCAGCTGCAGTGAGTCGGAAGACGGTGTGTCTGAAGATGCAGATAATGCATAATGTTAAGAACGACATATATCTTTGATCTGAAGAAATACACTAAGAGATCAACAGCAAGGTACGAGAGTGGTCACACGTCTGTTGACTGAAGACTAAATTGGGGTCACATGATTTTATTTTATTTTGGTACTTTCTGATCTACGCCGGATGGCTTGATGGCTGTCTTGTACCTCCCAGCTGACACTGTTCGGAATCTTCCCTGAAGAGCCAGCGACCAACGGCAGAGCAGTCTGCCTCCGCCGTCCGTGGCCCCAGCCAAAACCCCGCTCCCTGCCCCACCGCACTGCCGTGGTTGCACCGCCCCCGGGCCAATCCACAAAGACTCCCCGTCATCCAGATCCGGCGGCTGCAGTACCTTCAACCCACGCAACTCTAAAAGATAGCCATCTAAGCGCTGCTTCCATGGCGAACTTGCGGCCCCGCACCCTTACGTTAGACACCAGCCAACCGGCAGCCTAGGAGCTCCGCCGCCTTGAGGGGTGCTGCTTCCCATTGGGAATCGATTGGCCCAGAATAAAAATTCAGACAACTAACGCATAAATAAAGTGATTTGAGATGAGGGTGCGACCTATCTGGCGGCATGGTGAAGTAGGCAGGTCCAGCTGCCGAGTCGGTGAGGCCGGCGCGGTTGCGGTGGCGACCCTGGCGGCAGGGAAACAACAATGTCGCGACAGTCGACAGCTATGGGGAAGCAGCGCTGGTACTCTGGACGGATCCAAAGTTGGAGCCGCTCCGGCGCCGTGAACAACGGCGGGGGTGAATCGGCTCCGGTACGGTTCACCCGGCCGTCGTCGAGGCAGCTCCAGCAGCACGGAGTGAGAGGCACACGGCCCAGTGCACGACGGCAAATGGACATCGTCTCCAGCATTAGGGAGGAGGGCGGCTGTGAAATTGGTGTGGTGGGGGCGCCATAGAGGAGGGGCTGAGGTTTCGCGGCTCGGGACAAGGGAGCTTCCCGGGGACAAGGTGATTTGGTGCCCACGAGGTATGAATGGGGGGCGGGGGGGGGGGCGGGAATTGGGAGGGGAGTGGAACCATGTCTTACGGACGCATTTGTCTGAAATGTGAGGGGGAGTTACAGTTCTACCCCTGCCTTTAGACTTCTCGACTTGGGTCTGTGTACTAAGGCTCGGGGATAGTAGAGTAACTTTGCTTCTCCCCAAATAGTGGGCAGGAGTGATTTCGGGCGAGGAGAGCGTGTTTTGAAATAGTGGGTGAGGGAGTCCTGGACTAGGGGGTGTCCGGATAGCCGAACTATCATCATCGGCTGGACTCCAAGACTATGAAGATACAAGATTGAAGACTTCGTCCCGTGTCCGGATAGGACTTTCCTTGGTGTGGAAGGCAAGCTTGGCAATATGGATATGTAGATCTCCTACCATTGTAACCGACTATGTGTAACCCTAGCCCTCTCCGGTGTCTATATAAACCGGATGGCTTTAGTCCGTAGGACGAACAACAATCATACCATAGGCTAGCTTCTAGGGTTTAGCCTCCTTGATCTCGTGGTAGATCCACTCTTGTAACACACATCATCAATATTAATCAAGCAGGACGTAGGGTTTTACCTCCATCAAGAGGGCCCGAACCTGGGTAAAACATCGTGTCCCTTGTCTCCAGTTACCATCCGCCTAGACGCACAGTTCGGGTCCCCCTACCCGAGATCCGCTGGTTTTGACACCGACATTGGTGCTTTCATTGAGAGTTCCTCTGTGTCGTCACTGATAGGCTCGATGGCTTCTTCGATCACCATCAACGATGCAGTCCAGGGTGAGACCTTCCTTCCCGGACAGATCTTCGTATTCGGCGGCTTCGCACTGCGGGCCAATTCGCTCGGCCAACTGCAGCAGATCGAAAGCTACGCCCCTGGCCGTCAGGTCAGATTTGGAAGTTTAAACTTCACGGCCGACACCCGCGGGGACTTGATCCTCAATGGATTCGAGCCACAGCCGAACATGCCGCACTGTCACGGCGAGCATGATTTAGCTCTGCAGCCGGACAGTACCCTGGAGGCCGCACTCGAACCCGCTCTGATCTTCAATTCGGAGCCGGCTGCGCAGGTCGAGGACGGATGGCTAGACACCGCCTCGGGGGCTGCAACCTCTACGGCGATAGAGCCGAACAATGACCTTGTCCCTCATGAAGCTCGTGACTCTGAGGTGTCGGACTCCTTGCCGGACTCCGAACCTCCCGCGCCCCCTCCGATTGAATCCGATTGGGCGCCGATCATGGAGTTCACCGCAGCAGACATCTTTCAACACTCACCTTTTGGCGACATCTTGAGTTCGCTAAAGTATCTCTCGTTATCAGGAGAGCCCTGGCCGGACTGCGGTCAGGACGGTTGGGATGCGGACGACGAAGAAATTCAAAGCCCACCCACCACCCACTTTGTAGCCGCTGTCGACGATCTAACCAACATGCTAGACTACGACTCCGAAGACATCGACGGTATGGACGACGATGCCGGAGACGACCAAGAACCAGCGCCTACTGGGCACTGGAAAGCCACCTCATCATATGACATATACATGGTGGATATCCCAAAAGATGGGAATGGCGAAGGAACAGCGGAGGATGACCCCTCCAAGAAGTAGCCCAAGCGCCGGCGTCAGCGGCGCCGCTCTAAATCCCACCACAGCAAGAATGAAGACTCCAGCACCGGAGATAATAATACACTGGATAGTGCCGAAGACAACCCACTCCAGCAAGATGCAGCGCAGGAGGACGGAGACGCCAACCCTCATGAGAGAGTGGCAGAAGAAGAGGTAGAGGATTATATGCCTCCCTCCGGAGACGAGGCAAGCCTCGACGATGATGAATTCGCCGTGCCTGAGGATCCCGTCGAACAAGAGCGTTTTAAACGCAGGCTTATGGCCACGGCGAACAGCCTCAAGAAAAAGCAGCAACAGCTTAGAGCTGATCAAGATCTGCTAGCCGACAGATGGACTGAAGTCCTCGCGGCCGAAGAGCATGAGCTCGAACGCCCCTCCAAAAGCTACCCTAAATGCAAGCTGCTCCCCCGATTAGAGGAGGAGGTGTATGAGCCCGCATCACCAGGAGACAATACGGCTGACCGACCACCCCGTGGTCGCGATAGAGAGGCCTTTAGGCCCTTCACTAGACCCGTACCCCGGCGTCGCTTGAAAAGCACAAGGCCACAGGGGAACGCTCCGGACTTGCGAGATATATTGGAGGATAAGGCAAGACAATCAAGATCGATCTATGGATCGCGTGGGCGCCCCACGATACATGACGACAACCGTCACGCCGGACACAGTAAGTCCGGTCGGGCCGAACAAAATAGACAAAGCTCCCTTGAGCTCCGTTGTGATATTGCCCAGTACAGAGGCGCCGCATACACACTATGCTTCATAGATGAAGTAATGGATCATCAAATCTCTGAAGGGTTTAAACCCGTGAATATTGAATCTTACGATGGCACAACAGACCCCGCGGTTTGGATCGAAGACTATCTCCTTCACATCCACATGGCCCGCGGTGACGATCTTCACGCCATCAAATATCTCCCCCTCAAGCTTAAAGGACCAGCCCGGCATTGGCATAACAGCTTGCCAGCAGAGTCAATTGGGAGTTGGGAAGACCTGGAAGCCGCATTCCTCGATAACTTCCAAGGCACGTATGTGCGACCACCATACGCTGATGACCTAAGCCACATAATTTAGCAGCCAGACGAATCGGCCAGACAATTCTAGACACAGTTCTTAACCAAGAAAAACCAAATCGTCGACTGTCTGGATGCGGAGGCCCTCGCGGCCTTCAAGCATAACATCCGTGATGAGTGGCTTGCCCGGCACCTGGGACAGGAAAAGCCGAAATCCATGGCAGCCCTCACATCACTCATGACCCGCTTCTGCGCGGGTGAGGACAGCTGGCTAGCACGCAGCAACAACCTCAACAAAAAATTTGGCAGTCCGGACATCAAGGACCGTAGTGGCAGGTCGCGTCGTAACAAAAATAAACGCCGCATTAACGGCGACAATAGTGAGGATACGGCAGTCAATGCCGGATTCAGAGGCTCTAAACCCGGTCAGCGGAAAAAGCCATTCAAAAGAACTACTCTGGGTCCGTCCAATTTGGACCGAATACTCGACCGCTTGTGCCAGGTACACAGCACCCCCAAAAAGCCAGCTAACCACACCAATAGGGACTATTGGGTATTCAAGCAAGCAGGCAAGTTAATTGCCGGAAACAATGACAAGGGGCTGCATAGCAATGACGAGGAAGAGACCCGACCGCCGAACAATAGAGGACAGAAGGGTTTCCCCCCACAGGTGCGGACGGTGAACATGATATACGCAATGCACATACCCAAAAGGGAGCGGAAGCGTGCGCTAAGGGATGTATACGCGATGGAGCGAGTTGCCCCGAAGTTCAATCCATGGTCCTCCTGCCCGATCACTTTTGACCGAAGGGACCACCCCACCAGCATCCGCCACGGCGGATTCGCTGCATTGGTTTTAGACCCAATCGTCGACGGGTTTCACCTCACCAGAGTCCTGATGGACGGCGGCAGCAGCCTGAACCTGCTTTATCAGGATACAGTGCGCAAAATGGGCATAGACCCCTCAAGGATTAAACCAACCAAGACAACCTTTAAAGGCGTCATACCAGGTGTAGAAGCCAATTGTACAGGCTCAATTACACTAGAAGTGGTCTTCAGATCCCCGGATAACTTCCGAGGCGAGGAGTTAATCTTCGACATGGTTCCGTTCCGCAGCGGCTATCATGCCCTGCTCGGACGTACCGCGTTTGCAAAGTTCAACGCGGTGCCACACTATGCATACCTCAAGCTCAAGATGCCAGGCCCTCGAGGAGTCATCACGGTCAACGGAAACACTGAACGTTCTCTCCGCACGGAGGAACATACAGCAGCTCTCGCGGCAGAAGTACAATGCAACCTCTTCAGGCAATTCTCGAGTCCGGCCGTTAAGCGGCCGGACACAGCTAAGCGCGCCCGGAGTAACATACAACAAGACCACCTGGCACGTTCCGAGCACGTGTAGCAGTGCGGCCCCAACCCCAACCCCTGTAAAACATCAAGACAGGCCCTTCGCGTACACCATTACGCTCTGAAGATACCATGGGCATGGGGAGAGGGGCACGACCACGATAGGCCCAGACTGCGGCTCAACCACACCAGGGGCTCTCAAGTGTGTTGTTCTTTTTTCTTTTCTTTTTCCTTTTTTACCCACAGGACTCCGTTCGTCAGAGGCCCTGTCCGGCAGCAGACCTGCCGAACCCACGATGCAACAGCCAGGGAAGGATAAAGGCTACAACAAATATCCAGGTGGTCTCCATTACGAGCATTAAATCTGTTTTACGCACCATTCGGCAGCCTACCCCTGGAGGGGGACATGTTTAACAGTCCCATCCCTTGCTTATCGCACCATTTGTATCATTCTGCACTTACAGCAGTCTTTCTTGAATGAACAATGCAGCACCTTTTTGCTTATAATTGCTTTCTTTTTTATACATATGTTCATTTACGGCATGTTGCATCCGTACATTTTGGTACGGCTAAAATACACCAGGGGCTTATGTTTCCCGCATCATGGTGTGATAAGTCCGAACACTTTCACAAGTGCGGCACCCCGAACTTATAGCACTATATGCATCGGCTCCGAATCATGTCTTGGGTCAATAGTTGGGTTTGCCCGGCTCCCATGTTTTGGTACCTTACGTTCCGTTGTATCGGCTAAGGTAGCACTGGGAGAACCACTGCGATTGCGCCCCAGTTGAGCTGGGTTAACACCTCAGTGGAGAAAGCTAAAACTGACCGTCATGATGAGGCGAGAGCCGGTCGATTTTTGAGAGGTTTTTTGCGAGTCCTTAAAGACTTATGCCGCTTAGAGCGAGGAGCCGGATCTTGTCCGGCCCAGGCATGGAGAGCGCCCCAAATTCGGCCTTTTGAAGACTAGGGGCTTCGCCGAAATTTAAAATTATAGAATTCTATGGCTAAGTGAGAGTGTTCAAGCATTATAAGTCCGGTTGCCTTGTTCGCTATGTTGAGCGCCTCCCTAGATGGACCCAAAAATGGGAACAAGAGTGCTCAAGTTTATCCCGAACACCCCAGCACTTGTGGCATGGGGGCTGAAGCCGACGACTTGCCATCTCTCAGATTTGATAAACAGCCGCACAGAAGGTAATATTTTAAATTAACAAGTGTTGCTTAGCGCATATGAACTAAGTTTTCAGCGCACAGGATAACAAAATGCGAGTCTACTCAAAAATTACATCTTTGGAGCACTCACCCGCAATCGTGCGAGCGCCCTTCAGCACACTCTTATAATACATCTCGGGCATGCGATGCTCCTTGCCCTCTGGTGGCGGGTCTTTCATGAGCTTCTGGGCATCCATCTTGCCCCAGTGCACCTTTGCGCGGGCAAGGGCCCGACGGGCACCTTCAATACAGGTGGAGTGCTTGATGACTTCAACCCACGAGCACGCATCCACCAGCCGCCGCACCAGGCTGAAGTAGCTCCCAGGCATGGCCTCCTTAGGACACAGCCAAACTATGAGGCCCTTCATGGCCTGTTCGGCCGCCTTGTGGAGCTCGACCAGCTGCTTCAGCTGGTCGCTAAGGGGCACCGGATGTCCGGCCTCAGCATACTGAGACCAGAAGACCTTCTCCGTCGAGCTCCCCTCCTCGGCCCGGTAGAACGTGGCAGCATCGGACACGCTGCAAGGAAGATCTGCGAACGCTCCTAGAGAGCTCCGAATTCGGGTAAGCAACAGGTAATTAACACTCACATGCTTACTTTGCATGGAAAATGCCTTACCCGCTGCTATTTTCTTCACCGCCTCGATCTCCTAGAGGGCCTTGTAGGCTTCGGCCTTAGCGGCTTTGGCACTCTCAAGAGCCGTTGCAAGCTCAGACTCTCGAGTCTTCGAGTCACGCTCCAGGCTCTCATGTTTTTTCATGAGATCCTGGAGCTCTTGCTGTACCTCCGCCACCCGCGTCTCCTGCTTCTCTCGCTCGGTGCGTTCCGCGGCCGCATTACGTTCGGCCACGAACACCGCCTCCTTTAGGGTCGCCACCTCGTTATGGCCCCTGCAATACCCACGTTGTCCTTGTCATTCTTTTTGCAACCAAAATCCTTTTCTGTAAGGTACAATTTAATAAGGTGTTACTCACCTTCCTTGTCCTCGAGCTGCTTCTTGGCACGGCCGAGCTTGTTCTCGGACCGCTCGAGGCTTTCCTTCAAAGTATTGACCTCCGAAGTTAGTGCGGTGGAGGTCAGCAGCACAGCCTGCAATCCCATATTGACATATTTTTTATGACTCCTGCGTATATCTTTTTAGATCCTCAGTCCGGTTTTTCTTTCCGAACACCGAACCGAGCATCAGGGGCTACTGTCTATGCGGTACTATTTTACATATATCAAAATTCTTACCTCAAAGCCTATTAGAAGGCTGCTGCAGGCTTCGGTCAGCCCGCTCTTGGCAAGATGAACCTTCTGAATCACTGCACTCATAACAGTGCGGTGCTCCTCTTCAATGGAGGTGCCATTGAGCGCCTCCAGCAAGTTATCCGGCGCCTCCGGTTGGACATAGGCTACCGGCGTCACGGTCTTGCCCTTCTTACGAAGGGGTCGCCCACCGGACTCCGGAGCCACTATGGGTTTCGGGGCCAAGTCCGGTGCAAAGTCCGGGAGGTTGTCCCGCGACACCTCCGGGGCCTCCTCCTCCTGGTAGGTCCCTTCCTAGGATCCCACCTCGGCATTGTCCGCATCACGGGGGGTGGAGGCAGTCGGAAGAGAATCTATATCCGACGCACCTAAGGACCCGCTCGACGAAGCGGGAACATCATCCTTGGGCGGACTGTAGGGTTGTATGCGGCATTAGAAAGACATTATGTGGCAAAAAGGAAAAACCTTGAAGTTATTCGGGAGTCCGGATACTTACGATCTCGCCAGGGGCTTGGCCCTTGGAGGCCAGTCCTCATCATCGTCACTGGCGTTGGCAGAGCAGTCCGAGGGAAGAGTTTTTCCCTTCTTGGACCCTTCGGCCTCCCTTGATGGGGAGGCCTTCCTTTTCTTCCCTCCCCCCACTGGGGGAGAGGCTTTCTTCGGTGGGAGGAGTCGGCCTTGGATTCATCATCCGATAGCACCTGAAAACGGGAACTCTTTCGAGTACCCGTGGGCTTCTTCTTGGCCTTCTTCTCCGGCACCACGTGGGGTGCCA
Source organism: Triticum aestivum (assembly GCF_018294505.1). Taxonomy (NCBI): domain Eukaryota; kingdom Viridiplantae; phylum Streptophyta; class Magnoliopsida; order Poales; family Poaceae; genus Triticum; species Triticum aestivum. The sequence goes on along the minus strand of NC_057807.1, from coordinate 308,868,014 downwards.
GAGCCAGCAGCCCCGTTAGGCGGGCATCCGCTGGGTCCTCTGGCAATGGGGCCGGACAGATAGTCTGTTCACCCTTCGCCAGCCAGTCCTGTCAAAGGTAAAGGGAGTTTAGATCCCGCATAGAGTCAAACTATGGAAAACAAGTGGCAAAATCACTTACCTCGTCAGCTGGACGCTATGAGCGGAATCCGCGATCTTCGGTAGCGGATGCGGGAGCCTCGGCGCCCTTGAACAGCACCTTCCAGACATCTTCGTACATAGTGTCGAAGAGCCCGCTCAGGGTCTGGTGCTGCGCCGGATCGAACTCCCACATGTTGAAACCCCGTCGTTGGCACGGGAGAATTCGGCGGATGAGCATGACCTGGACTACGTTGACAAGCTTGAGCTTCTTGTCCACCAGCTTTTGGATACAGGCTTGGAGTCCGCTCAGCTCCTCCGAATCGCCCCAGGTCCGGCCACTCTCTTTCCAGGAGGTGAGCCGTGTAGGGATGCCGGATCTGAATTCGGGGGCCGCTGCCCAATCAGGGTCACGCAGCTCGGTGATGTAGAACCACCCCGATTGCCACCCCTTAATGGTTTCCACGAAAGTGCCCTCCAGCCACGTAATGTGGGACATCCTGCCCACCATGGCGCCTCCGCACTCCGCTTGGCTGCCCTTCACAACCTTCGGCTTGACACTGAAGGTCTTGAGCCACAAGCCGAAGTGGGGCTGGATGCAAAGGAAGGCCTCGCACATGACGATAAATGCCGAGATGTTGAGGATGAAATTCGGGGCCAAATCATGGAAATCCAGGCCGTAGTCGAACATGAGTCCCCGGACAAAGGGATGAAGTGGGAAGCCCAGTCCGCGGAGGAAATGGGGAAGAAATACTACCCTCTCATGGGGCCTGGGGGTGGGGATGAGCTCTCCCTCGTCGGGGAGCCGGTGCGCGATGTTGCTGGACAAATATCCGGCGTTGCGCAACTTCTGGATCTGCTCCTCCGTGACGGAGGAGGCCATCCACTTGCCTCCCGCTCTAGACATAGTTGGAGAAGGTTGAGGTGAGAAGTGCGGACTTGGGCGCTGGAGCTCGAGTTCACGGAGATGGATAAGCCAAGGAGGAAGAAGGCGCAGGTAAAAGGGTTGGATCTTTATCCCCTTATATGGGCGGACAAAAACATGTGTCCCCACCGGCCTGGTAAAACTCGCTTATCTCCCAAGCGTCACAATCAATGGCGCGGTTGGGTTACCCACGTCCGTATTGATGGGAATCCCGGAATAAGGGGAACACGATCTCTGCTTCGACAAGACGTGCCAAGGAAACCGCTTCGCTAAACGCGCTGAGGTGGAACAATAAAAACAATTTGAGTAAAGGCTTGGTAGTGGTGTGACGTCACGCCAAAAAATATGTCAGCAGATTGAACTTGTGTAATATTATTCTCTCTACGGTGGTACGTGGAATTTATTTTTGCAGAGCCGGACACTATCCTGGTGTTCACAATCTTCTATAAATTATTCGGAGGAAGAACCCGCCTTGCAATGACGAAGACAACATGCGCGCCGGACTCGTCGTCATTGAAGCCTGGTTCAGGGGCTACTGAGGGAGTCCTGGACTAGGGGGTGTCCGGATAGCCGAACTATCATCATCGGCCGGACTCCAAGACTATGAAGATACAAGATTGAAGACTTCGTCCCGTGTCCGGATAGGACTTTCCTTGGCGTGGAAGGCAAGCTTGGCGATATGGATATGTAGATCTCCTACCATTGTAACCGACTATGTGTAACCCTAGCCCTCCCGGTGTCTATATAAACCGGATGGCTTTAGTCCGTAGGACGAACAACAATCATACCATAGGCTAGCTTCTAGGGTTTAGCCTCCTTGATCTCGTGGTAGATCCACTCTTGTAACACACATCATCAATATTAATCAACCAGGATGTAGGGTTTTACCTCCATCAAGAGGGCTTGAACCTGGGTAAAACATCGTGTCCCTTGTCTCCTGTTACCATCCGCCTAGACGCACAGTTCGGGACCCCCTACCCGAGATCCGCCGGTTTTGACACCGACCGTGGGCGCGAGCTATTTCGGGCGAGGAGAGCGTGTTTTGCCGACCATGGTTTATGAATTATTCGGCACATGTCATTTCGACCGAGGAGAAGGCATGCTTGGATGAAGTTACGAACCTACCCTCGATGTACAACGGGCCAATTGATGCGTGTCCCACATAGGACGGTAATTTCACGTCTCCCATTTATTTGCTCGGGCGAATTCCACCAAGCAGAGAATGGTTAACAGTTCGTTCAAATTTTGGGAGAACGAGCATCCACGTCCACCTTACCAAGTCAATTTGATCAAATTTTGAAATATTAGCTTGCCACTTCTTTTTTAGATGGAGAGATGATGCTTGGGAGTAATGTGTTTTTACATGCTCGTTGCTAGCGATTTACTATATGACAAATAGTTGACCCACTCAAAAACGCGAATCAAACCCAAAATGAAATATCTCGATTCAATGAAATAGCTCGTTCACTAGGTCAAAATAGTGAACTAAATCCAAAATTGAACACCTCAATCGAGTAGCATGTTGTACAGTATTATAGTACTCCATGAACATGTTGAAAGTCAAATTAATGAACTTGTTTGATATACGCATATATTCGTTCAGGAGTGGATTGAAGACAACATGTTCTCCAATTTAAATATTTGAATGCAAGTTTATATCGAAACATGGTTTATATCAGTCTTTGATGCATAAAACACGACCTCCCCCTCTGCCGGACTCCTGTTCTCTCTCTCTCTCTCTCTCTCTCTCTCTCTCTCTGACAATCTTCAATTCTGTCGCACGCATCCGACACAAAAACCTTGTTGGTCCCTCTCCCTTTCTCTCCATCTCTCTCTCTCTCTCTCTCTCTCTCTCTTTGTGTGTGTGTGTGGGGGGGTCTTTCTAGTTCGCATGCATATATGCACCATCTATAGGTCTCTCTCGCACACTATGTATGATACTCTAGCTAGTCCAAGCTAGATATCTTGGGTGCACTCATCGTACGCACACAAATTCCTTTGCTCGTTGCCCGTAACTCTCTCACGCACCACTCTGTCGTCTCAGAGCTCTTCCCCCCTCTCTCAAACTCTCCATCCACCTGGGTCACACATACACATGCATATCTCACTCGCACTTGATAGGCCCATCTAAAACTCTATCTCTCTCCCTCGTTCTCTCTCCCTCCCTCGATCTCCCACCCATATAGTCCCCTCACGATCTCGAGGGGATCTCTCTATCACAAACACACCCTCTCTCCCTCCCCATGCGTCCATGTCCTCCATGTGTCCCTCTCGACCTTTGTTCCTTGTTGGCCAGACCTCTATTGGGCATGTGCTATAGGGGTGTCTCTCTCCGTTGCAAACAATCACACACTAGCTATCTTCGTGTATCTCCTCGCCTCGCTTTTCTATCTTGGAGATGCATGCGTGATATGTTCGCATAAGAAACAAAAAAACACTCGCTCTCTCTAATTTATCGTTTGTTGTCACTTTCTCTTTCACACACATACTCTTTTTGCACACTTACTCATTCTCCTTCACACGCACTTGATCTGTCTCGACTTAGGCACTCTCCTCGGTCCATAGCATATAGATTTATTGAAAAGTCAAACATCACAAAGTTTGACCATGTACGTGGAGGAAAAAAATTACACCTAGAACGACAAACATATACCATTAGATTCACCATGAGATGTAGTTTTGTATGATGTATCTTTGGTATTTTAGATATAAATAACATTTGCGTAAACCTGATCAAAGGTTCCAAAGTTTGACTTCTAAAAAAATTACATGCACTGCATTATCGAGCGGATGGAATATCCCTTTCACCCTCTCAGCTATCTGACGCACCACTCAAACTTATCGGGGCTACTCAATCTCTCTCAAACTTTATTGGTCTGTTTGGTTCATGACCTGACCCTCATGCCTTGATGGCCAGTACTGCCTGGTGTGGATGTGAGATGTAAAATATTTCTGCCTGGCCAGGCTTGTGTGGTGCTGAAGTGTTTGATTCGTGCCAAGGCCAGGCAAAGCATCAACGTCCCATCAATCAATCCATGCAGCAATTATTTATTACTAATATCCATCTAGGTTGCTGTTACCCTCGTGGCCGCACGACCAGGCATGACCAGGCGTTCGAAATTGGTCGCTTGGGCCAGGCTACTTGCAGTGTCTGGAGTCCAGCCAGGCTAATTAAAGTGCAAGGGAATCCAGGCCAGGCGGGCTTTCTTTTTCACAGGGTAGCAACCAAACAAGCGTGCATGAAATCCAACCACAACCCCAGGCCAGGCAAAAGATGCTCAGGACGCAAGCCAAACTGACCTTATATCTCCATGGTTCACACATACACATGTCTCGCTCGTGCTATACATATAGACCCATCCAACACTCTCCGCCCTTGTTCTCTCTCCATGTGACATGCACCCCCCCTAAGTACCATAATCCCTCACTCCATCATAGGCGCAAGCACTCCCCCCCCCCTCCTAAGTATGATTATCTCTTACTAGCCATTAGGAACACACGTATTGTCTCCTTCCATCCATACGTCTATCTCGATATCTCCCGGGGCATCTTCTATCGCACACACACCTTGTCACTCGATCTCCCACCCATGTAATCCCATCACAATCTCCAGGGGATCTCTCTATGACAAACACACACTCTCTCCTCCCCATGTCTGCATTTTCTCCATACGTCTCTCTCGACCTCCCTCCCTTGTTTGTCAGACCCCTCTTGGCCACGTGCTAGGGGTCTTGCTCTCTCGGTTCCAAACAACCACACACTATCTCCTCACCATGCCTCCGTTGTCAAAGATGCATGTGTGATATGTTTGCATAAGACACGCATGCTTTTTCTCTACTTTTGTTGTGTGTTGTCCATGTCTCTTTCACACACGCACACACACTTTTTTCACTCACTCTTTCTCTCTCTCTCTCTCCCTCTCTCTCTCTCTAGTTAGGGACTCTGTCACGTCCATAAGCATATGGATGTTTTGAAAAGTCAAACCTCAAAAAAGTTTGACCAGGTATATGAGGAGAAAAACATTTACATCTGGAATGATCATTAGATTTATCACAACATGTACTTACTTCATACTATCATTTATCTTTGGTATTGTAGATATAAGTAATCTATTTATAAACTTGGTCAAAGTTTCAAAAGTTTGACTCTAAAAAAATGTTGGAACTACATTATCGAATGGAGCGAGTAGCTCTTTCTCTCTCTCTGCTATCTCTCACGGGCCTCCCCTCTCACTCAAACTCTCTATACCGACGGATTATACGCTCACTGTGTCAGCGTATAGCTCCATATATTGTTTAGTTGACCGGTCAACCAGTCCACATGCTACCTTGTCAGCTCGCGTTCTGTATCTTGGTGTGCTGGCCCATGTGGCAGTGGGTGAAAATAAGTAAACTAGAGGCACATCTAACACGCGGTGAAGTAAACAAAGTTGAAACCACTCGGGGTAGCACCCCGCACACTAGTAAATTGAGGGCGCATTGAGGACACACTTCTTGCGCGTGAAGGACACACTCGCGCACAATTCACCACTGCGTGGCAGCATGCACAGAAGGACGCACTCGCGCACACCCAGCACACAACAAACACCAGCACACGTGTACACCGGCATCACCGCCGGTTGAGATGGATGGCAAGGCAGCCAACAAGCGGAGGCGGCTCGAGCCAAAACCGCATCCGGTGAGCCTGGACTTCATCAGTAGCCTCCCCGACGACATGCTGCTTGTCATCATCGGCCTCCTCCCCACCAAATCTGCCGTGTGGACTGCCGTGCTCTCCCGGTGGTGGCGCCCCCTCTGGCGCCGCGTCCCCCTCAACCTTGCCGTAGACAGCTGCCTCTGCGACGAGGATTGCAAACGCATGGCCGCAGTCTCCAAGATCCTTTCATCGCACCCTGGGCCAGCCAGACGCCTTGACATCCGCATGTTCAGTATCAACTGCAAGGTCCAACCCAAGTTCGACGAGTGGTTCTTATCCCCCGCCCTAGATCAGCTCGAGGATCTCAGCTTTGAAGTTGGACGATGTCGCTCTCTGCCGCCGTCCGTGCTCCACCTCACGCAAACACTGTGCCGCGCCAGCTTTAGCTCCTGCTATCTTCCCCAGATTAATGCCGCGCCCGCCCTTCTTCTCCCTCAACTCAAGCAGCTCGACCTCTTCGATGTTGTCATCTTGAAGAAGGCTATGGAGCACCTGCTCTGCAGCTGTACTGCAATCAAGTACATTCGTCTTGAGCAGATCCACGGGTTCATTAGCCTCCACATCACCTCGAAGAATCTCCGATGGATTTATATGTCTTGTTGGCCCCGCAACAAGACATCAATTGAGAAGAGATCACTCCAATTGTTCCATGTTATGGTCATTGAGAATGTGCCTTTCCTTGAGAGATTGCTTCTATTGGATCTAGAAGGTCCAACAAAAATTAGGGTCATTGACGTGCCGAAATTGACAGCGTTGGTGTACTCGTCTGCCAAATTCTCCGAACTCTTTATTAGATTCGTAATCATTCAGGTACAACACTCATTTTCTTCTCTGTCTTCTTGAAATTCACATTTTAAAATTTCTTCTTGATGTATTTACGACCGTCTTCCAAAAAATGATTCCCATAAGCTTGACCCAGTCCATGCGCACAGTGAAGATCTTGGCACTAAAATCTATCGGCCCCAATCTGGATCAAGTTGTTGGATTCCTTACATGCTTTCCATGCACGGAGAAGCTACTCATCGAGGTGAAACTTCTTTCCTATTAGTAAACGGTAATCACAATGTAGCTCAATTTTTTTGTAATTTTCCCAAATTACGATGACAAGTGTAGTGTTCAAAACTGCATCTACGCACTGCAGCGAAATAAATGTTTTTAGTATTTTTTTCTCACGTGATCACCTGCATTGTTTTTATGTTGTACTACTATAGTAGCCTAGGCTAGTCATAGTGGAAAGTAACTTAGACTACTCCAGTAACTCTATGGTTACCCTAAGAGCAAGTACTACCTCCGTCCTGGTTTACTCTTCCAATTTTGTAGTATCAAAATTTGACCATAGATTTAACTGACAAAATGTTAATGCATGTCACTAAGAACTATATCGTTGGATTTGTATTTGAACATAATTTCAAATGGTGTAATTTTTTGTGACATGCATTGGCATTTTCTTAGGTAAATCTATGGTCAAAATTTTATACTAAATACGAGGTAGTATTCCCTCCGTCCCAAAATTCTTGTCTTACATTTGTTTAGATACGGATGTATCTAACACTAAAATGTAACTAGATACATCTGTATTTAGACAAATTTAAGACAAGAATTTTGGGACGGAGGGAGTACAAAAGTGGGCTATGTAGGCCAAAACACGTGCCAAATTCACTTGTGATGCATTCGGCATCGATGCCCCTCCATTGCTCACCTGGTGACCCAATCTGGATCACCTACTTTGCTCCGGTGCCAAATTAACTCACGCAATGAAAAAACACTGCGTGGGAGATAGAGAGGACTGAGGCAATAAAAAACACTTGTTTGGGAGAGTGAGAGGCTGGTGTAGTTGGTTTGATTGATTTGTTTATACATGTGGGTCTGTGTGCACAGCGGTGCCAACTCTCTCACATCACGAGAGCGGTGCCAAAATCTTTTGATTTGACATCGATGCATATTATGTGGCATACTTTTGTGAAATATGGCATGGGCCACATAGTGGAAGGTAACAAATGCCCAAGCTCTTCACGTGCTCCTACTTAAATGAGAGGAAACAGAGAGAGAGAGAGAGAGAGAGAGAGAGAGAGAGTGAAAAAATATCACTAGCCAGCCAACTCTATCGTATGAGCGAATGATATTGGTACCTCTTGATGACACGGCAATCTTATACAGCCAGCTACTCTAATATGTTCTCTTCTTTTGCAGATAAAAAAAGACCCAAAAGTGAAAAATGTGCTGCACTATGACAATCTCATCGAATGCCTTGATCTCCATCTTACAGAAATTGATTTGATCGACTACCGAGGCAGCACATCTGAGATTAAATTGGCCAGGTTCTTTGTTCTAGAGGCAAGTGTGCTCAAGGTAATGAGGTTTGGCGTTCTCTGGCGCAACAATGAATGGCGTGCTGATCACCGCAAGCGTCTAAGCCTAAATGACAAAGTCTCCGCAGAAGCTGAATTTGTTTTTGAAACATCAAGTGGCCAGAGACTCGAAAACTTATTTGCCCATTACTGACTTGTCAGAGCGGTGGATTTTAGTTTGTATGATAATGCTGCATCCACCTAAAGTAACGAAAGTTCTTACGTAAACTTCCTAGTAATTCCCTCTTCGTAGGTGCAGCATTACTCCTAACATTTGTAATATCAGTTTGAAAATTGTAATATTGCCGTGTCCTATTCCTGTGTTTTCAAAATCCTGTGAATCAAACAGGTCCTGAGCTGGTGATGATGTTGTGCCTCCCGTCTTTCACCAATAGCCATCGGATCTAGATCTGACTCATACAAACCAAACTTCTCCATTTTTGGAAAAAGATGCCCGCACTTGTTCCCTATTTACAAACAACTCCTTGTCTCTCACAATCAGCCTTATCTCCTCCCCACCACATCTAGAAGGCCATGGAAAAATCTGGCGCGATGGCCACTGCCGGCGCCGTCCACCCCCAATCTCGGTGTTCCGTGCAATGCACGGGCATCTACGCATGTCAAACAGGGCTAGTTGTAAGCAGGCTAGCTCTACAGCCATGATGATAGTGACTGCAGACGATGAGGCTGACTATGGTATGCCGAACATGGCGCCTATACTCAGGTGTCATCTCCGACGCAGGGTCTTGTCACTTCACTGTGAGGAGCAGCACGTAATAATTTGACCAACGGGTAGTACAGTGCTAGTACTCCTACTACATTGGTAGTACTACTACTAGTACTAGTAGCACCACCGTCTAGATTTAGGAGTACTACCACGTCCATCTGGATTTTAGTATTTGATGAGCAATATCAGTAATGCATGTCACAAAAAATGTACTACTCCCTTTGTAAATAAATACATGGTGTATTGTTTTATTCCTATCGGCGAGAGAACTTAATGTCTTTTTGCTAACTAATAGGATTACATGCAATGAACTAAACACTGCATGTCATGTTTGGTAGTCTCAAGTCATTGAAAGCATGCATGGCCCACATCTCTCATTGGTTTTTTTAGGGGTACATTGTGACAGCCTGGTTTTTCGCGTCTCTTATTTGCCTGGTTTTCAGCTGATTTGAATTTGAGTTTGGAGTTTTTGAATCATTTCATTTGGACTTAACCACTTGGGTACCCCTTGACTTTCACCCAAGTGCCTCCACTCCTTCTCAAACCATCACTTCACCTCTAGGTCATCTCAAAATATCACTTGGAATATTTTTCTTAAATGAAAAATATTCATTTTGCCCTCCAAAACCCTAGCTAGCCCTTTGTGCTCCAAAGCAACCCTAATTTTTCTTGCCCCTAAAATCCTGAGAAAAATCCCAATTATTCTTTGAACCCTAGGGAACTTTTCTGAGCAAAAATATTTCATCACTCTTTGGAATATTTTGGCTACAGAAAATAATTTCATTTCTGGACAAAAATGGTGGTTTCTATAGCAACTACCATTTTACTAGCTCCATTGTAGCTGGTTTTTCTTGTGCCTCTTTACCTTCGTAAGTGTTGGCTAGTCTCCAAAGCTCAGCCCCTAACTCCCCGTGGTTTGACCACAGTAAACCTCCAAAGTTACTGTCCAGAAACTTGCTTGCAGTACAAATTCATTTCTACTGCACCCGGAACCAAACCAACCATGGTAACACTACAAACTACCAAGGACTACACGCCAGACATGAAGTTAGCGCTTAGGTTGGCCTGATGTCATAGTTCACGCGGTGACTGCGTTCGTCTAGGCGTGCTGGCATGCAAAACACGCGCTTTGCGTGGCGCCTAGTGCTCTATTGCGCGCGTGCTCGCTGCCCAGCCTGCCCGAGCGTGCCAAACCACGCCACCATCCCCGTCTCCGCTCACTTAACTCCTCCCTGGCACTCGCCAACGCCGGAGCCTGCTGCAGCGGGCACGGGCATGGTCCGGCCAACGATACAGTGCACGGCGCACTGTGCTCGTCGTCTTCCCCCTCGCCCATGTGCTCGTCTGCGCCCGCCAATAGTTCCCGCGTGATCTCCGTCCTCTTCCCCCTCTATCACTCGCGTCATTCATCACCGGGCGCCATGGATAGGTGTCCTCCGGCGCAGCCCAAACCCCTCTCGCCGCTCACCTATAAATGCCGCCACCCCCAGCCTCCTCGAGCACCCGCATCCACTCCCACAATCACCACAAGCTAGTAGAAGCCACAGCCCGGCCGGGCAGGCCGCAGGCTGCCGTCCCCGAGCCCGAGCTCGCTGGCGATCCCCTTCGGATCGTCCCCACAGCTCCAACCCCACCCAGGCCAGGGCAACCCTGCCAGGGCCTCCGCCACTCTTCGGTGAAGCGATTCTGCCCTGTTGGAGCCCCTGGAGCCGCCCCTAGCCGCCGTCGTCTTCGTCTCCGGCGACTGTTGCCCTCTGCCTCCGCTGGAGAGGTCATTTCCGACACCGTCCGACCACCTCTATCCACGCTACGGCTACAGGCAGGTGCGCCATCTTCTTCTCCTTCGATTCCTCCCTCTCGTTTGGTCCTGAGAGCTCTCGCCGCCGGCGTGCGCTCCTGCGAAGCTCCACCACTCTCTGTTTCCCTTTCCCCCTCCTTCTGACCTGACTAGCGGGGCCCACTAGTCAGCCACTCTGTACGCGTGCGAAGCGGTACGAGTGGTGGCGCCCTGGGCTTTTAGGCCTTCGACGTCACCCCCCCCCAGTGTGTTTTATTTTTAATTCAAATTCATTTAAATCCAAAAAACTTCAAACAGCCACAACTTTTAATCTATAAGTCCAAATGCATTGATTCTTTTTTGCATTGTGTTCTTTGTCCAAAAATCTAGCAGCACCCAGAAGATGGGATTTTTCCTTGCTGTCTAGATTTTTAGGTTATTTTCAGAAGGTTTCTTAATGTTTTCTTTTTGTGGTTTTATTTATTTTCAGAAGAGCAGGCTTGTCTTGAGGATCACCAGGGGGTTTGTGAACCTCATCTGCACTAAGGCAAGCCACAACAACATTTTCATAGTGCCACTTCAATATTTGTGATTTTACTACTTGAACTTATGATTATTCATGCCTTTAAATTATTATTATGATAATTATATTCTGTTAGATGCTTGTCATGTTAAATATGCTTGATTTACAGAAAGTTTGAAGTGAATCTTGTTGATAAGCTAACAAGAATTTAGTTATGAGTAATGATTAAATGATATGATCATGGAGATAAATAATCAGTTAATTTATTATTCTTGCATGATGAAAAATGATGAGATTGCTAGAAATGATTCTGGTTTAAGTGAGGTTGGATCTTAACCAGAGAAGTATCATGAGTTGATGATAGCTCCGTGGGAGCGTAGTTGACTTAGTTATTTTCATGGATATGTGATGCATATGTTGGTGATGCATGGCATGGCATTATGACACCGGTTACTTTCACTTTTAGTTGAAATTGATAAATAACTCAACTTGAATCTGTTGTTGGCCGGGTCATGGTGCTGCTGAAACGAGTTTTTCCTAGTGCAACCACATTTGCCGGTATGGGACGGCCTTAATGCGTTTCATTGTCGTGCCTCTGGTCGGTGCCTCCATCTAGGGAAGGTTATGGGCGTGATGTACCCTAGCCCGGTAAGCAGGCATAACCTTGTGAGCCCATTGTTAAGTTAAGTTTTTGGTACCGGGTCCCAGAGTGGATTGTGGCCACGACGGTGGTCGAGGTGTCTTGAGGTAGACACGGGGCCACCCAGGACTAGCCCGATGGGGATTGAGTTGGAGTGGTCGGGAGAGTGTCATGACAATGAAGTGGTTTCATCGGAATGACGTTGGTCCATCCGTAGTGTGGGTCCAGTGCGCTATCTCTGCAGAGTGTATTAATCTATCGATAGTCGAGTCCACGGTTACGGACACGCTCGAAAGTAGGGTACACCATGGGTCAACACTTAATAAATTTGCACACTAAGTTTGCACTGAGGTGATGGCAGTGAGGCCATCGTGTTGAGTTGGACCAGGTGTGGTCGAGGTGTGATCGTCGTAAGGATCACGGGCCATTTGTTGGTCGGGTTGTGATCGCCATAAGGATCACGAGTTTTTCTCTGAGTTCATCATGTTTGTGGTCTGGAAATGATCACGTTCGGTAAGCCAGTCCTTGGGACAGGTACCTCTTGAGCATAGTCACAACATGTTGGATATATTGTTGCATTGTTAATAATTGGATAAATATCATGATATTGTTTGTCATTATGTTTATGCTTGTTGTGAGCTTGCAAGTACATTCAATGTACTGACCTGGAGTGTCATGCCAGATTTCAGGAAAGTCTCGTTGGAAAGGAGCTGTCCGAGTCTAGATCGTGTCCACATCGATATCCATGTGTTATGGAGTTCCGCTACGATGTTGTTCCGCTGCCACGTAGTTGTCATGATCGAGGCCCCTTTATGTTCACTAAATAATGTACATATTGTTCAGCCACACTGTGTGTGCCGCTTGGCCTCGCTAACTGTTGTAATATGAACTCTGATCCGCTAGCATCAATAAAGCGGTTGCTTTTCTGTACCAAGTTGTTGTGTGTTGCCAGAATACAAGGTCTCTGGGCTGGCAATGCATGGTAAACCGGTCGCTCTGAGCCGGGGTGCCACAACGCTTGGTATCAGAGCCGTGCTGACTGTAGGCCACGCTAGACTACGCCGAGTTAACTGGACGTTAGATACGAGTTGTAGTTGAGTGCCGGTAGCATTGGTAGCTGGTTGTTGCATTGCATGCATTGATTTTTATCTTTATGCTAACTTGCTAATGGTTGTGAGTGTAGATGGCTCCGGTGTTGTATCCGTGCCAGTTGCAGCTAATGCCGTACACGTTGCCGCATCTCCTTCATAACGTGTGGCGTCGGCTGTACCCCCACGGTGACGATCCAGTCTATCGTGTATACTGGGAGCGTCTAGCTGACTTGGTGTATGAGTATCACATCGTGGTTACTCTGCGCACCAGTTCCGATTCCAGCACTTACACTCGTACCTCTCGAAGCGGCTACGCTTCTACCGCTTCTCAGGCTGTCCAGTTTGCTGCATTCGAGGTACTTGTTGAGCTCCGCTACAACGAGGTCCGAATGCAGAACCACCCAGGTTTCCACTACTATCCTTCTCTCCATGATATTGGTCGTGTCCGTTTCCCTGTCATTGATCCATAGTCCGATAGTGTAGCTAGCCACCTTTCTCACTATATCACTGCTAGCTATCTTCTGATCTACGGGTTGGCTTGCGAGCTGAGTCGTGCCCGTACTGCTTTAGCCTCTGCTTTAGTCTCTGCTAGCTCAGCCACTACTCCAACATCTGTAGGATTTACTCCCTATATTCCTGCCAGTTCTAGATCCCCTGTTTCCCCGGTTACTCCTTCGAGTAGCTCGGGCACCATGACAGTGAGTCCACTTAGTGCTCCTGCTGAGTGGGTTTCACTTCTCGCCACTCCTGTAGCCCCGATGATTCACCCTCCACCTGCCCCGGAGGGAGAGCCCTCGAGGCAGCGTTGTCGTGTCACCTTTAACCCGGAGGTCTCAATTAACCCCGTCAGTTCAGGATCCGAGTCCGCTTCAGGAGAGGACCCCGCAGCACCAGCAGAGCAGTAGAGTGACCGAGTATTCGCAGTCGTCGGGATGGAGTATGGATGTAGTCATATGAGTCATGATATTTCGTTTCATGTATGAGGGTAGTTGGACCTGGCATGTTGTTATCTTTTATGTATGAGTCTATGTATAATTATGTTGGAACTTTATTTTATTCGCCGCATTTTCTTTGCCATTTCGGTTTTTCTCAGGCTTTTTGTTGCTGGCTTCTCATCTCGGTTGCATTGCCTTGGGAAAATCATAATAGGATGACACGGGGAGGCTGCAGTAGCAACATTCACGAGGGTTCTCATGTTCGTATTTCTGCATGACAGGCAGGACAATCACCCGAGTCGTACGTTCCACCACCGCCTCCGTCGCCAAATCCGCCCTCCATCAAGCAAATTCTGTTTATGTTTGAGGAAAGGCGAAATAATGATTTGATGGAAATACTAAGAAGTATTCAAGCTGTGGTTGGACAGAATGGAAATCAGCACAGTCATCACTCCAAGCTATCAGATTTTCAAAGGACTAAGCCTCCCAGTTTCAATCAGGCCGTTGATCCCTTGGATGCAGATGATTGGTTGAGAACTATGGAAAAGAAGCTTGAGGTTGCTCAAACTGATGAAGGGGATAAGGTTCCATTTGTAACACATTATCTTGAAGGCGCTGCTGCCATATGGTGGGAAACTAAAAAAGCCATGTGGTTTGTTGATGAAGAAATTACCTGGTCAAGATTCAAGGAATGATTCTGGAAATATCACATCCTTGCGGGAATTATGAAGACTAAGCAGCGTGAATTTCTCGTGCTCCTCCAAGGAAGTCAGTCTGTGGGAGAATATTTGCAGAAATTCTCTTTCACGTTACTCTCAATATGACGTGGCCACTGAGGAAAGAAAGATTGACAGGTTTCTTGGTGGGTTAAACCTGCAACTCTGGTATACTCTCAGTATGTTCGATTTCCCAGACTTCCAAACCCTGGTAAACAAGGCTTTCATTGCTGAAAGGGAACACAAGCTTGTATCAAATAATAAGCCTGCCAACAACAATCACAAGCACAAGTTTGAGCCAAGAAAGGAAATGCAACCAGTGCAGAAGGCTCGTACCTCACAGCCGACTCAGGTAGCATACAAGCCCAACTGGCAACAAAATGTTAACAAGGCCACCACCCAAGTCAAGAATGACGTGCTCAACCCAATTCTAGAGAATCATCTGCGCAGCAATTCTTGTTACAATTGTGGGAAAACCAGACATTATGCCAAACAGTGTCCCACGAACAATCGAACAAATGCTACATTCAAGCCACAAGTCCATTATATGGAGGCATGCCCAAATCAGCACGACATCACGGGATACATTCATCATATCTCCGCCGACGAAGCCCAAGAGAACCCCGAAGTCGTCATTGGTATGTTCCCTGTTAATAACATACCTGCAGCAATTTTATTTGAGTATGGGGCTTCCCACTCTTTTATTTCTCAGAGCAACAAATTTCCTTGTTCGCTTTTGGGCAAGAATATGCTGGTACAAACCCCGGGATCTCTAATCAGTAGCAATCTAGTCTACTGCAATCTGGAAGTCAATATCAACGGAGTCTGTTTTCCAACTTCTTTGATACTTATTGAGTCTGATAAGTTGGATGTTATCTTGGGTATGAATTGGCTGACTCATTATCAAGTGTGCATAAATTGTGCGACCTGAGAAGTCAACTTGACCGGCCAAGAGGGACAGACTACAAAATTTTATGCTCGTAGAAGCATACCCTCAAAGTAAATGGTCTTCAAAGTAATGGCTGAATTGGAATTAATTCCGGTGGTCAGCGAGTTTCCTGATGTATTTCCAGTAGAACTGCCAGGCATGCCACCTGATCGAGAGCTTGAATTTGCAATAGACCTTGTGCCCGGAACCACACCAATACACAAGAAGTATTACCGAATGTCGTCATCAGAATTAGTGGAGCTAAAGAAACAGCTTGACGAAATGCTCCAGAAAGGGTATATCCGTCCCAGCTCTTCACCATGGGGATCACCTACTATCTTCGTGGACAAGAAAGATGGCAGCCTCCGCATGTGTGTGGATTACCATCAGCTGAATGATGACACAATCAAAAACAAATACCCTCTGCCAAGAATTGATGACTTGTTTGATCAGCTCAGTGGGGCCAAGGTATTCTCCTAGATTGATCTACAGACTGGATACTATCAGCTCAAAATTAAAAAGCAGGATATTCCCAAGACCTCATTCACCACTCACTACGGTCTTTATGAATATATGGTTATGTCTTTTGGCCTCACCAACGCCCCTACTTTCTTCATGCACATGATGAATAAAGTATTCATGGACTTCCTCGATAAGTTCGTGGTCGTCTTCATCGATGATATACTCATTTACTCAAGAAATGAAGAAGAGCATAAGGAACACCTCCAAGCAGTGTTACAACGACTCCATGAGCATCGGTTATACGCCAAATTCAGTAAATGTGAGTTTTGGCTCAAGCAAGTTGGATTCCTTGGACATGTTCTATCCGCTGAAGGTATAGCCATGGACCCAAGCAAGGTAAAGGATGTGCTCGGCTGGTTGCCACCCGCAACCGTATCTCAGATCAGGAGTTTTCTTGGATTAGCCAGATACTACCGTCATTTCATTGAAGGGTTTTCCAAGATTGCTAAACCCATGACAGAGCTGCTCAAAAAGGATAAGAAGTTTGAACGGACTGAGGACTGTGAAAAAGTTTCACCGAGTTAAAGAAACGACTGACAACTGCACCAGTATTAAAACTTCCAGATATCTACCGCAGCTTTGATGTGTATTGCGACGCTTCCAGGCAAGGACTAGGATGCGTACTTATGCAAGATGGCAAGGTAGTAGCTTACGCCTCACGACAGCTACGACCCCACGAGGGGAATTATCCCACTCATGATTTGGAATTGGCCGCGGTGGTTCATGCTTTAAAAATTTGGAGACACTACCTCATCAGAAAAAGTGCCAAATTTTTACCAATCACAAAAGCCTCAAATATAAATTTACTCAGCCGTATTTAAATCTACGTCAACGAAGATGGCTTGAGTTGGTCAAGGATTATGACCTTGGAATAAATTACCATCCAGGTAAGGCCAACGTGGTTGCCGATGCACTCAGTCGAAAGCCCGTCAGTTTAAATGTCTTATTGGAATCCTTGCCTCCTGAACTTATAGAAGAGATTGCTCAGCTCAACCTCGTCATAGTTGAGGCTGACCTTGCTAATATTCTGGAAGTTACCCCTACTCTTGAGGAAGAAATCCGCAAGGCCCAGCCAGGCGACGCCGATCTGCAAAAGCGTGTCAAGCATTCCGATTTCTCGAAGGATCAGTTCGGTACCCTCCGATTCAGGGGAAGGATTTGTGTGCCTAATCAAGCGGATTTAAAGCAGAAGATCCTGTCAGAAGCCCGCGAATCCTCATATTCCATTCACCCTGGAGGTACAAAAAAGTACGAAGACCTTCGACAAATATTCTGGTGGGATGGAATGAAGAAAGACATTGCTTATTTCATGGCCTGTTGCGACATATGCAACAAAGTAAAGGCAGAACATCAGAAGCCAGCCGGACTTCTCCAACCGCTGCCAGTGTCACAATGGAAATGGGATGATGTCTGTATGGATTTCATCACAGGACTACCTAAGACCCGACGGGGTAATGATGCAATCTAGGTCATAGTGGACACATTAACCAAGGTAGCCCACTTCCTCCTGATCAGAACCTCGTATCGAGAAGATGAGCTTGCACAATTGTATATATCTAGAATAGTCAGTCTGCATGGAGTCCCCCGAACCATCACTTACGACCGAGGTTCACTTTTTACCTCCGCTTTTTGGTCCCGTCTCCATCAAGCCTTAGGGACGGAATTGAAATACAGTTTCGCTTATCATCCTCAGACTGATGGACAGACAGAACGGGTAAACCAAATACTCGAGGATATGCTGTGAGCCTGTGCTTTGGCCCAAGGCCCAAAATGGGAAGATTGCTTGCCGTACACCGAGTTCTCGTATAACAATAGCTTCCAGACCAGTTTAAAGATGTCACCGTATGAAGCTTTGTATGGTCGTAAGTGCCGCACTCCATTGAATTGGTCTCAAACCGAAGATAGCCATATTTTCGGAATGGATCTCATGCGGGAAGCCGAGAAGCAATTCAAGGAAATCAGAGATAGATTGCAATTGGCCAAATCGCGATAGAAAACTTATTATGATGCAAAGCACCGACAAATCAGCTTTGAACCCGGAGAACATGTCTACCTTCGAGCCACACCTATGAAAAGTATCAAGAGATTTCAGACTCGTGGAAAATTGGCACCCAGATTTATTGGTCCATTTCCCTTATGACACGGGTGGGTGTTGTGGCTTATAAGTTGGAGTTGCCCCCTGAATTGTCAGACGTGCACAACGTGTTCCATGTTTCACAATTACGACAGTGCATATCGCCGCCTGGGAAAAAGACCGATTTGACAGAAATAGAGCTGGCAAGGGACTTAACATATGAAGAGAGGCCGGTGAAAATTTTGGATCAGATGGAAAGAGTCACTCGCAGTAAAGCAAGGAAGTTTTACAAAGTCCAATGGAAGCATCACACGGAGTCAGAATCAACATGGGAATCAGAAGAATTTCTAAGGGCATATTATCCAGAATGGTTTTCCCAAGCAACCGAATCTCGAGGACGAGATTCATTCTAAGTGGGGGAGGTTTGTGACATCTTGGTTTTTTCCCTCTCTTCTTTGCCTGGTTTTCAGCTGATTTGAATTTGAGTTTGGAGTTTTTGAATCATTTCATTTGGACTTAACCACTTGGGTACCCCTTGACTTTCACCCAAGTGCCTCCACTCCTTCTCAAACCATCACTTCACCTCTGGGTCATCTCAAAATATCACTTGGAATATTTTTCTTAAATGAAAAATATTCATTTTACCCTCCAAAACCCTAGCTAGCCCTTTGTGCTCCAAAGCAACCCTAATTTTTCTTGCCCCTAAAATCCTGAGAAATCCCAATTGTTCTTTGAACCCTAGGGCACTTTTCTGAGCAAAAATATTTCATCACTCTTTGGAATATTTTGGCTACAGAAAATAATTTCATTTCTGGACAGAAATGGTGGTTTCTACAGCGACTACCATTTTACTAGCTCCATTGTAGCTGGTTTTTCTTGTGCCTCTTTACCATAGTAAGTGTTGGCTAGTCTTCAAAGCTCAACCCCTAACTCCCAGTGGTTTGACCACAGTAAACCTCCAAAGTTACTGTCCAGAAACTTGCTTGCAGTACAAATTCATTTCTACTGCACCTGGAACCAAACCCAACCATGGTAATACTACAAACTACCAAGGACTACACGCCAGACATGAAGTTAGCACTTAGGCTGGCCTGATGTCATAGTTCACACGGTGACCGCGTTCGTCCGGGCGTGCTGGCATGCAAAACACGCGCTCTGCATGCCGCCTAGCGCTCTGTTGCGTGTGTGCTCACTGCCCAGCCTGCCCGAGCGTGCCAAACTGCGCCACCATCCCCGTATCCACTCCCTTAACTCCTCCCTGGCACTCGCCGATGTCGGAGCTCGCCGCAGCGGGCACGGGCACGGTCCGGCCAACGACACAGTGCACGGCGCACTGTGCTCGTCGTCTCCCCCCTCGCCCTTGTGCTCGTCCGCGCCCGCCAATAGTTCCCGCGTGATCTCCGTCCTCTTCCCCCTCTCTCACTGGCGCCGTTCGTCGCTGGGCGCCGTGGACAGGTGTCCTCCGGCGGAGCCCGAACCCCTCTCGCCGCTCGCCTATAAATGCAGCCACCCCCAGCCTCCTCGAGCACCCGCAGCCACTCCCACACTCACCACAAGCTAGTAGAAGCCGCAGCCCGGCCGGGCAGGCCGCGGGCTGCCGTCCCCGAGCCCGAGCTCGCTGGCGATCCCCTTCGGATCGTCCCCGTAGCTCCAACCCCTCCTAGGCTAGGGCAACCCTGCCAGGGCCTCCGCCACTCTTTGGTGAAGCCATTCCGCCCTGTTGGAGCCCCTGGAGCCGCCCCTAGCTGTTGTCGTCTTCGTCTCTGGCGACTGCTGCCCTCTGCCTCCGCTGGAGAGGTCGTTTTCGATGCCGTCTGACCACCTCTAGCCACGCTACGGGTACGGGCAGGTGCGCCATCTTCTTCTCCTTTGATTCCCCCCTCTCGTTTGGTCCCAAGAGCTCTCGCCGCCAGCGTGCGCTCCGGCGAAGCTCTGCCACTCTTTGTTTCCCTCTCCCCCTCCTTTTGACCTGACTAGCGGGGCCCGCTAGTCAGCCACTATGTACGCGCATGAAGCGGTACGAGTGGTGGCGCCCTGGGCTTTTACGTCTTCGACGTCACCCCCCCCCCCCCAGTCTATTTTATTTTTAATTCAAATTCATTTAAATCCAGAAAACTTCAAACAGCCATAACTTTTTATCTATAAGTCAAAATGCATTGATTCTTTTTGCATTGTGTTCTTTGTCCAAAAATCTAGCAGCACCCAAAAGATGGGATTTTTCCTTGCTGTCTAGATTTTCTGTTAATTTTCAGAAGGTTTCTTGATGTTTTCTTTTTGTGGTTTTATTTATTTTTAGAAGAGTAGGCTTGTCTTGAGGATCACCAAGAGACTTGTGAACCTCATCTACACTAAGGCAAGCCACAGTAACATTTTCATAGTGCCACTTCAATATTTTTGATTTTCCTACTTGAACTTATAATTATTCATGCCTTTAAATTATTATTATGATAATTATATTCTGTTAGATGCTTGTCATGTTAAATATGCTTGATTTATAGAAAGTTTGAAGTGAATCTTGTTGATAAAGTGAGGTTGGATCTTAACCAGAGAAGTATCATGAGTTGATGATAGCTCCGTGGGAGCGTAGTTGACTTAGTTATTTTCATGGATATGTGATGCATATGTTGGTGATGCATGGCATGGCATTATGACACCGGTTACTTCCACTTTTAGTTGAAACTGATAAATAACTCAACTTGAATCCGTTGCTGGTTGGGTCATGGTGCCGCTAAAACGAGTTTTTTCTAGTGCAACCACATTTGTCGGTAAGGGACGGCCTTAATGCGTTTCATTGTCGTGCCTTTGGTCGGTGCCTCCATCTAGGGAAGGTTATGGGTGTGCTGTACCCTGGCCCGGTAAGCAGGCATAACCTTGTGAGCCCGTTGTTAAGTTAGGTTTTTGGTATCGGGTCCCAGAGTGGATCGTGGCCACGACAGTGGTCGAGGTGTATTGAGGTAGACACGGGGCCACCCAGGACTAGCCTGATGGGGATTGAGTCAGAGTGGCCGGGAGAGTGTCATGACAATGAAGTGGTTTCGTCGAATGCCGTTGGTCCACCTGAATGGGAGTGCGAGTCCATGGGTTCCGTAGTGTGGGTCCAGTGTGCTACCTCTGCAGAGTGTATTAATCTATCAATAGCCGAGTCCACGGTTACAGACACGCTCGAAAGTAGGGTACACCATGGGTCAACACTTAATAAATTTGCACACTAAGTTTGCACTGAGGTGATGGCAGTGAGGCCATCGTGTTGAGTTGGACCAGGTGTGGTCGAGGTGTGATCGTCGTAAGGATCACGGGCCATTTGTTGGTCGGGTTGTGATCGCCGTAAGGATCACGAGTTTGTCTCTGAGTTCATCATGTTTGTGGTCTGGAAATGATCACGTTCAGTAAGCCAGTCCTTGGGACGAGTACCACTTGAGCATAGTCACAACATGTTGGATATATTGTTGCATTGTTATTAATTGGATAAATATCATGATATTGTTTGTCATTATGTTTATGCTTGTTGTGAGCTTGCAAGTACATTCAATGTACTGACCTAGCATGTCATGCCAGATTTCAGGAAAGTCTCGTTGGAAAGGAGAGCTGTCCGAGTCTAGGTCGTGTCCACATCGGTGTCCCTGTGCTATGGAGTTCCGCTACGACGTTGTTCCGCTGTCGCGTAGTTGTCATGATTGAGGCCCCTTTATGTTCACTAAATAATGTACATATTGTTCAGCCGCACCGTGTGTGCCGCTTGGCCTCGCTAACTGTTGTAATATGAACTCTGATCCGCTAGCATCAATAAATCGGTTTCTTTTCTATACCAAGTTGTTGTGTGTTGCCAGAAGACAAGGTCTCTGGGCTGGCAATGCATGGTAAACCAGTCGCTCTGAGCCGGGGTGCCACATACATCTCTCATTGGCTGATATGTCACGAAATAAGAAACGAGGAGGGAGTTAATGCACCGTGCCTAAGTATTTTGGGATTATTTGGTTTTCGTAAGGTGACTTACACAACATTTTTGTTTTCATGCATTAACATTTTATTAGTTAAATCAGAGGTCAAAACTTGGCGAAAAATGCAAAAGGGACCAATAAACCAGTAAACATCAAACTTCTCTCGTTTGGCCCCAACTAGAGGTCCGGTGAGATGACTATACTGCACCGGCACGGAGGGGGTCGCAGCTTCATTGACTTACTATAACTACATTTGGGTGAATGACACATGGGCCCAAGGGGTGGCTGGCCCACCTATCATACAGCCAAAGGCAGGTGCAGTAGAGGGTCGAGGAGTAGTATGAAATCCGGCGCACCTACGCATGCTAACCAAGGGAAAGAGTGATCACTCGAATCATAGGATCAATTGACTAGAAGCTAAGCTAGACCCATGGAGGCGATGAGCGCGAGCATCAGCCGGCTGTGCCAGATGGTCCATGACGCCGGCCTGCGGCCCAGCACAGAGGAAAGTCTCCTGGTATTGCTTGAGGCCGCCAGGTCAAGGGGCCGCTTGAACGACAGCTTCATCTCCTTGTTCGACGAGGTCCTCGTCGGTTTCCTCGACAAGTTCACCGTCGTCAAGAAGCTCGCGGACGACTTTGATGTACGCCTCTAGCCGACGCGCCCAGGCTCTGCGATACCCGCCACCATCAACGACCACTATGGTGACAACCTCTTCGACGCACTGGTGGCCCTGAAACTGCCCGCCGTCACGCCGGAGGATGTCCACCTCGAGGTCACGCTTGCCGTGCAGTGCCTGGCGCAGCAAGACAGCATCAACATAATCACCCACGTCTACGCGCAAATCGTCCAGAAGGACTACTACATGCAAGAGGAGGACAATAGGACGTTGGCCTTCTTGGACCGCAAGGCCACCTTGGACGGCATTAATCAGAAGCACATTGAGCTCGCAAATCGTCCACAAGGACTACTACATGCAAGAGGAGGACAATAGGATGCTGGCCTTCTTGGACCGCAGGGCAACCTTGGACGGCATTAATCAGAAGCACGTTGAGCTCGCCGCCAATGCCGCCGCTCCTCACACGTCGGTTGGTGACCCGGCGCACTAGGGCGTGAGGATGTCGTTGATGGATCCGTATGTATTTTTATCTTTCCATCAAATCCATGTAGTAGTATATGGTACTAGTAGTAATTATCTTGCCTTTTGCATCAACTTCATAATTTTCGTACGTACTCCATGCATGAATGGCGTCAGAACCAAACTTCTCATTACTCTAGGCAAAATCATTATTTTCTATCTATCGGTCACACCATGGAGCAGAACCAAATTTTACCAATTACGAGTTCAAAAGGAAAAGCCTGTCGTGTTCGCGTCGCACCCCCACACGGTTGGTCCGACACGCCGCTCAATGGGGAATGCGTGCGGTATTGCATTTTCACTTACAAGTGGGACCGCAGTTGAGCAAACCGACTATCGGCAAACCCCCACCCTGCCCACCGCGCGATGGCTGAGAAAATGGGGGGGAAGAGATGGTTGTAGCATGGACTCCAAGAAAAATGGTGTCGGATGGGACTCGTGTGGGTGGCATGTGTTGTACTGCTAGACATGAATGCTAGATATGGCCCATGACACCCCACTATATCGAGCCTATATCGAGGTACGTAGAACAAATTTCCTGGAGTCCGTGCTCAACTCTCCTCTATCTCTCTTCTCAGCCAGCCAGCGGACGCGCGAGCCCATCGTCTGTTTGCTCACATGCGATCCCACATGTCAATAAAACGCAAGAGGACCCACTGAACCTGCACATCTTTCACCTCGACGTGCTGGTGATGAAAAACAAATCCAATAAAGATTTTCGGTGGCCACTTTTGGAGTTACTCAAGAGTAGTAAGGTTCTATTTACAGTTTAACCCAAGATGCACATCGCGTGGCTTCAACTACCACTCTATTTTCTTGCATGACACGACCTGGTTGCTGGATGTCTCACGTGTTGGCAAAAGGAGGAAGAACCCAACCAAATCTTCGGTTGTGCTCTCGGATTAGACTAGTTGTGCTAACTTAAAAAATTTATTGTGTACTCCATCCATTCCAACATACTTGACTTCCATTTGTCCAAAAATGGATGTACCTATATACTAAAACATGTCTAGATACATCTATATTTTGACAAATAGAAGGCATGTATTGTGGAATGGAGGGAGTAGAATGGATGCAAGTTTTGGTTTTGGGAAGAAGAGTACATCGATATATTGATAGAGTGCAATTTAGTAGATGTTCTAGCACTTTTAGCTAGCATAGAGGCTAGAGATGAGACTAGTGCACTCGTTGATACTCCTACTAGAATAGAGGCTAGACATGAGACTAGATGCGAGGAAGCAACGTCTACTTATTTACACTCGAAGAAGAAAGAAGCACGCAAGATCGAGCTTCCGCAGATCAATAATGAATGCATCGAGAAGGCACTAATCCAACTTACAGGAGCAGTTATGGAAGTTGGATATCTTCTAGAGTAGTAAAATGTATTCTTGTGTTTCTTGTTTTCTTTGGTCTTGCTTTTCTAGTCAAAATTACCGTTGGAGTTCGTGCAAAATGGAGGTCCGTTTGGGGTCGTGCGTTGGAGTTGGCCTTACAAGTGGGACCGCGGTTGAGGAAACCGACTATCGGCAAACCCCCACCTCGCCCGCCGCGCAATGGCTGAAGTTAGAGAAACGACGAGGTTGAGGAGATTGATCTAGCACGGACTCCAAGAAATAATATGGTGTCAGATGGATGTCGTGGTGGTGGCGTGTGTCGTACTCCTGGACGTGAATGCTTGTTCTGGCCCATGCCACCCTACTACTCCTAGTACTACTTATATAGTAATAGTATCGAGGATTTGAGGTGTTGGTTATGTATAGCGAACGGATGATGCTTCGGTGCCTTAAGGCACCTACCTTTGTGTCTATGACATGTGGGCCCAACCGGTGGCTTGCCCACACATCAGTGACCCAAAGGTAGGTTCCTTTAAGGCACCAAAGCCGTGTCCACAGCGAACACATTAACATATGGCTACAGTAAAAACACCCGCCCGACGCGCGAAGCATGTGAAGCTAGTACAAATAGTGTATTACTATTGTTGATTGGCCTCATCCGATAACCTATTGCAATGCATGTACAATTATGTATTCGGAAAATATATTTTTGCCTCGTCACACCACTCACTCAGAGAAGCGACTCGAAATCCATTCATAAATTTAGTAAGTTTATCACAGGCATATCATTTTATTACATACAGCAGGTCATCAACCCACATCGACAACGAGGATACATTATAAATACTAAAGTTTTCATCACACAATAAATAACAAGCAATGAAATGAACTTCAACTCAACCATTCCTCGGCATTGGAAACGCTTGCTTTGAACCACAAGTGATTCTCTGGGACGGGCCATCCATTGTCGATCTCAAGACCAATGCAGGACTAATCATCCAGGCTGAAGTGGCCTACTATATCAGTACCAGGGCAGGGAACCACCCAAATGTCTGAGGTATAGACACAGTTGCTTCTCATAAATGGTAGTAATGTTGTGTCAACAGCAGTTGGATCGCCTTTCACCATTATTGGATAGTTTTGTCCAAGGAAGAGCAAGTTTTCTCCAAGACTATCAATTTTGTACCAGGGAGAAGGTGTTGGTGCTAGCACACTAGTATCCATCCCGAATACCATGCAATGGGTGTTGGAATAAGTCCGGAGAGTGCGACCATGGGAGACTACACCTGCTTCCTTAGTAGTAACATCATCAGTGGGCTGTATACACACAAGAAGAGGTGATCCATCAGAATTAGTTGCCAGGCGCCACAGAGTATATGGGAGCTGCTCGTCCTCATGCTCGTGATCATCACCATTGTCATCTCCCCATTGGTTATAAAAATTTTCAACTATAGGTGGTGGAATGTTCACAGGACCTTGGAAACACAAGAAGAAGGTTAATTAGTAAAGGGAAAGTTGCTAACCCGCATGCATGTGGATGAAACAATTATAATTACGGTGGAAGACAAACGTACCAAAACTACGAGGATCCCATGCAAAAATAGTGCCATGAGTGGTGGAAGCAAACACAAGGCCCTCGTATTGAATTGCATCACAGTACTCATCCATGTACAGAAACTGATTTTTGAGCAATATCCATCCAGTCGAACCACGAAGGACGGCAATAAGCTTGTCGAAGATAGCAACAACTTCATAGTTGTTGTAATTCCAAGAGCGGTTGGGAACTCAACAAATTGCTATCTTCCATAGAAGATAGTCACCATGATCGTATTTGAACGTGCGTACAATATCGGTGTGCTCAACCTCTGGGCAGTCTGCTGAGATTTTTGGAAATGGAACCCGGTCATGAGTGTACACATTCACAAGTTCCCACTCGCAGTTGGACCCAATGTAAACAACCCAATCTCCATTTGCGCCTGCCCAAGCCTTACCCTCAAGCGATGGCATCTTAACACCATACGTATCATTATCAAGCGGCATCAACTTGCACAAGGCGAGGCCTCCGTCGTCCCCGTGCCAGTCATCAGGGTCACGGCAAAGAAGATAGGGGAGATCAAACCACTCTTTGACTCTTGGGTTCCTTGTAATGATGTTATTAGTTGAGTCGAGAATGGTCTTGAACGAACCTTTCATGCTATCCAAGGTGATGACGTCACACTGATCAATGAGTTCCTCCACCACGTCATCTTTTAGATCGGGGCAAGAATAACGGGGTCGTTTTCGGCCTGTTCCCTCCATGGAGAAGACGATCGAACAATGGCAGAAGGAAGGGTGAGGGGCTGAAGGAAAATGGAGGAGGGAGAGGAAGAGTGTGCGACAGCAGTTCCAAATCGAGAGGGAAAGGTGAAGAATCGGTGGACGGTTGCCAGTTTGCCACGGTTCACGAAGAGGTGCCCCGGCCTACACGTCTGTTCGGAAATACTAGTAGAAAAGGACTCGTCGTCGTCTCATTGATATGTTGGAATGGGAACACATGTCAACGAAACATGGTGTGTAATTTCTCATGCAAAATGCGATCTGGCCGCGTTGGCCCGAGGTGCCGCATTAGTTATCAACCTTTATTTTTTTAATGGCATGTCGTTCATTTTTGAAGCACAACTAAGTGGTACTGTACGCAGAGAAAATATAAACTACTCTACCACTACTCCACCTCCAGTACTTGTAGTATAAAAAGATATATAGGCTGGAGCTTCAGCGCTTTCTTGCTAAGGGCTGCCCACTTGCTTCTCACACTATCACCCTCTCTCCAGATCTAAAAAAGACAGCCTCTCTCTCCCTCCTCACCGGTGGTCACAGATCCGCCAGGGAAGAAAAGGACGTGCAGCATTGACGCACTCGTCGTCGGCGAGCAAGGTCATGCACTGACGACAAGGCCGTCCTCTCAGACCTAGCGCCCGCGCGGGATGGCCTCTGTCCCCAAGCTCGCTGCCGTAGTGTGTGCGAAGGACGACAACTACGAGCGAAGCCACTTCCCGCTGACCCTCAGGTATGCTACCTCTTTTTGAACCATACCCTTGTTCTATTGCCCCATCTACCACGTCGTTGCATGTGGATCTTTTTCCACTCCACCATCTTCCCAATTTGCTATCCTCTGCTCTGCTGGACACACAGACGAAAACCATAGTTTGCACTATTAAGGGAAACCCTACTTCATGCAGACTAATCCATGTCTGGGTTGAATAAGGAAAGGAAGGGAGACTGTACTATCCAAGAGAGTAGGCATCGAACCCGCATCTAGGTTGAAAAGGGGAAAATCAGTAGCTAAGGAATGAGTCTCGTGTCTCTTAGTTGAAGAAGGGTAGAAAGGCATGACAATGCAATAGAGAATGACCAGGTCGATCGGTTTGCTGTCCTCACATAGGAAAAAGGTGGCTAAAGAGAACAAAAATGGGACGTAATCCACATATGCTGCCTGGATATTTGTTGCTCTGGGAAATCATACCTCCCTCACCACTCTATGCGTCCATGGAGGTACATCGTACTGGTGCACCCACAGTCCGAATGGGCCTCCCATGCTCTTATTGCCACTTTTTTTGCTGTTAGTATAATGCCAGCAGTCAAGTCAAGCAATGCTACTGCTAAAGTGATGCCACATTTAACTAATGCCGCTCTCAGTCTAATGCCACTGATAAATTTAAGCAATGCCATTTAATGTCACTGTATTATTTCAGGGTTAGCTGTTGATTGTGGATGTATTAAAGATTTTTCAGCTAAGGCATTCTAATGTTGTTGCATAACCAGTATACCAATGATGAAACTTGTTACTACCTTCAGATTTTTGCATTGTTAATGCTTATAGATTACATACCTCACTTTCATGAGATAAGTTAATCTTTTTGTACAACCTCACCAAAATGCCAAGGCGCTGATGTCATTTTATTTTGGTTAAACTGCACAAAAAGTTATGAAGACAAGAGGAAAGGTCAAGAGTGGGCACCTCCTCCTCCGGCTGTTCTCTTGATTCGTTCGATCAAGTTTTTATGTTTGATCGATTATCAAGATTGGGATAGCAATTTTTAAGGTCCCCGAGTTCGAAATGATATTTACCTTGGAGGTACATGGTTTGCAAAAAATTTCTACTGTCATTAGTTAATAATGCTAGTTACCTTCAGACTTTTGTATTTGGTTTAATGCTCATGCACAGCTAGTATACCAATGTTCAAACTTGTTACCTTTACATTTGTATTGTTAATTCTTATAGAAATCTTCCAGTGCTAGAGTTTATCGATATCTGTTCAGTAAAACCATTGTACTGTACCCTGTAATAAACTAACTACTCTATTGTTGCACTAGCCACTGGATTAGTGTATATTTGTAGTATTTGAATGGTGTTGCATTAGCGTATGGACATAAATAAAGTGTGGCAAGCTTTCCCAGATATGTGCTCAAGAAAACTACTACCTTTTTTCTAAATACTAGACATTTGGGTACTTTAAATTGAACCGTGAAAACGTCTTATATTGGGGAATAGAGGGTGTAGAGTTCACTCAAATTATCCCGGTAAAGCTAGTCACACCTATGTTAAAATTAATGTTCATTATGTTATCGGAGGAGGTCTGTATGTTTGTCTCTAATGCCTGTCGACTACATACCTGACATCATGATGTAATGTTAAGTCATTTCCTTTTGTACAGTGTCACTGAATTGTCAAGGCGGAGATGGCATTTTATTTAGTTGAACTGCACAAAATATGCTTAAAAGAAGAGGAAAGGTCAGGAATGGCTCAATTTTTCAGAAAAAACTATGTATGCCTTCCTGACATCAGCCGTTGTTGCCTTATTTATTCCTTCAAACAGGTGGTTAGAAACAGTCTTGCTACCTTTTCCCATTAAGAAATTGGAATGCTTATATTTGTGAGTCTATGCTTCAACTAGTGTCACTTTTATAGTAATCACACTTTCAATATCTATGCAAACATGGATGCTCGATTTTAGTGGAACTGCACAAAAAGTCCAACTGGTTCAACATTAGGAGCATGTTTTCTTCCAAACCTTTATATCCAATTGGTGGCACTATGAGCTGTTCATTACGAAGGTACATGGTTTGCTACTATCTTGCTACTCTTTTTGTACTGTCATTAGATAGTAATACTAGTGGTTTGCATGTGAATTTATTGGCAGGGTGGACCTACATTGGAGGTGCAGGACAGGATTCAATGATTGGATGCTCAATTTCGGTTGTATCAATTTCACCTCTTCCATCACTGCGAACATGGATATCCTTGGTCTGATGAAGAATAGGCGCTATATTTCTGCTCTGAACCAGCAAATCAATTCAGTATGAAATTGTCCAGGGCAAAACATAACTGTATCAGATTGTCCAGTGCAGAACATGACAGATGCTAAGCGGAAGAGACATGTTTAAACCAAAAATACAAGGTGTGGTATATGTTTTCTACCTGCTTGATATTTGTGCAGACAGAGATGTCTGCCAGTTGCTATTTGGCAAACAAACAAAGTGTCCACAATTTTGGTTGAACTGCACAAGAGAATAGTATAGTCACTGCATGCAGTGCCATTTGAAAATAGACACAGAAAGATTGGATAGTCACTTCATGGACTGCAGAAAAGTAGTATTGTACTATTTATTGGCCAACACTAGGTGCTTCATTGCTTTGGTCTGATTATACAATGGGCATCATTTTGCCTAAGTTAAAGTTTGTATTCCGAAAATAGTCTCGCGGTGTGATCGAGAGAAGACCAAATCATATTGCAGTGGATGTTCCTCCATCATGTGTGGTTCATTCTCATGGTTCCAGCTGTTGGTGAAACCACTTACGTTTGCAAGAGGAATTGTAGACTTCACAAACAAATTTGTCTTTCAGTCTGTACTGAATGTTGGCCAAGAGAAGCATCCATGTTAGTAGGAAGAACAGATGTTTTTTCTAGATCTTTGCTTTTGGAGCTATATATTTGTATATGATCTGTGAATCATTGAGATGCATTAACATGTTGATCTTATGTATGGGAATCGTACTAGTTAGTTTTAGTTGCGACGCAAGATCCAAAGTGGCTGATCTTTGCTTTTGGAGCTACATATTTGTATATGATCTGTGAATCATTGAGATGCATTAACAGTTACTTATTTCTGTTCGCTTAGTGTTTACAAGCTACTGATCGATCACTAGCTAGCCTACTAATGCGCTCCTGGCAGTTTTATTTGCAATGCAAGATCCGAAGTGGTAGTTTTTGAATAAAAATGACTACCTCTGAAGAAACTGACAAGCTACACTATCCTACCTACTCGATCCTACACGGATAAATGGCGGATCACGCACGTACTACCTCCTTTCCGGTTTGCAGGGCTCAATTCAAGAAATGACCTACTCGATCCTACACGAATAAAGAGCGGATCACGCACATACTAGTACCTCCTTTCCGGTTTGCAGGGCTTAATTCAAACCTCTCGCCAACCAAGGTACTCCCTCCTTCCGGGTTTATTAGTCATGTGAGCAAAGCAGCAAGACCAAGGCATGGCAATAATTAACGGCATGCAGAAGTTTAAGCCTAATTATTTCCAGCGATTTAAGGGGCTGCATGCGTGCCCTCGGTTGCGACTCGTTGCATGCTGCTCCGCGTATTGGCTGCGAGCGATTCTGAGTGCCTGCATGCAGCCGGCCGTAATTAAGGCAGCTAATTGATGTGAAAAAAGATGAGCTTTAATTGTTGCGGGATTTTTAAATCCGTGGAATCATTATTGACAAGGAGGGAGATGATTCGAGTGCACTCATTTGACCGCCATGCCGGCGTGCGACCCAGACGGGACGGGACGGCATAGTCATAATTTCAGATTCTCTAGTTTGCCACGGCAAGCTGGCGCGCTAAGCCATTATGCATTGAATTCCGATGACCGTCGCGCTACCTTCCGCCGATAAGTACTGTTTCCCGGCCTTCTCCGGTGGCACCGTCACCCAACTCGCCATATCCTCATAAGCCCCCACCGGCCCGACATCGCTCACCATGTCCGCCATGCCCCCGCCCGTCCGCGGTAGGCGACGCCGGAGGCGGTCACCGCCGGAACTAGTGTTCGGTTTTTCACCGAAAGGCAGACGGAGGGAGGAGGCATTCTGTCTGTCTTTAGATGGCAATGCGGAGATCGAGGAGTTGTTGCAGCGCGACCGCCTGGCGGAGGAGCAGGAGTTGTTGGAGCACGACCGCCTGGCGGGGGAGCAGCGTATCACCGATTTGCGCCGCCAGCGGGACATGGAGCAGCAGTGCATCGACGCTCTGAGTCGCGAGCAGAGTGCCCGCAATTGGGCCGACTACGTGGAGGCCGCCGCTCGGCAAATAGCCCTGGAGGCTATCGGGCACGCACGCATTCGCGATGCCGATTTTTACTACCAGCTCGTCCAGTGGGTTTCCTGCTTGGAAGCCGAAGCTTCGATGGACCACGCCGGCATGGAAAGGTCCAACGCGCGCGAGCAACGCGCCCTATCGCACCTCTTGCAAGTCTGAGGCGAGGCACAGGACGCTGGTGCCGGCGTTTAGCGTGTACCACAGATGGCGGCCGGCATCATCTAGTTAGCTAAGAGTAAGTTAGTACTTGTACGCTACTAGAGTATTAGTGGGAGTAGATAGTTAACTTGGCGATGATGGTTGTCAGCGTGGAAGTCCAGTACTCTATATGTGGATCATACCTCTTACTTTGCTCTGAATGTTGAAATTTTCATTTGAACGTATGGAATGGGCTGTTATTTTTTTAAATGTGTTGTATTTGTCCTCCACGGGTTTAGAGGCTGACTTGTGGGCCTACCAAGTTGACGCGTACACAATCAGGAGATGATTGTACATGGAGAGGGATGACAGCAGGGACCCGCCAAGGTCATGGCAGTACGCAAGCAAGTGCCTCCTTATTTCAAGCCAATAAAAAATGGCTCCTCCTAGTGGATTTCTGACATCTGGGTCCCATGCCATTGTCAACGTAGTCAACAAACGAGAGAATTGCACAACGAGTGGCTGACACCAGGGACCTAGCAGCTCGCCCAGTTATTTTAGTTTTGGGTTAATTTGATAAATGCCACTCCAAATCTGGTGTTTCCGAGAAATGCGACTGCAATTTACAAACTTTGAAAAATGCCATTTCATGCCATTTCTAGTGGCATTTTTCGAAGTCTGGAGTGGCGTTTTTCAAAGTTTGCAAACTGCAGTGGCGTTTTTCAAAGTTTGCAAAAATTGCAGTGGCATTTTCCAAAATTTGGTAATTGCAGTGGCATTTTTATGAATCGCCATAATTGGAGTGGCATTTATCTAATTTGTTTTTGAGACGGAAGCAGGGTGTCAACTGGGCTGTGCGGGACACTCTGGCCTGTCTAGACAGCCTTTTCTTTTATGTTTACCACAGACCAGCCCAGTAGTTTTTTTCTTTCTGAAAATGGCTAGCCCAGTTTTTTTGTGATTTGTCAAATAAGTCGCTATCAGGCCTGTTGGGCTGCAAATCTTTCAAGACAAGGAGAGCTTCATTCGGCTAGTCGAGAAAATGGCCTATCAGTAATGAGAAATGGGATGTACATTTTTAAAACACATCAAACCGGCAATTAGTTTCAAATATCATTTTTTCATTTCGAGATTTTAAATTGCATTGATTTTTGTGCATGGACAATTTATTGGATTTTATATTGATATACATTTATTTTTAAAATTAGTCTGAATGTGACTCGAAATTTCGGGATTAAAAACAGTTCAGACCGCACCGACATATGCAAAATTTATTATAATTTTTTAACCGTGGCCACAATATGGGCTGTAATGCTAACAAAAAGAATATGGGCTCCAAAATAACATTAAGAATTAGCAAATGGGCTGTAAATTATTAGAAAAAATGGCAGATGGCATGTATGCTATTTTCCACAGATTTGAGGCTTTCCTAAAAAAAGGTTGACGCACAAGCAGTGACTATTGGATGTCCATCCAACGGCTATCGTGCTTCTTCAATCTCTGCTCTTCCTGCTCCAGCCGCTCAAACAAGCGCCAGCGGGACTGCCTGCTCCCTCCTCCCAGCGGCCGGCTGTGCTGCTGCGCAGGCCTCACCGCCCCACCGTACTCCCATCGCTGGCCTAGCCATCCCTCTACTCACCCACACCTGTTGTTATTCTCCGGTGATGGCAGACGAAACAGTAAACCCTCGTACAGTTGTACTCCCCTCCACGTGGGAAACAACTACCGAGTCTTCCCTGGCTCCGTGTGGTTCCCTTCCTAGGCCTCGCCATCGTCCACTGCCGCCCTGGTGCTCTCGGTGTGGCGTGGTCAACGTGGTCAACGACCGACATGCATCTGAAGTGGACTGTATGTGGAGAGGCTGACAGCTGGGTCCACGGCCGCACGCAAGGAAATGCCTCCTTATTACAGGCAAAATAATGATTCCTCCACCTGACATCTGGGACCCACCGAAAGGGCCTCTGTATTTCGCGAAAAAAATGTTAGCACCACTGACAGCTCGGACCCACCAGCTATATCTTCGCACGCAAGGAAGTGCCACCTTATTACGCTCAAAAAAATGAATACTCCCCCTGCTAGCTGGGAACCAGTATAGTGGGCCTACTAAGTTGACGGGGACGGAGGGCTTTGCCAACTTAGTCAATATGCACGATTCTAGCTAGACTGACCGTACGATTTCCATCCGACGGCCGTAGTGCTTCTTCAACCTCTGGTCTTCTTGCTCCAACCGCCCAAAGCAGCGCCGGTCGTGCCGCCTGCTCCTGCCTCCCGTGGTCGGCTGTGCTGCCGCGGGGGCCCACCGCCCCCATACTACTCCCACCGCTGGCCAGGCCATCCCTCCGCTCCACTCACCCACACCCCCTGTTATTCTGCGGCGACGGCAGCGCAGCCGTACCACTGAACCCTCGTACTCCTCTCTGTGTGGGCATCCACTGCCGCGTCTTCCCCGGCTCCATGTCGTCCCCTTCCTAGGCCTCGTTGTCGTCCACCGCCGTGGTGCTCTCGGCGCGGTGTGGTCAATGTGGTCAACGACCGAATTCCATCGGAAGAGTACTGTACATGGAGAGGCTGACAGCTGGGTCCATGGCAGCCGCAAGGAAGTGCCTCCTTATTACCCGGAAAATAATTATTCCTCCACCTGACAGCTAGGACCCACCGGACGGGCCACCAGTATTTCGCAAAAAAAATGTTTCCCCCCTGACTGCTGGGAACCACTGGACGAGCCACCGTATTTCACGAAAAAAATGTTTCACCCTGACTGCTGGGACCTACCAGACGGGCCATCGTATTTTGTGAAAAAAAAGTTCCCCCCGCTGTCAGCTCGGACCCACCGGAAGTGCCTCCTTATTACACACAAAAAAATGAATACTCCCCTTGGTAGCTGGGACCCACCGTGGTGGGAGGCTGACTTGTGGGCCTACTAAGTTGACTAGGACGGAGGCCTTTGTCAACTTTAGTCAATATGAACGATTCTAGCTCCAGTGAGCGTACGATGTCCATCCAACGACCGTAGTTCTTCTTCAACCTCTGGTCTTCTTGCTCCAGCCGCCCAAAGCAGCGCCAGTCGTGCCGCATGCTCGTGCCTCCCGTGGCCGGCTGTGATGTCGCGGAGGCCTCACCGCCTCCTACTACTCCCACCACTGGCTAGGCCATCCCTCTACTCACCCACACCCCCTGTTATTCTACGGCGACGGTAGCCTCACACCCCAGCGGAACCAGTGGACCCTCGTACTCCTCTCCGCGTGGGCATCCACTGCCGTGTCTTCCCCGGCTCCGCGTCGTCCCCTTCCTAGGCCTCGCCGTCGTCCACAGCCGTGGTGCTCTCGGCGCGGCGTGGTCAACATGGTCAATGACTGACTTCCATCGGAAGAGTACTGTATGTGGAGAGGCTGACAGCTGGGTCCACGGTAGCCGCAAGGAAGTGCCTCCTTATTATGCACAAAATAATTATTCCTCCACCTGACAGCGGGGACCCACCGGACGGGCCATCGTATTTCGTGAAAAAAGCGTTTCCCCCTGACTGCTGGGACCTACTAGCTACATCTTTGCACACAAGGAAGTGTGTCCATATTACGGGCAAAAAAATGATTCGCCCCCTGACTACTGGGACCCACCAGCTACAT
This sequence comes from Triticum aestivum, assembly GCF_018294505.1. Lineage (NCBI taxonomy): Eukaryota > Viridiplantae > Streptophyta > Magnoliopsida > Poales > Poaceae > Triticum > Triticum aestivum. Next base: position 308,832,470 of record NC_057807.1, on the reverse strand, counting down.
CTTCGCACGCAAGGAAGTGTGTCCGGGAAAAAAATGATTCGCCCCCCTGACTGATGGGACCCACCAGCTACATCTTCGCATGCAAGGAATTGCCTAACAGTCGGGACCCACCTGGTCGAAGCGTATGTACCATTGTCATTCTGGTCACGAACGTGTATGTACATATAGACTGGTCGATGTAGAGGCGCGCGCGTGTCGTAGTAGAGGCGCGCACGTAGCATGTACACGTACGTATAGCGGCCAGTGTGCAAGAAAGAAAATATGGCCATGTATGTGTACATACGGGCGGGGTCTCGAACGCCTACTCGCGCATACGTACGGCCAGGGCTCGTGTACATGGTTGGGTCGGAACCGAGAAACAGCGTCGTCATCGTGTTCATGGGGAGCCAACCGGCTGGGTCGGAACGGAATGCATTGTCGTGTTCATCGGGAGGGCTTGGACGGAACAGGCGATGGAAACGAGGCCTGGCATACTGCAGAACGGAGGAAACGGCCTTGTGTTCGACCGGCTACGTTCAAAACGGATCCTGTTCATCGGGAGGAGTCTGGCGTACCGCAAAACGGAGGAAACGGACCTCCTACGGTCGAAAATGGGGTCTTGTTGATCGGGAGGGGTGTGGCGTACTGCAAAACAGACGAAACGGACTTGTGTTGGAGCGCTACGGTCGAAACGGGGGTCATGTTCATCGGGAGGGGTGTGGCGTACCGCAAAACGGGACTCCACGGGATACTGTTCATCTCCACCGTCGACCTCCTCCAGCCTCCATGGGCTACCGTCAACCTCCTCCAGCCTCCACGGGCTCCTGTTCATCCGGCCTCCACCGCGCCCTACTCCACCGGCTACTATTCAACCACCCCTCCACGGGCACCCCTCCACCATCTACTGTTCATCCAGCCCTCCACGGGGACATCCTGTTCATCCAGCCCTCCATGGGGTCCTGTTCATCCAGCCCCAACCAGCTCGATCGATCGAGGTCCTGTTCATCCAAAGGCAACGCCACGGGGTCCTGTATCCACCCCCACTACTCACTGTTCATCCAACCCCCCACCCCCACCACCCCCCCCCCCGCAACACTCACTGTTCATCCAGAGGCAGCATCAATCGGCTTCAGTTAGCAGCAGTAGCGAATGAATCGGTCAATCGGGTTCAGTTAACAACCATCGATCAATCGCTCGGGTTCAGTAACGTGTAGCCTGCAGTGCAATCGCTCGGGTTTAGTTAGAGCCCAACGCCTCGCTCGGGTTTAGTTAGAGCCAATACCTCGCACACATGCATGTACGTGTATGAGCGAAACGCGCATCACTCGACCCCCGACCACCCACCGTAACCGGGAACTCCTTGAAATTTTCCTCGCCCTCGCTTCTACCACGGTTTTTCCATCATGGACGGCCCAAAGAATGTCATGCAGTTGCGTCTCCGACCCGCCCAGGACGAAAAGCCCATTTTCTATCATGATTTTTTGTCATAGAAGTACGATCCCACCACATCTATGATGATACCGGGTTTTGTCACAATTATCGTCATAGAAGTGTCATAAGTATGACAGAAAAAAATTCGTTCGGCCCAAAATGTCACAGATGTGTCTTTTTTTGTAGTGTCCTCTCCATCATCTCCATTCCAAAACCACCGTCTCGCCTCTCCCTCTTCTCTATTGCAAGACCACCGTCTCTCCTCCCATCTTCCAAAGCTAGCACCGGACCACTCAGATGGACATCTATGGAGAGGATGCAGCAGCGAATCAGGCAGATTGCCGGCGGCGACCAGGCAAAGTTAGCTAGGTTGAAGGAGATCTTTACTTGGTTTGACAATGAGTGGGAGATTTCAAGGATGGTGAGGGCCATGTGGAAATGTATGCGAAAGAGCGAGACGGCGGTAATGAGGGCGGCGATGTACATGTACTCCTCAGCGGCAGTCACGCCGTAGTCCTCTGAGTTCATCGAGTATCTCCTCTAGGCGATGGAGTAGACAGATTCGCCCGAGGCGACAGTCAGGCAGAGCTGGTGGGCATACAGGTCGAAGGTCGAGCACCCAGAGGATAACGAATCGATCAAGTATGGTGTGCCGTTCGTGAGGGTGTAGAGCCAGCCGGAGCCACAAGAGTACTCGTTCTCCCACCGCAAGAGGAGGCCGGATGGCGCGAGGTCGCTTCCCTGCCGTTCTCCACAGTTCCCTCAACGCTCGCCTCGTTTCATTGGTGGTAGTAGGGTTTAAGGTAAGCTTTGCACTAACCTATTCTTCCACTTGCTCATGCTTACAATCGGTGTGACAGCTAATGAAAATCATGCTTACAATCAGTCTCCGAGTACTACGCCAATCACCCTAAAATAGCTCTGGACCTTTGGGTCAAAGTTGTGACACAATGTACAAATAAAGAAAAATAGATTGGTGCTTCTTTCAGAAAAGAGTACTCCCTAGAAAACTGCCAATATAAGCTACTAGTATTTGGTTAGAGGATTTGCTGCCGAGAAAGATCCGTCCATAGAGAGCGCCACACATCCCACTGGTGGTGGTGGATGCCAATGCGTGCATGCAGCATGGTTGGTGTCGGTAATTTTTACTTGGCACACCTCGCACTCTGCATATATGCCGGTTCCATACGTACATTTGTGTGGTTCCACCAAAATGCAGCTGAATAACCCTGTTTGCACAGATAATGGAAAAGCATGATTACATTATAGTGGGACTAGTTGATGAAACACACAAAATAAATAGAAGAAAATATTGTGATAGTATCATAGTATGCCATGCTGCAAGGGCGAGATGGGCCCTGCGACACCTCATACGGTACGCCTCATACTGGAAATCATCCCAAGTCTCCCAGATACACCTTCTGCCAGTGATGAACATCAGTGTACAGCGGTAGTACAAGGAGGCGCCTTGAGACATTCAAATCTCTATTTTTGTACATATCAACTAAAGCTAAGCACCCCAGTTGCAGAAACGCTTAAACATTAACAATGGGACTAGTTGATGAAACATACATTAACAAAGAGAAGCACTTTCTTTATCTACATTGGAAATGAAATGATAGAGAGGACACTCGCTCTATTTTAACTGTATTATTACTTCATTTTATCAGTGACACTAGGGTCGAGCAGGTGGCAAATGAGGTGTACCGTGCGTCGCAAGGATGGGGGCCGGGGGTGCTTAGACTGGTATGTTGAAGTTGGCTCTTTCAGTCACCAACATGGATGATTCAATTCATGGGACATTTTGGTGCAGTTCACCTAAAATGAAGCAATGTCTCGTGAGCTAGCAGCTTCTTCTTCATTTTTTTAAGAAAAGGGCTCTAGCCCCGGTTCCATTTCCATCAGAAAACGAAATCCACAGAGCTTCTTCTTCATTAGTTGCAATAAAATTGAGCAACATCAAGGTTGGTTGTGAAGCTCCTAGAATGTTCAACTATAATTTCGATATCATTTGTGAAGTTCAACTAAGATCGAGCGTGAAATGTATATCTCTGTTTGCACAAAAAAGGTGGAAAGAAGGGTGACTAACAAGTGATGAAACATGCGTCAAATGAAAAGAAGCATGTTCCTTATCTGAATGGCAATCCTACAAGGACAGTAGCAATTTCTAAAGTAGTGGCATTGCTAGATATTAGTGTGGGCATTAGGATTAACTATGACAACCGTTAAATACGACATTACTTTGGGCACGGGAGAGTAGGCGGACCAGGACAGTTGCATTTCTAACGAAAAGAACTAACTTATCTTAATGGGAAATTTAGCAGGACATGTAAAAAAGTGCCATCGATTCATACTACTGGAGGCATTACATTGAAAACAACATTGGTTTAACATGTCCTTACTTTAACAGTGCGACTGCTACATTTTACCAGTGGCATTACATAAGAGTGGCTCGGGGCAACAAACATCAGAACATGATATCTGGGTTGGTCCCATTTTTGTTCGGTATAGCCACCTTATACTGTGTGAGGCTAGCAAATCTAGTGCTGGACTTACTCTGTTGACTTGTCCCCTAGTCCCCACTTTCTTTCCTTTTTCAACCAATAGATCGGGTTTATATTGAGTTTGTACTATGTTTCCCTTTATTTCCCTGTTAGACCTAGAGACTAGTTGGATAGCCAGTCTCTGCTACTTTTCGCCCCCATTATTTCCTCTTTCGACCAAGTCCTAGATTCAGGTAACAAATCTTCCCCCACCCCCACCCCCTTTCTTCCTTGTTTGAACCAAGTAGTACTAGATTCGAGTGCATGAACTAGTTTTACCTCTTAACCATAAAAAAAAGGTGGTTTTCAAATAGCCGATCGATCCTATCTACAAGGGGGCCTGAGAAATAGTAAAAGATACAAATGCAGCGACATCAGGAGCTCGGGAAGTAGAGCAAGGCCGGTTTCGAAGGAAGTTATACCTGATGGTCGCCGGGATGTTGCTAGGTGGGCGGTGGGAGGCCGGAACTTCCCACACTATGGCAGCGAGGAAGAAGGGGTCAGAGGCCCTCCATCGCCAACGGTGCTTGGGAGAGAATGGCAAGGCAGGCTGATCGGGACGCGCCAGAAGTGCGTAAGAGCCGTCGCAGAGGACGACCGCGTGAACATTGCACCTTCTCACCTTCCCTGGCAGAGAGGATCCGGCTGGATCTATGACCAGCGGTGAGCAGAGAGAGAGAGAGAGTGTGGCCACCGCTGTCGTGTTTAGATCTGGAGAGGATGAGACAGTGTGAAGAGAGCAACACTAGCAAGCAAGCGCGGAGGCTCCTGCCTATATAGTGGAGTACTAGTTTTCTTTTGTCTACCGGAGCCGGCTTGACCTCGTCAATGACTGTCGAGAAGTCTTCATGCACGTGGCCCGAAGGCGTAGTTGTCGTCATTTTGATCTGAAGCACCGGATTATAACATATAACACGAAAAAAATGCCACATCACAAAAAATCATAACCTCACTGCCCAAAGGAGACAGCATGAATCCCGACGGACAAACTAGATGAGGAACAAAGCTCAAATTAAAGATAAACTCATAGAAAAGGGGTCCGTCGATAGATGTCCTAATTAACATAGCCGGCTTGACCTAGATGGCAGCCGATTAGTCTTCGTGCATGTGCCCCCAATGACTAGCCCAACTCAGTTGTCGTTGTTTAACCCTCGCAGTGATCCGAAGCACATGACACCTAATTTTGCGAGATGACAAGAAACCTTTTTTTAGATTTCTCACCAGAACTACAGCACTGTACAACACAGCCTGCACAATATGTAGACGATAGCCAATCCAGGCGTGTCTGCTGGAGTCTGGTCACATGCATGGACGAACTGATCTTCAGTGTCTTGCAGGGATCGTCTAGGCACCAACGTAGTACAACACTTCTCTAGTACTATCGCTCGTCTCCCTCTTCTATTAAGTCACCCGACTTGCGGGGCTGGGGAGTGTGCCTATGGTCGGTTCTCAATTGCGATCCCACATGTGTGTGCAAATGCAATATGACGTGCGTGCCAGACCGACCGACCGCCTGGGGTGCGATGCAAACGCGACGGGCGTGCTGTATACTCCGTACATGTGTACCATCGTTTTCTAGAGGCTTTGCTCCATGGCGCAATCCATGAACACAAAATTAGTATACTGTACTATTTAAAAGTCGAGGGCGGGGCTTTCCCTGTGCGGTAGGCGCGGCAGTTCCACCTAGTCAGTTCGACAGAGACGCGAGAAGATGAGGGAGTAGGCTGCTACAAACGTAGGGCTGTGTGATTTGACAGCGGGTTACTGCTGGACAGGTGGGGCCCCGTGATTTGACTTGCCATTATCATTTTAACTGCGGCGCTACGACCGGCGTGAGTCTCCCAATTCCTGACCACCTCCATACAGGTGCCTCTCCTATTGCTCCACCATGTAGTAGAGGCTGGCTCTTGCATGACAGCCCACTTCTCCACTTTTTCCTTGCCTCTCTTTCCTCCACATATGCAAAAATGCCATGTAAAGCGCACTATTGTACTTACTTGCTCCTACAGGTGCTAAGCTTGCCACATAGGCATAAAGTCTGATGTGGCAAGTTAATCAAGAAGAGAGAGACTAGTTTGGTGGCCCAAGGAAGAAACGGTGCTAAGCGCGTGTACCTAGGTGAAAAGACAATTTTGAGTCTATAGCTAATTAAATGAAGCAAACCTAGCAACAAAAAATAATAAGCACACCATTTCATTGGAAGAGGTCACTCCTTGGCAAATGCAATAAATACTACTCCCTCTGTCCCATAATATAAGAACGTTTTTGGCACTACACTAGTGTCAAAAACGTTCTTATATTTTGGGACGGAGGGAGTACGAAGAAAAAGATAGATAGAAGTAAAATAAATAAATACACTTATAGCCAACCTTATAGCTAACCTTGTTGTAGTATGAGTGACTAAGTGATGACATGCCAACATCAGATAGCCTAACGTACCATGTTAAAATCTCCAAGGGAGCGACCGCGCGAGCGACGCGACGGTCGTGGTAGGCGCGACCATGATACGGGCTGCTGGCAGCCCTTGGATCTGAGATCGAACGGTCGCATGCTAAGTTGCTGAAAATTTGCAGAATAACCATCCAGGATAGAATATTCACCCATAGGTCTAGAATCACGCCATGCAACCGTTCGACCTCAGATCCAAGGGATCTAAAAAGCCCGTATCATGGGAGAATGGAAAGCCACTACCCTGCCATTCGCACGCTGGCAGTTCGCTCCTACTCGTCATGTCCTTTAATATTATGGCGGTTCGCTCCTACTCATCTCGTCCTTTCACATTACGGCGGTTCCACTAATACTAACCCTCCTCCCAAATCTGTGGCGTCCCAAATCTCCATGATCGGCGGTGAGTACAAGGTTAGAACCATCACCTGTGATGAGTTCAACGTCATCTACACCCGTTCTTCCGCGACGGTGAAAGGATGCCTTTCTCGCTTCAGACGCATGTTCAAAAACTCAGATGATGAGTGGGTTAGTGGGCTAGATGTTGAGTACACCACAGTCCTGGGACGAGGGAAGGATCTAAAGGAGGAAGAGAGGAAGAAGCCCACCATGATCCAAGTTTGCGTGCATGACTTATGCTTGGTTTACCACATATGTCATGCCAACGTTGAATGCCTGGATTTTAAGAACTTCCTCGAGAGCAACCTAGTCAAATTCGTTACTGTAGACTTTACGAATGACAAAGAAGTCCTGGGTCAGATAGGCCTCATTGTAGGCAACCCCTTCGACCTCCAGAAGAATCGGCTGCTGCCCTTCGGTGGCCAGCCTTCAATGCTGACCCTGACAGGAGCCATGGTTCATCCTTCGTACGGTAAACTAGAGAAACCTCAATACACGTTTCATCGTCATGCATGGCAACGGAATGTACTAGATATAGACCACATCCACTACACTGTAATGGATGGCTACCTTTGTTTCAATATCTACAAGGGTTGGACGAAGAGCAAGAGCCAAGTGTGCGGTTCAAGCAAAGAAGTATCGGCCAAGAGGAAGAGGGACAAGGACGAACTCGAGGACATGGACGAGGACTCCGAGTAAGGTGGCAGTGTCGTTGCTCATGATGGTTCTAATGCAGTGTCTACCGGATTAGTTGCATAGTTTAATTTCAGGTGTGCTTAGTTTAATTTGAGGGGTGTGTTGTGCTGAGCCCCCAGTAGAACTATGTTATGTTTGTTCTCGTTACTTTAACTCTTTAGTACGTACATACTAGTATTTCTTACATTTCATCTTTTAGTTGGTATAGTACTACCACTCGTTTCTTCACATTATATACATACAATATATATGGCCAACATCATATAGCCAGCAGTTTAGTTGTCAAAGAATTCCAGGGTGCTTAGTTTTATTTGAGGGGTGGATTGTGCTAGACACCATTATTGTGACTAGCCTTTTTAATAGTACTATATGCATAATTTGGCGACGAGCGCTCTCTATATGTACCACCTTTTTTTAATTTCAAGTTTTGCTCCATGGCGCAATCCATCGATACTACTACTATACAAAAGTATACATTTTTTAAAAGGCTAGAGGGCGGGGCAGTCTAGCTTGGTCGGTTTCACGAGAGGCGAGGGCCTTTGTGATTTGACGGCTCATTACTGCTGGAAGGTGGGGCCTTGTGATTTGACTGCTCGTATAAATGTGCCGATGACCTGAGAAGGAGCAAAGAACTATGCGGTATACTCAAATTTTCCGCTGGAGTAGTACTACGACAGAGGAGCAAGAAACACAGCAGCCCGGTGCCATATGGCGATAAAAATGATCTAATTTGCTAGTTATCTCATTGTTAGCATTGTTCTATTCATGCCTCGCAGAGAACGTGACACGTGCGGCAGAACACACGAAGCAAAAGATGAAACACAGGAGCAAAAGAAGAAGGAAGATTATCGCCCCAAATGATCTAATTCGCCGTGGAGTCGTAACTGCTTCTTCATCCCCTCCACGACCTCCATCTCCTTGCGCGTTTCCTCCGCCATCTTCTTCATTCTGTCCATGACGCGGTATTTCTCGATGCGAGCCTTCATCATCTGTTCCACAGTCGCATTACGTACCTTGACAGCAGCCGGGTGCTTGATGTGGAGCTTCGCCAACTCTTCCTTCTGTTCCATGACGAGGGCCTGCAACATCTTCATCGAGGAACTACTATTCTCATTCAGCTTCTTCCAGCCGGCGTTCTTCTCCTTCAACAGGTCGAGCTCGTGGCAGAGCTTCGCCTTGTCCTCCTGAAGTTGCAGGATTTCGCCGGTCGCCTTCTTCTCCGAGGCAATGCTCTTCTTCAACAGCATCACCAAGCCAGCGGTTAACTCCCCCTGCTTATTGAGCTCAGCAGGCATGTCGTCGAGGCTCTCCTTCAGCAGCTCCACCAAGCCTTGGATGAACTCCTTCTGCTTATTGAGGAGCTTATTGAGCTGATCGGGCATGCCATTGAGGGATAACGACTCCAGCGCCGCCAGCTCGGCATGTTCGCCTCCGCGGCTAGGGTGCTCCTGGGAGCCATCGCCTGCCCGTGAGAGATCTTTCGAGGTCTCTACATGGCGGCGAGCCCTCTCTTTTTTTCCACAGCCTTGGTTGTCGCTCCCTTGTTACAATTAGTTCTCGACCTAGAGCTCTGCTCACCGGCCATGGCAAGGATGGACAAAGAAGAAGCACTTATGAGGAGGAAAGGTAGAGTAATTTTTGGTTAGGTAGTTCCCCTTTTTATAACCTAAGTACTAGCACTAGTACTAATACCTGCATAGTGGGAACACGTTTAGGTTTGGTACGTACTAGTAGGTGTGAGCAGGCTTTCGAATGGGATGGGAACAAGGTAAAGATTAATTGATGGTTTTGGTTTCAAGGCCCGAAACGGCTCCCGATGAGTTTAGTGGAACATAAATTTCAAGTAGACTACACTGCTCAAATGCGTAAATATTATGTTACTGTCAAAAATTAGCACAAAATACGAAGGAGACCAATGGAAGTACTACTAGCAACCCATGATTTAACTACTCACATGCGCGTAGTGGAGTAGTAATGTCTTTCTTCCGCCCCCACATCCACTCAATTTGCATGCGCTGTATTAATTCACCATCAATGAAGTGAACGACTTTACACGCGTCAAATTATCACATGGGTTGGATCTTGGTACAAAATTGCATCCGCCCGTGTACCCACATGTGCGTGCGAGGGAATGAGTGTGTGCGTGGCGTGCGTGCACATCTTCACTTTGTGCATGTACCGACAGTATGGCTCAGGGAGGACGAGTACATTCTTCTGGAACCAGCAGCACGTCAATGTGATCAATCCACACAAGGAGGTCGCGATAGCGCCTCCACATGTGCCACGTGGCTTCATGAACTATAAGAGAGACACTGTGTAGCGTGCCATTCGAATTCTAATTTACGTGTTTTGCACATACTCGAAGTACTAGTAAGGTACATGTGCATTGCACGCATCAGATTTTGCAACCAAATTATGAATAAATGCGGCAAGTTTCCCTAAAAAAACATGTAAACTCTGAGTCATATATGCCTGATGTAGACCTTCATTTAATTCTTATATCTCATATCATTCAAAATTGATTAGTTTTTATAAAAAATCTAGGGCCTCTTGGATTTGTAGGATTTCCAAAAGGCGGGAATAGGAAAAACATGGGATTATAGTGGAATGTCGTCTTGAATCCTACAGGATTGTACGAGTGTTTGCTTGTGCATAGAAAAAACACAGAATTCTTTCAAAGAGGTTTGAGTGGATGGGATGTTTCCTATGAAATCTAGTGCAAATGAATCATATGGAAAAATTCCTATGGTTTACAATCCTACGAATCAAACAACCAAGATAGGAAAAATTCCTAAGGATTAGAATCCTGCAAAATTCCTTTGAGAATCCTTTGAATCAAAGAAGCCCTTAGTCTATTTTATGATTCATGGAATTGTGCGTTGTAAAGCATAAAGTAAAAAAAATAATGGCAATTCAACTAGAAAAAAAGTTTGGGCAGTTATGATACGGAAGATTCTAGAACAAAGGAGAACCACTATTGTTTTGAGGTTTGTGCATTATGCTTAAGTTCAACCATGGAGTCTGCTAGATTGTACATGTGGCAAAATCCGATGGGGGGCTAGAAGATGGTGCGAGGGGCCGAGTGGAGGGAGACTTATGAAGGAGTGCACAAGTGCGAGATTGATATTTAGAGAGAGGGGGCGAGAACGTGCGCTGTTGCACGCAGTGGCGGAGCCATGAAAAAAAATGAGCTAGGGGGCCAAGCATTGCTAATCCTTTACGAGGAGGGTCAATTCATGAACTTTAACCATTTTTAGCAGCAATTGTCTAATGATCACATTCATATTAGCCTCGATATATAGTGATGTTAGGGAGTGCAGGGCCCTTGCTGCCCCCTGTCTTCACCATTGTGCGCGCGTCTGAGAGATGAAGCGGAAGGCATGGATGATGAGAGGGGGGCGTTGGATATATAATTAATGTGGGTGTATTAGCTATATATGTTAATCCTATATAGAGAGGTATAGATTGATCGATCTAGGCGTGGGAAAGAGGGTGAGACCTCACTGGATATATCGATTGATAGGTTTGTGTGGAAAACTATGAAAGACCTAGCTATATACACATAGACATAGAGGAACATCGATCGTTGCGCAAGCACGCGTGAGAGATAAAGAATGCCCGATATGATGGAGAGGGGGATGTGTGTGGGCGTGTGCCTTCATGGGAGACCGACCTGAAGAAAAAGATTACATGTGTGCGATGGATAATGCCGACTAGTAGTGTGTGTGCATGCATGCATGAGAGAAAGTTAGTGGTACAATTATAAAGAGAAGATGACTGTGTGGATGTAAAAGACTAGGTGAGGTCATAATCAATGTAAAGTTGAATTCAAATATTTGAATAAGAGATCCTGATGTTTGAAACCCATGCATGCATGAATATAACAGAGATCTGCACGGTGTGGTTTGGAAACGAGCATGTTGTAATGTATACGCATTGAACAAGGTCAGACTGATTTGAATTTGAGATACCAATGGCAGACATCGTTTGGCCACATCGCATCCATGCATGGACACACTATTCTAATTGGAGATGATGGGTGGCTTTCGCATCACATATCTATATCTATACCCCTATATATATTATATTTTATATTTTTTTATATTAGGTGCAGGTAACTTTAACTTTGAAAGATGGTCGTTGGACGAGGCGAATCCGATGGTCTAGAGATGGCAAATTTGAGCACTACTGACCGTTGGATATCATCTAGATTCCACCAGATTTCGCCACATGTATAATCTAGAAGACTCCATGGTTGAACTTAAGCATAATGCACAAACATCAAAACACAAGCACTTCTTCTTTGTTCTAGAATCTTCCATATCAGAATTGCCCAAATGTTTTTCTACATGATTTGCCATTATTTGTTTTTTACTTTATGTCTTACAACGCACAATTCCATGAATCTTAAAATAGATAGCTTTCTTATAAAACCTAGATGATTTTGAATGAAATGAACTATAAGAATTAAATGAACATCTACATCATGCATATATGACTCAGAGCTTATATGTTATAATGTGGTATTTATTCATAATTTGGTTGCCAAATCTCATGTGTGCAATGCACGTGTACCTTACTCTAGTCTAAATGGTCTTTGTGTGTGTGTGTTGTGCGTGTTGAGGTGCAAATTGTCTTTTTTTTGGTACACGTCAAGCTTGTTCTCCCGAAATTTCAAGCCGCGCCTTGTTATGCCGAAATTTCAAGCTAGCGTCTCTGTCTATCATGCTGCGAAACTCCCATCTCTTAAACCCGTGCCTTGTTACCCCGAAATATTTAAGATATATCTTTGTCTTGTTGTGCTCTGACAACTCCCTCCATCTCAACCCGTGCCTTGCTATTCCAAAATTACAACTCGCGCAAAAACTCCCACCTCCTGTGAAATCCCAACACGCGAAATGCCCGTGGTACCCGTGAACCAAAAGAACTGCCAAAAATTGGTGGGGGTACTTTCGTAACTTACCCCACATTTAGGACAAGCGCGTCCCTAAGCCATGGTTCCCCACTCCCATCCCATCCGCCCACCCATTCATACACTGAGGCCGCGAAAACCCACGATGAAGCCCCACACCCTCCTCCGTCCGCCACCGAGTCGGAGCCTCTTCCCCGACAACATCGTCCACAGCAACACCTTGACGTCCCTCATCCACCATCCCGGATGAGGATCCGTCGTCGATCTCGTCGTCCCGCCGGTTCAGCCACCCCGTCCTCCACCTCCAAGGAGCTGCCCCGATGTTCCCCTCGTCTTTTGCGCCACCTCCATTCCCACACCACCGTCTTCACCTGCACCACCGGAAGAGCATCATCATCACCGTTTCCACGGATGAAGCTACGGCCTAATCGGTGCCACCAAAGAGGTTGTACACTAATTGCCGCATTTTCTTCTTGATTCGATCGCACGGTGCTGCCAGCGCTCGGTCCCGAGCCGACATGGCGCAGCTCCATCCACGGCGGCGTCACCGGCCACTTCCTCCATGGCGTCGCTCCCTCGGCGGCGACGTCCACATCAGTAGGAGCTGCTGCTGCTTTAACTCTCACTCGCGCTGCTGCTCTGCTCTTGCTCTTGGCCCCTTGCCTGGTCTGCTCTTGCTATTGCTCTTGCTCGCGCTGCTGCTCTCGCTCTTGCTCTTGCTTGCGATGCTGCTCCGATTTAGCTACACTTCAGTCGACTGAATCGACTTTTGGGTCAGTCGATTTTCAGGGGGTGGGGAGGCTCGCCGGGGTGAAGGAAAAACTAGCCGCAGCGGGGAGGGGGGCTCGTCGGAGAGGTACCCCACTATCTATCTTAGGGTTCAGGGTGGGGGCGGTGGTCGCCGGCGGTGGTGGGGCGGTGGCGTGGGGATCACCGGAGAAAAAGCTCGGTACGGGGGGGGGGGGCTAGAGGGATGACCGGGGCGGCGTGGACCGGTGGTGGGGAGTGTTTTCGGGGCGGGCGAGGCGGCGCACCGTCGGCCGCGGGCAGCAAGGGGCTGCTGTTTGGCCGGTGGTGCCTGGCGGCTCAGGGGGTGGAGGTTGAAGATGAACTGCAGGCCCTTGATTTCGTATCCAACGGCTGCAAAATCGACTGACCGGAGATGAAAGAGTCAGTCGACTGACGTGTAGCCTCACCTTGCTACTGCGTTTAGTTTCGACAGTAAAATTCAGTTTCGACAACAAAATTCAATTTTGACAGTTAAGTTCAGTTTTGACAGTTAAATTCAGTTTTGACAGTTAAGTTCAAAGATGAGCGGTTGATGTATTTTACATCTAGCACTTTGTGGTTATGTATTTTATGTCGTGTATTGGAGATGCTATTAGAATTCCACTCAGGTTAACGTTGTCTCTCTTGTCCTGCTTCAGCCTCGGCGTCGTACAACTCACCGGAGTTGCTCCAACGACAAAACCCTCCATCACAGCGGAGCAGTACCTCGGGCTCCATCTCCAGACGCTAAGATCTTCTTCCCCTCCTCCGATAGCCAAGTCAGCCGGAGCATCCTCATCGGCCAACCCAATCACGTTGAGATCGACATGGCTTCGCCAAAGAGGTTGTACACTTGTTGCATCTCTTTTTACTCTACATGTTATATATATTGTCCACCGAGCACACATAGTAAAATAAATACGATTATTTTGTCCTACTATATGACAAGCAGTGAGGTACCAGGCAACTTAGCTATCCGTGATGGACTCTCTTGAACACCATCATTATTTATCTCTGCGTGTTTGAGCTGTGCATTTGTCGATGGGCCTGGGAGTTGAGCTAGTATGGCAGTGGCCTGGGTCCAAAGTAATAGAAGTAGCACAAAAACATTTTTTTAGTGTAGGATTTTCCTTGCTCAAGCCTGCCTACTAGAATCGCCAGTGCTTGAAAGGAAAAGTGAATGAAAAACATAGTAATTGGAAAGTTTCCTATGGTACTACTTTTCATGAATTTGGTGCAAAGGAATGGAGCAAAGGAAAACGGTTGGGATTTGTTCCTTTAGTGTCTCCTTGAAAGAAAAACCGTAGGAATTCTAATTTCCACTTGTCCTCCTTTTCATATTCCTATTCATCAAGCACAAGACTAAGAGATAGTAGCATAATAACATTATAACCATACATTTTCTTGTGGTTTGACTTAATCTCACCATGCTTTTTTGCATACTGTGATCTTCCAATTCTTGTGAATCAAACACCCAGATTGGCAGAAATCCTGTGTTTTTAATTCTCTGTTTTGCACGTGCCTTCCTATCCTATTCTTGTCTATTTCCTATCCCTGCATTGTTAGAATCCTCAAATTCAAACAAGCCCTTACTCAATTACTTCTGTTACAGATATGTGTCAAAGAAAACCTTGTGTTGTTTGTCCTGCTCCTGCGGCGCTGTGTTCCACCCCAGCTCAGCTGCTCCAATGACGGAAGGATTCACCACGGCAGGGATCTGCTCTCCAGACTGTCTTTCGCCGCCTCAGATCTTCTTCCCCGCCGCCGGCAGCCACGACAACTACATTACCATCATCAACTAAGGACTACACAGGTCCATAAGAGAGGTCGCACTCTTCCGTGTCTGCTTACGTTATGCATCGCTTAATATGATGACATGCTACATTATCGTCATGTTCACCTATTAGACTCCGAGTCAGGTCCAAACTAATGCTGAAACTTGAGTTTTTAAATGGTTGTGGGGTACATATTGGGGCGGCAATCAGTACTATCTGTCTACTATCTGGTTAATCTCGGGTGTCTACTATGAGTTTCATGTTGGGTGCAAACAAACATTAAAGGAGCCATTATCTGTATTTTTTAACTAAAGCTATTATCTGCCTGCTATCATTAGTTTTGGGTCTATCCACAGTTTGCTACCATCACTCTGGATTTGTGCATGCACTCCTTACATAATCTCACTATGTTTTATTCCTATGCATGCCAGTTATTGTACACAATGGAACTGATCATGTAGAGCAAAAGAGACGAGCCTTGCGTGGCAATAAAATTTCATGCAGACGTCGCTCCATGGTGGGCGCAAAGGCAGCCCCCCACCCATTTAGGATCATAATCAAGAGATAGATAATTGTTCTGAGGGGGATTCAGAAGGAGAAGACCACTCCTATTTACCACATGAGGTCTTTTCTCTAACTTGGCATGCTGATGTTGGTAATATCATGCATGTGGTGCCTTGCATTGCTTACTGTATACATTAAAGATGTCATCTGCTTAGTTTAGACATGCTTTGTGTCAATGCCATCTGTTTAGTTTCTTTATCGTATATGTGAATCATGCAATGCCATCTTGTTTAGCCAGGCATCATATATGTGAATTTTGCAATGCCACCCTGGTTAGTCAGTCATCTTATATGTGAATTATATCATGCCATCATTTTTTTATTACGCATTAAGTTTGTCAACAATTTTAGTACATTCAATTACTCTTCCTGTGCATCAGCCATTCGGCACGGTCATGGAAAAATCCGGAGTGGAAACAAGGTCTTCAGAGCAGACAATGCTATCTGACGAAGCGCATGTCTTGTTGGTTACCGATAGCTCCTCGGAGGAGGATTCAGAGACAGAAGACCAGTCCTATCCCCCCCCCCCCGAGGTGCATGCTCTAACTTGGCAGGGTTATGTTGCTCATATCGTGTGTATGGTATCTTGCATTGCTATGTGAATTATGCAATGTTATATTGTTGCAAGCCATCATATATGTGAATTATGCAATGCCATGTTGTTTAGGCAAGCATCATATATGTGAATTATATCATGTCGTCCTTTTTTTGTATTTCTCATTGCTTTTGTCGACAATGTTTGTATATTCAACTGCTCTTCCTGTGCATCAGCCATTTGAATTGGTGATGGAGAAATCTGGAGTGAAAATAAGGTCTTCAGAGCAGACAATGCTACCTGCTGAAGCAGATATCTTGCTGGTTACAGATACCTCTTGAGAGGAGGATTCAGAGGCAGATGACCAGTCCTATTATCCCCCTGAGGTGTATGCTCAAACTTGGCAGGGTTATATTACTCATATCATGCATATGTTGTATTGCAATGCTTAGTTTTTACATCATATACACAATATTGAATGCCATCTCCTTAGTTGACACATCATATATGCGATTACCCTCTGGTCACTTCCTTAGTATATAAATCATATATTTGAATTATGTCATGCCATGATGTTTACATCACTACAAAAAAAATACACTTCCATGATGATACGTGTTTGTCATAGTAGGTCGTGTTTTTTTCATGCATGTAAATCCATGACGATTTTATGACAGAATCAAGATAGTCATACATGTGATGTCGTAGAAGTGTTCCATGACATTACCAAAATTATCATCACGGAAGTGTCCACTTCCATGACGATAAATCGCGCGTCACAGAAGTGCTTTCGTAAAGGGTGACCGACGTGTGGCATCCACCGTAACGGAACACCATTAAGCTATCGGGTCCGCTTTTGGATCCGATAACCCATTAACAGCCCCGACCAATGGGGATTTTCCACGTGTAAAATCATCATTGGATGGAGTAAACATGTGTCATCTCACTGTTGGGACAGATGTCATCCACTCATTGGACCGAAGGCGCCTATGATGTGTCGACACGTGGCACGGCCCAACAGAGGCCCATTCCTGTGAAAAGGCCAGCCCGTTTGACTTGGTCAAAAGGTGGCAGGCTGGCCCACGGAAAGCCTCTTAATGGCATGTTCTCATATAGCCCATTTATAGCCTGCAAACACAGGGCCCATTACGACCTATCCGAATTAGGCCCAATAGCGTCATCTGGGCCGTCCAATATGATTCCAGCCCGTTTTAACTTCCGGTCCATGTATGGCCCATGATGTCTTTCAGACCATATGAGGACCTTTGTAACTCTTGGCCCATTAATGGCTCGTGCTGAAACTGGCCCATAATGAACAGTGTATCACTTTATACCCATTAACGGCCCATTATTCCATTCGGCCGTTTCCAGCCCATGTTATCTTTCGGCCTTCTCAGGGCCCATTTATTCTTGGGCTCATTTCCAGCATTCGGTTACTTATGGCCCGTTACTGTCATTTTCTTCTTGTGGGACAAATTCATCCCGTTGTTACAGTCGGCCCATTTGTGGCCCGTTAACACGTTGGGCCATTTTCATAACGTCATCAAATACGACCTATTAACAACGGCACATTATGGTCGGCCCATGAACGGACAATTCCAACTCTAGCCCGTTTATGGTCATAATGCGGTCTGTTATTGGCCCATGTTTGGCCGATCGATTGTCCGGCCCATATAAGGCCCATTCATGATACGCCCCGTAGAAGGCCCATTGTGTCTATGGCCCGTAGAAGGCCCATTGTTTCTACGGCCCATGGAAGGCCCATTGTTTCTACGGCCGGTAGGAGGCACAGTGCCACTACAGTAAATATGTAGCCCATGGTTATTGTGGCCTAGTTTTAAAACTAGGTTATTGCGACCACTAGCAAACCGCAGAAAAAGAACTGCACTGAATACAAGCAACCAAATAAACAAGACAACAAGGAAATAAATAAGCAAACAACTTATACTAGGCTATCACGGCTATTACACATATTACATCCACTGGGCAACAAAGTTCGCCACCAGTGCAAATATAGGGAACAAAGCAGCATATAAACGTCGTAGCAAAACAAGTCCAGAACTGAAACCACTTCAGAAGAGCTCAAGAAACAATATCCTGGGTACTCATAATGCTGGCAAGATGCTTAGCAAGCTTATTAACTTTCTCTTGTTTGGTGCCTAAATCCTCCAGCGCTTGCTATTGCACAAGAAAGTACGCATTTGAATTCTGTAGGGACTTCCTCAGTCCTTCGACTTCTTGCAGCAGCACAGCTGACTGATGCCTTTCAGCTTGTAGCTGAGACTGAAGAAGCCAAAGTGATTCAGGCAGCGAGTTTGAAGAGCTTGTGCCAGCGGTACTGGCCAGTAACTCGAACACTACATCAATGAAGGATTGTGGGGTTTTCTCACTGTCTACAAGATCGTTTTTATCACCTTTCTTGGAGACCAACAGGGTTGTCTCACTATCTTGAACCTTATCTACATTACTTTCTCTACCATTGCATAGTGGGGTGCTCTTCTCCAATATTCTGTTTGCATACTACAAGAGAAACAAGCAGACACATCACAGTTTTAGCTTGTAGTATACGAAACTCATTTTGGTAAACTGGTTCAGTAGTAAGGTGGATAGGATAACAGCATGAAACAAACATATATCTATGTACTATGGTCACCGTATTGTCCATATCATTCTAGTTTATGTTGCCTAATCAAGATAGAGACACAGTTCAACTCATATATTTTTAAGACACAGCAGCATAGACAGAATATAAGTGTGAGAAACTACATAGCATTGGCAGCACTTGTAATGTGCATCACATGAGAACACAACTATTTATACAACTTAAACTGAAATCAACATAGGGCAAGAAGTTAGAATAGCAATCCAGTTAAAGAAATAGGTTTAAAACATACCTGTTGCGCCATTGGAGTTTCAATTGGATCCTTCAAATTCGAAAGTAGTTGGTATGAGTAAATACAGTGATGCAACAGCAAAGGAGTATGGGCCGTAGCTACGGAATGTGACCTGAGAACAGTTGCTCTTCTGCTTTAAATGGAGTTTGGGTTAGCTGTGGTGGTCTTCGTGCTTTGGGCACTGCAGTAGCTTTACAAACTGCTCGTGTGGGGGTACTCTGTGGTGGACATGGTGCTTTGTCAACTAGAAGTGGGTTACTATCTACTAGGGTTGCGGTTAGATGGGTTGTAGCTGGTTCTCTGCCCAACGGTGTAAGTGTGAAATCTGGAAGAGTCTCGATTATGTGTGGTGGGGCTAGTTTGTGGGCCAGTACAACCATGGTTCTATCTGCATCGACGGGTAGCACTGTCTTTTGTGAAGAACATGTTTTTGCTCCCTTAGATACTGCCATCACCCCCTCCAATTCAAATGGCTGATAAAAAAGAAAAGAAATTAAACGTAGAGACATTGTATGATAGGTAGATGTGGTAATTCACATATATGTTGTCTAACCAAACAGGACAGCATGACACAATTTCACATATATGATGCCTAACTAAACAAGATAACATGACACAATTTCACATATATGATGGATAACTTAACAGGATATAATGGCATAATTCAACATATGATGAGTACCTAAACAGGATGACATGACAAAACTATATGATGTCTTTCTAAAATAGGTTGGGATGAAATAATTCACATACATGTTGTCTAAGTATACAGGATGGCATGATATAATTGACATAATTGATTCATATACTAAGCAGCTGGCACTCGCATGTATGTTCTCTAAAATAAGCAGATGGAATTCAATATTGTGCATATGATGTCTAAACTAAGCAATGTGAGACACCATATGCATCATATGAGAAATATAAACATTGCAACTTAGAGCATACACCTCAGGTGGGATATAGGACTGGTCATCTGTCTCTGAATCCTCCTCTGAGGAGCTCCCTGTAACCATCGAGATATATGCTTCAACAGGTACCATTGCCTGCTCTAAAGATCTTGTTTTCACTTCAGATTTTTCCATAACCGGCCCAAATGGCTGATACACATGAAGAGTAGTTCAATATACACAGAATGTCGACAAATGGAATACGTAATGAAAAAAAGATGGCGTGAGATAATTCACATATATGATGCCTAGCTACATGGCGGTGCATAATTCACATGTATGATAACTGGCTGAAAACATGGCATTGCATAATTCACATATCTGATATAGAAAGCAAACAGGAGGCATTCACACAAAGCATGTCTAATCTAAGCAGATGGCATGACAATGCAAGACACCATATGCATGATATGAGCAATATAACCCAGCCAAGTTAGAGCATGCACCTCGGGGGGGGGATACGACTGGTCATCTGTCTCTGAATCCTCCTCTGAGGAGCTATCTGTAACCAGCAAGAAATCTGCATTGACAGGTAGCACTGACTGCTCAGAAGACCTTGTTTCCACTCCAGATTTTCCCATGACTGACTCAAATGGCTGATGCACAGGAAGAGTAGATGAATGTATAAACATTGTTGACAAATGGAATACATTATGGAAAAACATATGGCACAATACAATTCACATATACGATGACTGGCTAAACAGGATGGCATTGCATGATTCACATATATGATGTCTGGCTAAAGAAGATGGCATTGCATAATTCCCATATACTCCCTCTGTTCCTAAATATTTATCTTTTTAGAGGTTTCAAATGGACTACCACATACGGATGTATATAGACATATTTTAGAGTGTAGATTCACTCATTTTGTTTCGTATGTAGTCACTTGTTGAAATCTCTAAAAAGACAAATATTTAGGAATGGTGGGAGTGTGATATAGAAACCAAACAAGTGGCATTCACACAAAGCAAATCTAAACTAAGCTGATGACATATAAGATGTACAATGTAAGCAATGCAAGGCGCCATATGCATGATATGACCAACATCAGCATGCCAGGTTAGAGGAAACACCTCAAGCGGTAAACAGGCGTGGTCGGCTCCTTCTGAATCCCCATCTAAACAGTTATCTTCCTCTGGAATACAATCTAGAAATGCAGGAGGGGGGGCCACTTCGCCCACCATGGAGCGGCGTCTGCATGACATTATATTCCCACGCAACGGTCTTCTCATTTTCTCTACATGTTCAGTACGATTGTGTACAATATCTGGCATGCATAATAAAAAATAGTTAGATTTTGTAAGACCTAAGGGGTGCATGAAAAAATCAAGACTGATGGTAGCAAACGAGTGGATGGATCCAAAACTAATGATAGCAGGTAGATTATAGCTTCAGTTTAAAAATATAGACAATGGATCATCTATTGTTTGTTGCCCACCCAACATGAACCACATAGAAGACCCCAGATGAACCAGATAGTAGATAGATACTATCCGTTGCTGGATCGATATGAGACCCATGGGCATTTCAAAACTCAAGTTTGAACAATAAAGTAGCAGGTAATAATAACCGATGTATAACGTAAGCAAACACGAAAGACTGCGACCTCTCTTCCGGAACTGTGCAGTCCTAAGGTTCATCTGCTCAGTCGATGATGGTAATGCAGTTGGCGTGGCTGCCGGCAATGGGGAAGATGATCTGAGGCGGTGAAAGAAATTCTGCAGGGGGATCTCCGCTGCAGTGAACGCTTTTGTCGATGGTGCACCTCAGGTGGGGCGGATGACGGCACGGCAGGAGCAGGACATAACACATAGAGTTTTCTTTGACGCCTATCTGAAAATGAAGTAAATCGGTAAGGGCTCCTTAGAATTGGAGGATTCTATAAACGCAGGGACAGGAAAAACAGAGGAATAGGATAGGAATGCACGTGCAAAACAGAGCATTTGGAAACATAGGATTTCAGTCAACCTGGGTGTTTGGTTCACATGAATTGGAAGATCACATGGATGGAGAAACGTGGTCAAATTAAAGTCAAACCACGTGAAAATGAAAAAATAAGAATCTTATTATGCCAGTAATGCAATTAGTTCTGTTCTTCATGCATATTAATTTGAAAAGGACGTCCAAGTGAATAAAATTCCTATGTTTTTTCTTCGAAAGAGATACCAAAGGAAAAAAATCCTCCAGTTTTGCTTTGCTCCACTCCTTCTAACAGATTTGCACGAATAGTAGTTCCATAGCAAAGGACCCTTGAGGGATCGACATGAATGCAGAGTAACAAAGTGATGCGATGAGTGTACAACCTCTTTGGCATAGCCTTGAGGACCTCAGCATCATTGGGTTGGACGTGGAGGATGGTGATGTTGGTGTGACTATCGGAGGCGGGGAAGAAGATCCGAGGCCTCTAGAAACGGCGCCGAGGGTACTGCTCCGCTGTGATGGACGGTTCCATCATTGGAACAGCTCCGGTGAGGTGTACGGCGACGAGGCTGAAGCAGGACAAGACAGACAATGTTAATCTGAAGTGGGACCCTAATATCATCTGCAATAGATGATGTAAAATACATCACCAAAAAGTGCTACATGCAAAACGCATCAGCCGCGCCACGGCCGCTCCGGCAGATGTTGTAAGTAATGTTCACTCTGAACTTAACTAAAGAAAATGAACTTTACAGTTGAAACTGAATTTTACTGTTGAAACTGATTGAACTAGTAGCAGAGCATTGTAATAGATGTTTAGGGCGTTCGAGCACTAGTAGCAGGGAAGCAGTGATCTAAATCAGCAAACGCTCGAGCAGGGAACGCACTAGCAGAGAGCAAGTCATGCAGTAGCACCGTGAGCGAGTGCTAAAGCAGCAACTCCTGTAGCTGTCGGAGGTTGTGCAGTAGCAGCAGCAGCGCAAGAGAGAGCAAGAGCAGAGCAGCAGCACGAATGAAAGCAAGAGCAGTGCAGCAGCGCGACCGACAGCAAGAACAGAGCCGCAGCATGAGCGAGAGCCAGAGCAACTACAGCTAGTGCTGTTGTGGAAGTCGCCACCGAGGAAGCAACGACATGGGGGAGAAACATGATGGATGATGTGGCCGGCGATGGCGTCGTCGATGGAGACCCACCATGTCTGCTCGGTATCGAGCACCGGCAGCCCCGTGAGATCGAATAAAAGATAAAATGCAGCGGTGAGTGCAGAACCTCCTTGGTGGTGCCAAGTTGGCCTCGGCTTCATCAGAGGAATTGGTGAGGGTGTTGCGGTTCCGGTGGGGCAGGTCAAGACGGTGCTGTGGGGATTGAGGTGGCGGGATAGACGAGGCGAACGTCAGGGCGGCTCCTTGGAGGTGGAGGATGGGGCGGCTGATCCGGCGGGATGAAGAGATCGATGACGGATCCTCATCCGGTGCAGTGGATGAGGGACGGCGAGCTGTTGTGGTGGACGACGTAGTCGGGGAAGAGTCTCCGGCTGGGCGGCGGTCGGGAGGCCGACGGAGGAGCGTGGGGTTTCGCGGGTTTTGGCAGCCTCGATGTACGAATGGGGGGGCGAAGGGGGAGGGGGAGCCAAGCTTAGGGACGCGCTTGTCCGAAATGTAGGGTAAGTTACCAGTGTACCCCCACCGGTTTTGACACAGCGACGTGGAGCTTCATTTCCGGCTGAGGGGTAGAAGGGGGATTTCGCGTGTCTGAGCTGCGGGACCGATTTTGGATGAGGAGGGAGTTTTCGCGCGTGTCGAAATTTTGGGATAACAAGGCGCGGCGCGGGTTGAAGTGGCGGGAATTTCAAAGCAGGTGAGACAAAAGATACTCGAGCTTGAAAATTTCAGGATAACAAGGTGCGGATTCCTTGTTCGGCAGAACAAACTTAACATGTAAAAAAACAATTCATACAAGACACAAGAGAGTCATGTCCCCTTTTTACTATATTGCTATAGATGCCATTGAAAAAACTACAAGAAAAATGTAAAAAAAAATCGGGAGAACAAGATTACCCTGCACAGTACCAAATCGATTCGCACTTCCCTCAACAACAACAAAAAACAAATCAATTCCCACCAAAAGAAAGAGTAATGTCCCTTTTTTATATGATTACAAATGCCAGGATCTCGAATTTCAATTTTTGAATCCATGTTATGTTGAATTCGAATATATTGTTAGGTGACTTGCGGTTTATAATTTATGTAGTCGTACATTTTGATCTTCCATCATATATGAACATTTTGCTCCACCATGTGAACATATATATTGTCGTCTACCATATGGACTAAATTTGAATCAATTTTCCTTATTTGAATATGACTGTTGTCAAGTTATACAATAATTTAAATATTATCTTGATAACAAAAAACATGCATATAGCGGTTATCATATTTCACTATGAACTACATGTGCCATACGCTCTCAAATTCAAATATTTGTATCCATTTTATGTTGAATTCAAATCATAGTACATTATTGGTCTAGGTAGTGAGATGTTCGGGATAATCTAAACCATGTTTTCATATGTATAATTTTTGGCTGAATTGGGACAAGTTTTGGTATAAGCTTCTTGCAAAACCGGAGATTCTCTCAACAAGCCTCATGGTTCCGAGAGGGAATGTGTCACCTTTGTGTGCGAAATGATATATGTTGCCTCCCCCCTGATTTTCTTTACAGAGGCAACATAGAATTATATGAGTGCCCTATTAAATTTTGGAATTATTTCGGGTTCGTTTGGCCTTTTTTATACATTAGTTGAGTTTATGGACTTTTAATGTGCATAATCTAAATATGAATTGCATGCACATGCTCTGGTGCACCAAAGTTGGTTGAAAAATCACATGTGTGTCCTTGGTTGAATTTCTAGGTCCCATGGAAGAAATGAGAATGAAATTCAAACATCTGGGCGTTGTGACTCGGCCGAGAACATCGAGAAACTTAGATTTTAAATTCATGTAAATCCAAAACTCGCCTGGAAATCATGAAAGTTGGCATGGTGTCATGTCATGGCACTAACATGTTGTGGTAAAAAATTGGGCCGATTTGCAAGCTCGTGGTTCTAAGAGGGAACGTGCCACCTTTGAGTGTGAAACAATATACGCTCCCCCCCTTGAGTTTCTTAACAAAGGCAACATAGAACTACATGAGTGCCCTGTTAAATTTTGGAATTATTCCGGGTTCATTTGTCGTTTTTTATACATTAATTGAGTTTCTGGTCATTTAATGTGCATAAGTCAAATTTGAACTACAAGCACATGCTCTCGTGCACCAAAGTTGGTTGAAAAATCACATTTGTGTCCTCGGGTGAATTTCTAGGTCCCATGCAAGAAATGAGAATACAATTCAAACATCTAGGCATCATGGCTCGGCTGAGAACATTGAGAAACTTGGTTTTAAAATTCTTGTAAATCCAAAACACGTCTGAAAGTCATGAAACTTGGCATGGGTGTCATGTCATGGTACTACCATGTTGTGGTAAAAAAATTGGCCGAATAGGAACAGATTTTGGTATAAGCTTCTTGCAAACCGAAGCTTCTCTCAAGAAGGCTCGTGGTTCTGAGAAGGAACGTGCCACCTTTGAGTGTGAAACGATATACGTTGTCCCCCTTGAGTTTATTTACAAAGGCAACATAGAACTACATGAGTGCCCTATTAAATTTTGGAATTATTCCGGCTTCGTTTGGCCTTTTTTACACATTAATTGAGTTTTTGGTCATTTAATGTGCATAATTCAAATTTGAACTACAAGCACATGCTCCCGTGCACCAAAGTTGGTTGAAAAATCACATTTGTGTCCTCGAGTGAATTTCTAGGTCCCATGCAAAAAATGAGAATAAAATTCAAACATATGGGCATCGTGGCTCGGTCGAGAACATTGAGAAACTTGGTTTTAAAATCATGAAACTTGGCATGGTGTCATGTCATGGTAGTACCATGCCGTGATAAAACAAATTGGCCGAATAGGAACAAATTTTGGTATAAGCTTCTTGCAAATCGGAGCTTCTCTCAAGAAGGCTTGTGGTTTTGAGAGGAAACGTGTCACCTTTGTGTGCATAATTCAAATTTGAAATACAAGCACATGTTCCAGTGCACCAAAGTTGGTTGAAAAATCACATGTGTGTCCTCGGTTAAATTTTTAGGTTCCATGCAAGAAATGAGAATGAAATTCAAAATTCTGGGCGTCGTGGCTGGGCTGGAAACGTTGAGAAACTTATTTTTTTTAATTCCTGTAAATCCAAAACACGCATGGAAATAATGAAACTTGGCTTGGTGCCATGACATGGCACCAACATGTTGTGGTGGTTTTGCAGTCCGATTTGCGAAGGCGCACACATTAACAATCAACAAAGTCATTTTGGAACAAGTGTTGTCACGTTACAATCGGAAACACAAGTATTATTGAAACCGTGGGCGTTCTATTTATTTACGTGCCGCCACGCGTCCCCATTTTTTATTAACTAGGAGGTGTCGTGCAGGGTAGCTATTTGAGTACAAGAGGCGTGCGATCAGACCCCTGTCCATGCTTATCGGGAGGAGAGCCCTTTGACTTCCATCTGCCGTCCACCTCTCTCCCAAGGTCTCCATTAATGGCGCCCGAGCCTCTGTTTAATGGCGTGGCTATGTCTCACTCGACTGAGATTTAGGAGAGAAAAAAGAAGATCTGAAAGCACGGATCTTGATGTAAGATCCGACGGACCTATATAGCATCTACTGCGACTTATAGCAAGACTGATGAATATATAAGGATGATTAATTGTCTTACATAATTATAAAGATAATTAAAAAAGCCACATGCGGCTACGCCCGAAATACACAAGGGTAAAAGAAGAAGGAAGACAAGGATCTGGCTTGCTGATCTCTACTTTCTTGATGCGTTGCTGCAGGCCGCGGGAACTAGTCTCCGTAGCGAGCGGTGATGAGATCTTCCGTGTCCTCAAGACGCTACTTGAGAACATCCACGGATTCCTCCACCAGCCTTGGGCGCTCGATGCGGAGCATGTCATTCTCGTCCATAAGTTTCTTGACGAATGACGCCGGTCCTCTTCAACAAGGCACTGGTCTCCTCCTGCTGGTCTGCACTTCGGACGATCTTCGCCCTCAGCAGGTCGCGCTCGGCCCGGAGCCTCTCATTGCCCTCCCATAGTTGCCGGATGACGCCGGTAGCCTGTTCAAATGATGCTTTCATGTCGTCCTGCAACCTCGCCCAGCCAGAGATCTCATCCATCTGGCTATGGACAATCACATGCATGCTCCTGTAATAGTCGTCGCCTGCCCGCGAGAAATTTTCCCACGCCGCCGCGTCATGGCGGGACATCTCTGCTGCATTCGCGGCGCGGCGGGACATCTCTGCTGCTTCCGCGGCGCAGCCGGATGATGACCCACAAGTATAGGGGATCTTTCTTAGTCCTTTCGATAAGTAAGAGTGTCGAACCCAATGAGGAGCAGAAGGAAATGACAAGCGGTTTTCAGTAAGGTTTTCTCTGCAAGAACTGAAATTGTAGGTAAGAGATAGTTTTGTGATAAGATAATTTGTAACGAGTAACAAGCAATGAAAGTAAATAAAGTGAAGCAAGGTGGCCCAATCCTTTTTGTAGCAAAGGACAAGCCTGGACAATTTCTTATAATGAGAGAAGCGCTCCCGAGGACACATGGGAATTATCGTCAAGCTAGTTTTCATCACGCTCATATGATTCACGTTCGGTACTTTGATAATTTGATATGTGGGTGGACCGGTGCTTGGGTACTGCCCTTACTTGGACAAGCATCCCACTTATGATTAACCCCTATTGCAAGCATCCGCAACTACAAAAGAAGTATTAAGGTAAACCTAACCACAACATTAGACATATGGATCCAAATCAGCCCCTTACGAAGCAACACATAAACTAGGGTTTAAGCTTCTGTCACTCTAGCAACCCATCATCTACGTATTACTTCCCAATGCCTTCCTCTAGGCCCAAATAATGGTGAAGTGTCATGTAGTCGACATTCACATAACACCACTAGAGGAAAGACAACATACATCTCATCAAAATATCGAACGAATACCAAATTCACATGACTACTAATAGCAAGACTTCACCCATGTCCTCAGGAACAAACGTAACTACTCACAAAGCATATTCATGTTCATAATCAGAGGAGTATTAATATGCATTAAGGATCTGAACATATGATCTTCCACCAAGTAAACCAATTAGCATCAACAACAAGGAGTAATCAACACTACTAGCAACCCACAGGTACCAATTTGTGGTTTTGATACAAGATTGGATACAAGAGATGAACTAGGGTTTTGAGAGGAGATGGTGCTGGTGAAGATGTTGATGGAGATTGACCCCCTCCTGATGAGAGGATCATAGGTGATGATGATGGTGATGATTTCCCCCTCCCGGAGGGAAGTTTCCCTAGCAGAACAGCTCTGCCGAGCCCTAGATTGGTTCCGCCAAGGTTCTGCCTCTTGGCGGCGGATTTTCGTCCCGTAAGCTTGCTTATGATTTTTTCCAGGGTAAAAGCCTTCATATAGCAGAAGATGGGCACCGGAGGGCCATTAGGGGGCCCAGGAGACAGGGGGCGCACCTAGTAGGGGTGGGTGCGCCCCCCACCCTCCTGGCCAGGGTGTGGGCCCCTGTGGTGTTTTCTTCGATCAATATTCTTATTAATTCGAAAAATGACTTCCATGGAGTTTCAGGACTTTTGGAGCTGTGCAGAATAGGTTTCCAATATTTGCTCCTTTTCAGCCAGAATTCCAGCTGTCGGCATTCCCCCTCTTCATGGTAAACCTTGTAAAATAAGAGAGAATAGCCATAAGTATTGAGACATAATGTGTCATAACAGCCCATAATGCAATAAATATTGATATAAAAGCATGATGCAAAATGGACGTATCAACTCCCCCAAGCTTAGACCTCGCTTGTCCTCAAGCAGAAGCCGAAATCGATAAATATGTCCACATGTTTAGAGATAGAGGTGTCGATAAAAATAAAATATGGACATGAGGGCATCATGATCATTCTTATAACAACAACATATAAAGATTTTGTCATATGATTTCTTATGATCAAGTAACAATCAATTCACAATGTCAAGTACGGTTCATAAACTTCATTGGGAACTAACAAACTATAATCTCAGTCAATGAAGCAATTGCAATTTATCATAACATCAGAAAGAGTCAAGAATAGAGCTTTTCAGCAAGTCCACATACTCAACTATCATATAGTCTTCTACAATTGCTAACACTCACGCAATACTTGTGGTTATGGAGTTTCAACCGGACACTAAGAAAGATAGGGGCTTATTGTGTTGCCTCCCAACGTATTCACCTTTCGGTGATGTCAACAATAATAATTCATGCTAACTTACATGCAATTGGATATATATATTAGGATCTTTCAAACACGAGGAGCTTGCCAAAGGATAAAATGAAAAAGGGAAAGGTGAAGATCACCTTGAGTCAAGCATAAAGTAAAAACATAAAGTAAAAGATAGGCCCTTCGCAGAGGGAAGCAGAGGTTGTCATGTGCTTTTAGGGTTGGATGCACAAAATCTTAATGCAAAAGAGCGTCACTTTATATTACCACTTGTGATATGAACCTTTATTATGCAGTCCGTCGCTTTTATTACTTCCATATCACAAGATCGTATAAAGCTTATTTTCTCCACATTTATAAGTCATACATATTTAGAGCAATTTTTATTGCTTGCAACATGACAACTTACTTGAAGGATCTTACTCAATCCATAGGTAGGTATGGTGGACTCTCATGGCAAAACTGGGTTTAAGGGTATTTGGAAGCATAAGTAGTATCTCTACTTGGTGCGAGAAATTTGGCTAGCATGAGGGGGAAAGGCAAGCTCAACATGTTGGGAAGATCAATGACAATATACTTTAACTAAGATGTGAGAAAACATAAACTATTACATTGTCTTCCTTGTCCAACATCAACTCTTTTAGCATGTCATACTTAATGAGTGCTCGCAATCATAAAAGATGTCCAAGATAGTATATTTATATGTGAAAACCTCTCTTTCCTTATTACTTCCTATTAATTGCAACGATGACCAAAACTATGTTTGTCAACTCTCAACAACTTTTATGCCTCATACTTTTCATGTGTGAAGTCATTACCATCCATAAGATCAATATGAGCTCTTTTATTCTTTTTATTCTTTCTACTTTCCCAAGATCATAGAAAAATAGCAAAGCCCTTGACTCAACACTAATCTTTATTATAGATAGCTCACGGACTCGATTACATAAAGAGATCACAAAGCAAAACTCAAAACTACTTGATACCAAAACTTCAATCTACTAGATCAAGATATTACTAAAAGGATTGAACTAAGTAAAACGGTAAAAATAGGAGTGTGATGGTGATACGATACCGGGGCACCTCCCCCAAGCTTGGCAGTTGCCAAGGGGAGTGCCCATACCCATGTGATTATGTCCTCGAAGGTGGTGAAGTAGGAGTTGTTGATGATGTAGGCTTGTCGTCCATCTTCCAAGGCATAGGCTCACCATCATAGAAGGATGATCGAGTCTCCGGGATCCTCAAATCCGCAGCCAAACTCATCCTCTTGAATCTATATTCATACTCACAGTTTTGGTTTTGCAGGTCATATATCTGGGCTTGGAGGTGCTCGATTTTCACTTGAAGCTTGAAGATGGTCTCCCCAATGACCTTGGCATCTAGCTGGTGGTTGTTGGTGAACTCCGTGATCATCATCTGGTTGACGTTGAGTCCACGCTCCACCATCCCTTGGCACTTGAAAACTTGTTGCTCCATGGCTTCGAGCTTAGTCTCCATGCTTTCGGTATGCCTTGGTCCCTCTACATCGCGGATGTGCAGCACCCCCTCACGCATGTCAATGGTTTGAGGGTGTTGCAGCACCTCTGCAAGATAGGGGTTGATAACCCTCTCGAAAAACTTGTCCTTGGGAGCGCTTGGAGACGTCATGGTGCTCTAGATCTGTCACAAAAACAGCTCAAAACGAAAACAGAGGATATTTGCATGATACGGTGATCAAAACCTTCGGGAGTTTATAGAATGATTTTTTACCGACCAAAATATGTAACGTGCAAGAAAACGGAGTCCAGGAGGCACACGAGGTGGCCACGAGACAGGGGGCGCGCCCAGTAAGGGAGGGCGCGCCCTCCACCCTCGTGGAGGCCTCGTGTCCTTCCCGGATTACTTCTTTCTTTCCAAAATTCTTAAATATTCCAAAACGGAGAAAAATTGCCATTAGAACTGTTTTGGAGTCGGTTTACTTACCGTACCACATACCTATTCCTTTTCGGAGTATGAAACGTTCTGGAAAGTGTCCCTTATGTATTCCTCCGGGGTTACGATTTCAATAATATTGGTTTCAACATTGATAGGATTACCTGAGATATAATGTTTGATTCTTTGATCGTTCACCACCCTCGGACTTGTGCCTTCGAAGTTGTTGATTTTTATGGCACCGGAACGGTAGACTTCCTCGATGACGTAAGGACCTTCCCATTTAGAGAGAAGTTTTCCTGCAAAAAATCTTAAATGAGAGTTGAATAATAACACAAAATCACCTACGTTAAACTCACGCTTTTGTATACTTTTGTCATGCTAGCGTTTGACTTTTTCTTTGAATAGTTTGGCATTCTCAAAGGCTTGGGTTCTCCATTCATCAAGTGAGCTAATGTCAAACAACCTCTTCTCACCGGCAAGTTTGAAGTCATAGTTGAGCTCTTTAATAGCCCAATATGCTTTATGTTCAAGTTCAAGAAGTAAATGACATGCTTTTCCATATACCATATTATACGGAGACATACCCATAGGATTTTTATATGCAGTTCTATAGGCCCATAATGCATCATCAAGTTTTTTGGACCAGTTCTTTCTAGATCTATTCACAGTCTTTTGCAAAATTAATTTGAGCTCTCTATTGCTCAACTCTACTTGACCACTAGACTGTGGGTGATAAGGAGATGCGATTCTATGATTAACATCGTACTTAGCAAGCATATTACGGAAAGCACCATGAATAAAATGTGAACCACCATCAGTCATAAGATATCTAGGGACTCCAAACCTCGGAAAAATAACTTCTTTAAGCATTTTTAATAGAGGCGTTATGATCAGCACTACTAGTTGGAATAGCTTCTACCCACTTAGTAACGTAATCAACAGCAACTAAAATATGTGTGTAACCATTAGAGGCAGGAAAAGGTCCCATATAATCAAAGCCCCAAACATCAAATGGTTCAATAACAAGAGAATAATTCATAGGAATTTCTTGACGTCTACTAATATTACCAATTCTTTAACATTCATCACAAGATAAGACAAACTTACGAGCATCTTTGAAGAGAGTAGGCCAATAAAAACCGGATTGCAATACCTTATGTGCAGTTCTATCTCTAGCGTGGTGTCCTCCATATGATTCAGAGTGACACTTGCGTAGGATATGTTCCTGTTCATGCTCAGGTACACAACGTCTAATAACACCATCTACTCCTTCTTTATAAAGGTGTGGGTCATCCTAGAAGTAATGTCTTAAATCATAAAAGAACTTTTTCTTTTGCTGGTATGTGAAACTAGGTGGTATAAATTTAGCAACAATGTAATTAGCATAATCAGCATACCAAGGAGCAGTACGAGAAGCATTAATGACCGCTAATTGTTCATCAGGAAAGCTATCATCAATAGGTAGTGGGTCATCAAGAACATTCTCTAACCTAGACAAGTTGTCTGCAACGGGGTTCTCAGCTCCCTTTCTATCAATAATATGCAAATCAAATTCTTGGAGCAAGAGAACCCATCTAATGAGTCTAGGCTTAGCATCTTTCTTTTCCATAAGATATTTAATAGCAGCATGATCAGTGTGAATAGTAACTTTAGAATCAACAATATAAGGTCTAAACTTATCACATGCAAACACAACTGCTAAGAATTCTTTTTCAGTAGTAGCATAATTTCTCTGGGCAGTATCAAGAGTCTTACTAGCATACTGGATAACATTCAATTTCTTATCAACTCTTTGCCCTAGAACAACACCTACAACATAATCACTAGCATCACACATAATTTCAAAGGTAAATTCCAATCAGGTGGCTGAACAATAGGTGCAGTGATCAAAGCTTTCTTAAGTATTTCAAATGCTTCTACACAATCATCATCAAAGACAAAAGGAATATCTTTTTGCAATAAATTAGTCAGAGGCCTAGAGATTTTAGAAAAGTCCTTAATGAACCTCCTATAAAAACCGGCATGACCAAGGAAACTTCTTATACCTTTTATGTCCTTGGGACATGGCATCTTTTCAATAGCATCAACTTTAGCTTTATCAACTTAAATACCTCTCTCAGAAATCTTATGCCCCAAGACAATGCCTTCATTAACCATAAAGTGGCACTTTTCCCAATTCAACACGAGACTAGTGTCTTCACATCTCTGCAAAACTCGATCAAGGTTGCTCAAGTAATCATCAAAAGAGGATCCATAAATGGAGAAATCATCCATGAATACCTCACAAATGTTTTCACAAAAGTCAGAGAATATAGCCATCATGCATCTTTGAAAGGTAGCAGGTACATAAACCAAAAGGCATACGTCTATAAGCAAAAGTACCAAAAGGGCAAGTAAAAGTAGTTTTTGATTGATCCTCCACTGACACAGGTATTTGAGAGAAACCAGAATAACCATCTAGAAAGCAGAAATGTGTGTGTTTGGATAGTCTTTCTAGCATTTGATCAATAAAAGGTAAAGGGTAATGATCTTTCTTAGTAGCTTTATTTAGTTTACGGAAATCAATTACCATCCTATAAACTGTAATAATTCTTTGCGGGATCAATTCATCTTTATCATTGGGAACAACAGTAATACCTCCCTTCTTAGGAACGCAATGGACAGGACTTACCCACTCACTATCAGCAACGGGATAAATTATACCTGCCTCAAGGAGCTTTAGTATCTCCTTTCTTACCACTTCTTTCATCTTAGGATTTAATCGTCGTTGAGGATCTCTAACTGGTTTGGCATCTTTCTCTACTTTAATTTTGTGTTCGCATAGAGTGGGACTAATGCCCTTAAGATCATCTAGAGTATATCCAATAGCAGTACGGTGCTTCTTCAGAGTTTTCAAAAATCTTTCTTCTTCTTGCTCTGAAAGGTTAGCACTAATAATAACAGGATATATTTTCTTTTCATCAAGATAGGCATACTTAAGATTACCAGGTGGTCTAAGCTCAAACACAGGATCACCCTTGGGTGGAGGGGGATCCCCTAGGATTTCAACAGGTAAGTTGTGTTTCAGAATAGGACCCTGTTGAAGGAATACTTCGTCTATTTCCCTTCTTTCATTCATAAACATATCATTTTCATGGTCTAGCAAATATTGTTCTAACAGATCAGTAGGAGGCACAGTAATAGAAGCAAGACCAATAATCTCATCCTTACTAGGTGATTCTTTATCACGGGGTTGTCTACGAAACTTAGCAAAATTAAACTCATGAGACATATCCCCTAAGCCAATTGTAACAGTATATTTTTCACAATCAATCCTAGCATTAACAGTATTCAAGAAGGGTCTACCAAATATAATGGGACAAAAGTCATCTTGTGGGGAACCAAGAACAAGAAAATTAGCAGGATATTTAACCTTCCCACACAAGACTTCAACATCTCTAACAATCCCAAATGGCTTAATAGTATCCCTATTGGCAAGCTTAATAGTAACATCAGTATCTTCTATTTCAGCAGGTGCAATATCATGCATAATTTCTTTATGTAAATCATAGGGTATTGCACTAGCACTAGCACCCATATCACATAAGCCATGGTAACAATGATCTCCTATTTTAACAGAAATAACAGGCATGCCTACAACAGGTCTATGTATCTTAGCATCTGGTCTAGCAATATTAGTTGTCTCACCACAGAAATAAATAACATGCCCATCTAAATTATCATCCAAGAGATCTTTAACCATAGCAATACTAGGTTCAACTTTGATTTTCTCAGGAGGTGTATAAGTTCTAGTATTACTCTTACGAACAACAGTCGAAGTTTTAGCATGATCCTTTATCCTAACAAGAAAAAGGTGGCTTCTCAACATAAGTAGTAGGAACAATAGCATCATTATAAGTGACAGTCTTTTCTTCAACTGTAATAGGTGCAACTACTTTTACTTCAATGGGAGGATTATATTTAAACCACTTCTCCTTAGGGAGATCAACATGAGTAGCAAAAGATTCACAAAAAACAGCTACTATCTCAGAGTCAAGTCCATATTTAGCGCTAAATCCACGAAAAGCATCGGTATCCATAAAAGATTTAACACAATCAAACTTAGGTGTTATACCTGACTCCTTACCATCGTCGGAACCCCAATCATCAGAGTTGTGTTTAATTCTTTCCAATAAGTCCCACTTGAATTCAATAGTCTTCAGCATATAAGAACCGACACAGGAAGTATCAAGCATGGTGCGATCATTGAGAGAAAGCCGAGCATAAATTTTTTGAATAATCATATCTCTTGAGAGCTCATGATTGGGGCATGAATATAACATTGACTTAAGCCTCCCCCAAGCTTGAGCGATGCTTTCTCCTTCGCGAGGCCAGAAATTATATATGTAATTACGATCACGATGAACAAGATGCATAGGATAGAACTTCTGGTGAAATTCCAACTTCAATCGTTTATAATTCCAAGGTCCCGTATCATCACATAGCCTATACCATGTCAATGCATCTCCCTCAAAGATAAAGGGAAGACCTTCCTTTTGACAACATCATCGGGGATACCTACAAGCTTAAATAATCCACAAACTTCATCCACAAAGATAAGGTGTAAATCGGGATGCAATGTTCCATCTCCTGCAAAGGGATTAGCTAGTAGTTTCTCTATCATATCCGAAGGAATATCAAAGTAAATATTTTCAGTAGGTTCAGTAGGTTGATGAGCAACTCTTTGCTCTACTGGTCGGGGTGAAGATACCCCGAACAAGCCCCTCAAAGGATTAGTTTCCATAATAACAAGTGACAGAAAATTTCAGCACACTATATAAATGTTTCCTTACCAAGTTCCACTCACCAAAGGCGCTTCACTCCCCGGCAACGGCGCCAGAAAAGAGTCTTGATGACCCACAAGTATAGGGGATCTATCGTAGTCCTTTTGATAAGTAAGAGTGTCGAACCCAACAAGGAGCAGAAGGAAATGACAAGCGGTTTTCAGTAAGGTTTTCTCTGCAAACACTAAAATTGTAGGTAACAAATAGTTTTGTGATAAGATAATTTGTAATGGGTAACAAGCAATGAAAGTAAATAAAGTGCAGCAAGGTGGCCCAATCCTTTTTGTAGAAAAGGACAAGCCTGGATAATTTCTTATAATGAGAAAAACGCTCCCGAGGACACATGGGAATTATCATCAAGCTAGTTTTCATCACGCTCATATGATTCGCGTTCGGTACTTTGATAATTTGATATGTGGGTGGACCGGTGCTTGGGTACTGCCCTTACTTGGACAAGCATCCCACTTATGATTAACCCCTATTGCAAGCATCCACAACTACAAAAGAAGTATTAAGGTAAACCTAACCACAGCATTAGACATATGGATCCAAATCAGCCCCTTACGAAGCAACGCATAAACTAGGGTTTAAGCTTCTGTCACTCTAGCAACCCATCATCTACATATTACTTCCCAATGCCTTCCTCTAGGCCCAAATAGTGGTGAAGTGTCATGTAGTCGACGTTCACATAACACCACTAGAGGAAAGACAACATACATCTCATCAAAATATCGAACGAATACCAAATTCACATGACTACTAATAGCAAGACTTCACCTATGTCCTCAGGAACAAACGTAACTACTCACAAAGCATATTCATGTTCATAATCAGAGGAGTAATAATATGCATTAAGGATCTGAACATATGATCTTCCACCAAGTAAACCAATTAGCATCAACTACAAGGAGTAATCAACACTACTAGCAACCCATAGGTACCAATTTGTGGTTTTGATACAAGATTGGATACAAGAGATGAACTAGGGTTTGAGAGGAGATGGTGCTGGTGAAGATGTTGATGGAGATTGACCCCCTCCCAATGAGAGGATCATTGGTGACGATGGTGGTGATGATTTCCCCCTCTCGGAGGGAGGTTTCCCCGGCAGAACAGCTCCGCCGGAGCCCTAGATTGGTTCCGCCTCTTGGCGGCGGAGTTTCGTCCCGTAAGCTTGCTTATGATTTTTTCCAGGGTAAAAGCCTTCATATAGCAGAAGATGGGCACCGGAGTGCCACCAGGGGGCCCAGGAGACAGGGGGCGCACCCCCCACCCTCCTGGCCAGGGTGTGGGCCCCCTCTGGTGTTTTCTTCGCTCAATAATTCTTATTAATTCCAAAAATGACTTCCGTGGAGTTTCAGGATTTTTGGAGCTGTGCAGAATAGGTTTCCAATATTTGCTTCTTTTCCAGCCAGAATTCCAGCTGTCGGCATTCCCCCTCTTCATGGTAAACCTTGTAAAATATGAGAGAATAGCCACAAGTATTGAGACATAATGTGTAATAACAGCCCATAATGCAATAAATATTGATATAAAAGCATGATGCAAAATAGACGTATCACCGGACCAGTCTGCTGCATCAACGGTGCGGTGGGACCTCCGTGCTACTTCAACGGCGCGGCGGGACCTCTCTGCTGCTACTTTCGTGTGGCGTGACATGTCAGCTGCTTTCGCAGCGAGGCGGGACATCTCTCGTGCTCCTGCTTCCATGCTCGCCTTTCCCTGGTGGCAATCTCTCAACCCAGAACTCACGCTGGCCATGGCAGACGCAAGGGAAGCATGCTGAATGACTTGTTTGTTTTTCTGGATGAGGAGTTGAGGAGGAATGTGCAGTCATCTTGGCATACTAGTATTTATAACCGAGTACTAATACGCTCCTAAGTGGGAAACCGTTTAGGTTGTGATCGGTGTGAACAGGTTTGCAATTCAATATAGTGTGGTACTAATACGCTCCTAAGTGGGAAACCGTTTAGGTTGTGATCAGTGTGAACGGGTTTCCAATTCAATATAGCATGGAGTAATTTGGAATGTGACGAGACGCAAGCTCAAAATTTATTGACGGTTCTAGTTTCGAAGTGTGGCACTATTCCTGGATGGCGTTACGTGGGCACGTGTTCTCGGCCGTGGTGTAGCATATGCCATGGTAGTTCTTTTGCTACTGCTGTGTATGTGCAATAACTGGCACCATCGTATATATATCTTACGGTTAATGGGGCGTTCGACAGAAATAGCCGTGTGGCGAGCTATAGGCTAGTCATTTTTTCAGACGCATTAAACCTATCTCTCGGGACTTCTCGCACGCACCATTGTGCCACCCACAAAAACTTGTACTCTGAGTTTAGTACGTTATACAGGAAGAGAAGAGGTGCACGCACGCACTCATCCTCTCACACACGCGTCTGTTTTTTCTCGAAAAGGAGGATGATGACCCCCGGCCTCTACATCTGGGAGTCACACATGCATCTGTAGCTACGAATTGTAGTGTTCTCAACCATCCGATTGGCTCTATCATGGATGTACCTATATACTAAAACATGTCTAGATACATCTATATTTTGACAAATGGAAGGCATGTATTGTGGAACGGAGGGAGTGCTTGTCATCAAAATGGATAAAAAGGGACGTATCTAGAACTAAAATACGTCTACACACATCTCCTTTTATCCATTTTGGTGACAAGTAGTACTTCTTACCCAAAGGAACTTTATATCCAACAGACACAAAATATGCGTTTGACTGTTGGAAATTACTTATCTGATGTAGAAGTAATTGCTGCATCGCCACCAAAACCCACCTTTTCTTAAGATAAAGTAGACTGAGGTAATCCCTATATTAGCATATTACTAAGATAAACAGAAGGCACTATAGAAACATTTAGGATGTGAGCTTGTCAATCTGAATGTGGAGGGACACCAGCTTAGCCCCGGCCAGCAGCTTGGGCGGAACTGTGAAGAAGGTCAGCTCCTACACGTCAACGTCACTGGGATCCTTGCTTCTTGTCACCTCCATTTCCACCTTGATGGCGTTGGTCATGCCTTTGGGCTCCCTCGGCGGGCCGTTCGCCCACAGCTTGGCCATGTAGTGCGGCAGTGGGGACGCCCCCGCTCTGATGCAGATGAACGACATGGCGATAGGCGCGCCGATTTTGAGCATGCCGCCGACCAAGAAAAACTTGTGGTCGTCCTCCTCTGCGAACAGCAAGAGCCGTGGCTCCGACAGTGGCACTTGCAGCTGGAGTACCTTGCCATACTGGATCCTATGCACGGGCATGGGATGCGCGGTGCTGATGTGGTGGTAGAGCGCCGGCGGCGGGCCTTCGTAGCCGTAGACGGGCACTGGGCATTTGTAGGGCGCGAGCGGACACACGCTCTGGTGATCGGCAAGCTTGTGGTAAGTGACATAGAGCACACATCCTTCATGCGGGCACTCCACCCTCACCGACGAAAGGACGGCGTCCACCGTCGTGTTCCGCACGTCGAAGCCACCGCCGTGCTTGCACTTCTGGCATTGCCGCTGGTTCCTGGGGCGCTCAACGCGGTAGTCCGCGCAGGCCAGGTGCCCTCCCTTGCACTGTAGAAATCAATCGAACAGCACATCAATCAAGAAACCTGCACCTTGCTTAATCAGCCGAACGGACGAGGTGTATTCGAACCTCATACACTGTAGGCGTCAATGAGCGAAGGCACAAGGGGCAGTGGAGCACAGTGAGGTCCATCGAGACCTTAGAGAGCTCCATCGTCGGGTCCTGTTTCGTCTGCATGATCTCGCCCTCCTCGTGCACAACCATCTCTCGCTTGGGCCGGGGCATTACAAATCTTTACCGTCACATATTTTATACTACTTCAAGGTGCATTAAATCAACACATGCAAGTATCAAAAGGTGAGTCACGACATGCATGCATGTGTTGTAATTAATGCATCGGTAAACGCAAATTATTGAAATATATCGAGTGCTGTGCTTTGATGTGTCGTGTCAACTCGTACATCAACGAGAAGTTTGATTATCCTCTCCCTCGCGGACTTAACTGCACCTACCTTTGGCTGTATGACAGGTTGGCCACCCACCTGTCGGGCCCACCTGTCATACATGCAAAGGCAGGAGCGTCCCTCCCTCGCCCATGAGCGTGGTGGCTGGCAAGACTAGGAGAAGCTTTCGCTACACGCTCTCCCTCCCGCACGCGGTGGACATGCAGCAGTTCAATCGGGGTCAGATGGCCAGAAGCGTACTGTAGTACTCCTCCAGTGTAGTAGTACTCCATCATTGTTCGACTTCCTGAAGAGGCGAAGAGCCAAGCGCAGCCCGGACGCTCGTGTGGCAGTTTCATGTGTAGAGTAGTCTAGGATAGCGTGTACCGTGCCTATAAGCTTAAAATTGTTGGGGTCGGCTCCATGCTATGTGGCCGTCTCAAAGTTTTTTTAAAAAGTTAAAATAGTCTTCTGGCCCTACCTGTCACCCTAGTGATTGTAGTTTGCACGCTCATCTGGTCAATACAAGAATATATATTTTAATTTGTGGTGGGTAAATGTTAGAGGTTTCAGCAAATATATTGTACACTGCGGGTCTTTTATCCAAGTTTAGAGGCAAGCATGTGGGGCCAGTGCTATGATGTGTCGCATCAACTCGTACAATGAGGAGAAACTTGATTTTACTACTACACACCTTCTCCCTCGCCCATGCACGTCGTTGCTCACAAACGAGGACAGGTTTTTGCTTATAGTACTTCTACAACAAGCTATCCCTCCCGCTCGCGGTGGACGGACATGCAGCAGTGGATTCGACACTGTAGAAGCCGTAGTAGTAACATCATTGTTCGTCTTCTCGAAGAGGCGAAGAGCCATGTGCAACCCGAACGTGGCAGTTGCGAACATTGGAGCACGCATATAGCCAGGCTCTTGCATGAGACAAAATTGCTATGTGATCCCACTATGTACTAGTACGTACAACTACTTTCTAGTATAGCCCTGTAAACCAGAAAGGAGTATTTGTCCTTCTAGAGATTTCAACAAGTGACTAGACTACACCGAGACGGAGTACATATGGAGCAAAATGAGTGAATCTGCACCGTAAATAAATACGTAGTTCTATCGTTTTCCTCTCCGAGGTGCACAATATTGAGTATACTGACTAGTCTCTTTTTGACACGCATTTATGTTTTTTTTGACACAGTACAGACGCAAGCGCTCATATACACACTCATACACTCACCCCTATGAACGCACACACGCACGGCACTATCATCTTGAAATTTACGAAGTCACCATAGGCACCTCGTCGTCGACGGTAACGTCTCCTCACACGCGATAGACGCGAGTGGCAGTCATCTCCATAGGTGCTTGAATGCCAAGGAGGGAGAGGGTAGCGGTTCCCGAGACCCTGAACGGTCAATGATGCATCCTCAATTACATGCAGAGGGAATTAATTGGAGAAGCATAATAGAGCCAGCACGATGTGAATGCAACAGAGCTTGGACTCTCATATAAAGGCGACCCACCACTCCAATCCATCTACTCCCAAGTCTCTGCACAACACTACTCACTCCAATCCAAGACCAAGTGACCAGAAGCCACAAGCACCTATGGAGGCGATGGACGCGAGCGGCAGTCGGCTATGCCAAATCATCCAAGGCACCAGCCTGCGGCCCCGCACCGCGCAGTGTTTCTAGACGGTGCTGGCGTCCGCTGGCATCGTAGCCCTCGCCGATGCTGGCTTCGCCTCTCGCATGGACGACAT
Organism: Triticum aestivum; assembly: GCF_018294505.1. Classification (NCBI taxonomy): domain Eukaryota; kingdom Viridiplantae; phylum Streptophyta; class Magnoliopsida; order Poales; family Poaceae; genus Triticum; species Triticum aestivum. The sequence continues at coordinate 308,790,833 of NC_057807.1, read as the reverse complement.
GATGGTCAACTCCATCCGCAAGTTCACTGCCATCAAGAAGCACGCGGACGACCTTGCCATACTGCTCCAGCCCGCACGCCCAGGCTCCTCATTGCCTGCCACCCTCATCGGCCTCCATCATGTCGAACTCTTTCAAGCCCTGGTGGCCCTGCAGGTGCCGAAGGTCGCGACGAAGAATGTGCACCTCGAGGCCGCGCTCGCCACGCAGCGCCTCGCCATGCAAGAAACTATCGACCTGCACATCCACGTCTACGAGGAAATCGTCTACATAGGCCACTACAAGGCAAGCGAGGACAGAAAGACGTTGGCCTTCTTCCAGCGACTGGAATCTTTGGACTCCATTGTTCATAAGCACGTCGACCTGGCCATGAAAGCCGTTGCTACTTAGGTGCCGTTCGGTGGGCCGACGCCCTGAGTCGAGGAGGTGGACGTCGTTGATGGATGCATATCTTCTTCTTGCCTCCTGTAACCAGCACTGCATCGCCTCATGGCCTTAATGTTTTATTCGTATAGTACTCCCTCTGTTCTCAAATATAAGTCTTTCTAAAGATTCCAGCAAGTGACTACTACATATGGAGCAAAATGAGTGAATCTACACTCTAAACTATGTCTACATACATCTGTATGTTGTATTCCATTTGAAATAGTATCTAAAAAGGCTTATATTTAGGAACGGAGGGAGTATATGGCATTTTTATTCCAGTCGTAACGTTTTCACTGTGAGGTGGGGCTGCACTTGAGCAAACCCACCCTGCCCACTGGGTTTCGGCCGAGTTTAGAATTAGAAGAGAGAAACGAGGGAGGAGAGCTAGTTGTAGCACGAACGCTGTTGTCAGATGGGACTCATGTTGATAGAATAGGAGTACTGAGCACTCGTGCCTCTTTTTTTTGAGGGAAAAATTAGTCGTATGTCTAGTACCACTAGTTGGGTGCGTGCGACCTATAGTTGTCATCACTTTAGGTCTCCTTTTCGAACCACAGCTACGCTTCACAGTACATATTTCTTCACGCATTTATCCTCCTATATGTACTCCTAGGCTATTTCCACATGCTCCCATTCGCTGACATGTGGGACATAGAGCATCTGGGTCGTAGTGCGTGCACGACTCGGAGCATATGCCGGGGTACTTTACATTTCAGACCTCACGAATTACATGCAAACCCCCCGCAGAAGAATAAATAAATGAATGAATTATGACATGAAACCGGATTACTTTCGTAGAAACCGGAGCATGTTCATTAAATTTTGGACATAACACGTTTATAAAAAATGACCGGACCTAAACTAGTCTAAGGGCCTCTTTGATTTTTCCCGCAAAAAAAGGGCCTCTTTGATTCGCAGGATACTGAAAAGACGGGAATGGGGAAAGTATGATGGCGATGAACCGAGACGAGGAGAACTCTAACTCCGTTAGAGGTTAGAGTTAGATTCTAACCCTAAACTAACTCTAAACCAAAGAGGTGTATGGATGGCAGGGTTAGATTGACAATAAATGCTTTTTCTCAATCATTTGACTACTTTGGACCCTATTTCCTGCCGGATTTGGTGTGGCCGACTCTTCTCTGGCCTCCTGCCGCTCACAGTTGACATAAACGAACTATCTTTACAAATCAAGCATGCAAAACATGATAATTTTTACTTTGTCCATATAAATGAGATATCCCACTTAAACATACAAGTTGTCAATCAAGCTTCACAAAAAAAACACTCCATGAAACAAAGAATGAGCTAACTCATCACGGAAGTCATTCACAATAGGGAGGGAGCCCGAAGCCCCTCACGCATCGAGGGAGGAGCTCGCCACCGTCGCTTTGGAGGAAGGCGCTGTAGAGCCCAAGCCCCGGGAAACCCTCCGACGCTGGCCCTTGCGAGTTGAGGTCGACACCGGCATGGGTAGCAGGGCCGCTTGCCACCGACTGGGAACTTAATCTTTGGGCCTCTAGAAATAATGCAAGCCTGAAACTAAAATACCTAGAAAGGTGAACTAAATCTTTGGGCCTCTAGAAATAATGCAAGCCTGAAACTGAAATACCTAGAAAGGTGAACTGAATCTTTGGGCCTCTAGAAATAATGCAAGCCTAAAACTGAAATACCTAGAAAGGTGAACTAAATCTTTGGACCTCTAGAAAGATTTATTACCTCCTCAAGCAGCATCAAACAATTCCATGCATGCACCACAAATATATACCAAGTTTGATTAGGATCTACTTTTCCAAATCAGAATTAGCGCTAGAGCGAGCAAGATCAATGATATGCCTGTGAGACAGAGAAGGAACAAACAAACTCACCCCTCTCGCGACCTCCCTGGTAGATACACTGCCACCGCGCATGACAGAGGGAGAAAAACGACCGGTGAAGGGGGAGCAGGGCGACCTTCGAAGGCCGGAGGGAGAGGGCGGCCGGAGTAGGGCGGCGGAGGCCGGAAGGAGAGGGCGGCCGGAGGAGAGAGAGGGCGAGCGGCGCTTGGGCAGGCGGCCCTATGGGGAACAGAGAGGAGTCGTGTGAGAGGGGGAGCGATCTGGTGCGGGCAGGGGGGATTTTTTTAGTTCTCTTTTAGTGGGCCCGAGGATGACTAACCCAATTAGAACCTCTCCACCGGGCTAGTTTTTTTAGCTGGGTTAGAGCAAACTAGCTCAAACTAACCCCTCGTGTTTCGATAATTTGAGGCTATTTCAACCCAAACTAGCTCTAATTCAGGGATCCAAACAAAGAGGAGTGATACTATACATGCTACAGTGTGGACCATAGCACATTGTTTTTTATGGCCATATCACCACATTGTTTTCTACTGCTGGTTCACTGGGCTACCGTGGTTCGCACTACTGGTTCACTAGGCTGTCATGGTTCCCACTGCTGGTTCACTGGGCTGCCGTGGTTCGCACTCCTCCGACCTGAGTAGTAGTAGTACTAGTATATACCGCATCATTCTTTGCTCCTTCTTACTACTCCGACATGTGGAAGAGCCAGCATCCGGGTCGACGTGTCATGCACCAGATTAGAGCGCGGAACGGAAGGGGGGTGTCACATCCCTAGTTCTGACAATGCCTAGTGCATGCATTAGAGTGTTACATCATGTTTAAATTTCATTTAAACCTGAGATGGGGATTGACTAAGCCCTAACACCAAATGAATTCAACTAGGGTCAAAATAAAACCTTTTTCATTGAACTCAAAATGTCCTCTAAAAATGTTCAACATTTCTGGTTTGAGGTGGAAGCATCTACCAAAAATGGTTTATATTTTTGCAGGGCATATTTGGTCACTGAATTAAACCATATTGTATTTGACTTTGGGCATTTAAATACTATAAATAATTTAAATGTTCAAATAAATGTTGGAAAATTGTTAGGGGTCACTGAAATAATTCAGAAAACACCCATAACTGTTTCCAGGATTTTATAAAATGATTTGATATTTTAAATCAAATCAAAAACAAATTGCAGAAAATAGAAAAGATAAAACAGAACAGAATTATAAAAGAGAGAGAGAAAGACCCGTACCTGGGCCACTTACCTGTAGCCGGCCCAGCTCCCCCACCTGGCCGGCCCAGCCCACCTCCTCCCCCTTGTCATCTTCCTCCCCTCGCACCGAAGCAGCTCGGTGGCGAGCGCCGATGCCGCCTCGGCCACCTCCTGCTTCCACCGAGGCGTTCCCGAGCCTCCCCCTCACGCCACGCACTTCCCCTCGCCCCTGCACCTCCCCTCTCTTCCCCTGGACCCCGTTCCCTCCTCCGCTTTCCTCCCTGCACGCTCCCGAGCGGAGCTCGTCGTCGCCGACGCCGTTCGCCGTAGCCACCGTGCTCCTCACTGCCACCCGAAGTACCCAGGAGATCCGCCTCGACTACCTCTTCCTCCTCGCCGAGAAGCGCACCGCGGGAGCCCCTGCAACGTCGCCACCGCCGTCTTCTTCAACCTCGGGACCGCCGGCCATCTTCGTCAAATTCTTCGGCTCCGGTGCCTCCCCGAGCTCCCCGAGGCCACCGTCGCAACCCCTGTGAGCTACTCTTCCATTCCCCCTCCTCCTCGCGCTCGTTCCCGTACCCTAGCCGCCTTTTCACCGGAGCCGATTGCTCCTCGCCGCCGGCCATGGCGTGGCCGTGGCCACAGCCACCGCAGCTCGCTCCTGAGCCCACCCGCAACCCCAGGAACCCAAAGCACTTAACCATTCGTCCTCCCGTGCACTGCAGCGCCGGTCCCGCGAAACCCCGAGCTCCGGCCGCCGCCTCGGGCTCCATTCCGGCGAACCCCGGCCACCCCCGCACCTCCCGTTGGTCCCCCTAGATGCGCACGGGCGCGGGCTACCTCCTGGTGCCCTTGGCGCGTCGATCCGATGCCCTAGCGCAAGTCCGGCGCTCCCCCGCCGTGCGGAATGGTCGCCGCCGGCGAAACTCCGGCGACCGCCGATGTGGCACGCCTAATTAGCACTAATGACCACACTAGACACCCCCACAGCCACTGACAGTGGGCCCCACCCCTGGTCAAACCCCAGTCAGCGCTGGGTTTGACCGGGATTAGCTCCTGTGTCACTGACGTGTGGACCCCACACGTCAGGTTTGACCTGGACGGCGCCCGTTGACCTGCTGACGTCATGCCAACGTCATGCTGACGCAATATTCATTTTCTGGAATTTAGTTTATTTTATTATATTCAGAAAATTCCAGAAAATGCCCTAAACTTCAATAAATCATAGAAAATTAACCGTAACTCCAAATTAAATAAATTATATATGAAAAATTATCAGAAAAATTCAAGGAATCCATCTGTACCATTTTCATGCATGTTAGAACAACTTATCACTACTGTTTAGGGCAAATGAAGTGAATGGCATTTGAATAATCACATATGGAGTTTGAATTTGAATCTTGTATTCAAACCAACTTCATTTAATCCGTTGCTAGTTGCATTAGCCCAAAACACATTCATTTTGCCATGTCATGATCATGCATCATATTGTGCATTGCATTGATTGTATTTCTTCTTGTTGCCGGTATCTGTTCCCTCCCGGTAGACGATGTCCGACGTTGTGATCGTTGACACTGATGAAGACTCAATGTTATCTTCAGAAGTGCCAGGCAAGCAAAACCCCCTTGTTCATTCCGATAAAATCCCACTCTCTCGCTCCTGCTCTCTTTTACTGCATTAGGACAACAACGACATATTTGATACTTGCTGCGGTAGCTGAACCCTTTATCCTTTGCATGACCTGTCATTGCCACAGTAAATAGATGAAACCCACTAGCATGAGTAGGAGTTGTTTGAGCCCTGATGTGCCTACTCATTCATGCTTGTTTGTCATGCCTGCTACTGCTTAGAGTTGAGTCAGGTCTGATTCATCGGGGATGAATCAGAGGCGTGTGAACATGTCCTACTATGGGTGAACTAAGTGTGTGAACACGATTTGGTAAAGGTAGCGGTGAGAGGCCATGTAGGAGTACATGGTGGGTTGTCTCATTGCAGCCGTCCTCAGGAACTGAGTTCTGTGTTTGTGATCCATGATCAGTTACTACCACACATTGGGCTCCGGGCGCTCCAAGCTCTCTCGACTTATTAATCAACTTGATCTCTGTCCAGGAGTTGCAACTAGTTTCTGGTGTTTGTAGGTAGTGTTAGTAGTCTACCAAGTGGCACCCGGTACAGGTGGGCTTGGGACAGACTAGGCACAGTGGCCCGGTGTACCAAGTGGCACCCGGTTGGTGGGCTTGGGAACCCTGCACACATCGTTTGGGGCCGTGAGCGACACCCCGGCCGGATCTCCTTGCGGATGGAACCCGAATAGGCGATAAACCTGGACTAGAGACTTGTTCGGTTAGTCAGGTCGTGGCCGACTCCCTCGCCCGGCTTCCGCTTGAAGGTTGCCGAGGTACATGACGTGTACAGGGCGGTAAGTGGCGAGAGCGTGTGTGAAGAAGTACACCCCTGCAGGGTTAACATCATCTATTCGAATAGCCGGATTCCTCGGATATGGAAACTTGGACCCCTTGTACAGTTCATAGACAAGTGAAAGTGGATACTCTAAAATACGCAAGATAAGCGTGAGTGCTATGGATGGCGTTCTCGTAGGGAGACGGGAGCGGATCCATAGTGGTGTATTGATATGGTGAATATGTGGACTCGTGTGCGCCACCTCAAAAGAGTTACTTGCAGTCGTAGTTCAGGATAGCCACTGAGTCAAAGCTGGCTTGCTGCAGTCAAACTCCACCATCCCCTTTGTTGATAATGAGGCATATGTAGATAGATCTGATGTAAGTCTTGCTGGGTACATTTGTACTCACGTTTGCCCATTTTATGTTTTGCAGAGAGACTTCAGTCTCACTAGTAGTTCCGCGTGGACTTCGACGTTTAGCTTGATACCTCAGCTACGATCTTGTGCCCTCGGCAGGATCTGATAAATAGTCAGGCTTCTCAGCCCTTTTCATTTATAGATGTCTGTACTCAGACATGATAGCTTCCGCTTGTGCTTTGACTTGTATGTTCTGATTGTTGGGTCATGAGACCCCTGTTTGTAATATCTCGCTCCTCGGAGCCTATTGAATAAATACTTGAGTCGTAGAGTCATGTTGTGATGCCATGTTGTATTTGCACATATCGAGCATATTGTGTGTATGTTATTGAAATGCTTGGTATGTGTGGGATCTGACAACCTAGTTGTTTATCCTTAGTAGCCTCTCTTACCGGGAAATGTCTCCTAGTGTTTCCACCGAGCCATGGTAGCTTGCTACTGCTCCGGAACACTTAGGCTGGCCGGCATGTGTCCTTCTTCGTTCCTGTGTCTGTCCCTTCGGGGAAATGTCACGCGATGAATACCGGAGTCCTGTTAGCCCGCTACAGCCCGGTTCACCGGAGTCCTGCTAGCCCAGTGCTACAGCCTGGATTCACTCGCTGATGACCGACACGTTCGATGCTGGGTCATGGATGCCTGTCCCTGTAAGTCTGTGCCACTTTGGGTTTACGACTAGCCATGTCAGCCCGGGCTCCTTATCATATGGATGCTAGCGACACTATCATATACGTGTGCCAAAAGGCGCAAACGGTCCCGGGCAAAGGTAAGGCGACACCCGTGGGAATACCGTGCGTGAGGCCGCAAAGTGATATGAGGTGTTACATGCTAGATCGATGTGGCATTGAGTCGGGGTCCTGACAGCGTTGGTATCAGAGCTTGACTGCCTGTAGGATTACCAAGCCAAACTGGTCGAAGTTGAGTCTAGAAATTCTTTAGTTATATAAGGGAATTGATTGTGGGATGGAACGTAAGGCTCTTTTTACTCCTTATACCTCATGGCCTTCTGATCTGAGTCATCATCTTCTCTTCTACGGGGATTAAGAACTAGGCTATCTCTTCTTTCTATCAGGATCACGTGTTACTAATCCGTAGACTTATAAGATTGTTGGACTTAAGTCTCAGTTCAGTTCCTACTACTCCGTATGTTAATTGTTGATCTCGAAACCTTGATATTGTGCTTCTGAGTGGTTATGCCACCATTTTTGTGAATGTCTCAAATCTTTTCTGAGCATTTACAGCCGTTATGCTGTCCGAGTCATCCCAGGTTTCTAAGTAGTCTGATGCATTTGCAAATCCTTTCTTCCCGTTTCAATGTTCCCATGGGCCAGATTAACCACACTAATCAGTGAGTTGAGGTACTCCGTTACCTTGACATATATGTTGGAGATATTATTATGACCCTAGGTGTTTAGGGAGTCACCTAGTAATTTAGCCATGATTTGTGTTCCCAGTGTGATGATTCTGGCCATCATTCTCGAAAGCATCCCGTGATGCTACTTAGTAGTAGGTATTCTATTCCTGGGTTTTGAACCCGAGATTCATCCTACTTACATCATGTTGATAGTGTTGCTAGATCCTTTAGGATAATAGTAACCTTTGCAATAGTCCTCGAGGTTCATGGTACATCCTTCTTCCAATTATCATGAATCATTCTTGACAGGAGTTCTTCTGAACCAAAAGATGACAACAAGAGCGCTCTCGATGAGTTCTCCATGCTATATTGTGACTCTGCCAGCTCAACCTTTCTGCATGGGTTATCCGGAAGAAACATGTTGAACTTGGTTCAACATGCTAAACCATGCATCCACAACTCAGAAAATCATATGTTCCTTTGAGTTGTCCCTCTTTAGTTGTCCTCTGACCCTCGTTTATCAATTGATAGTCAAGAGTATGCGTGCGTTCGTTTATCAATGCTTATTACTCTTGTGGTCCGTCAAGCCATTCTGTCCTGAATGACTTGGAGAAACAAACTCCAGTACCTCATCCATATTTAGGATTGGGTCAAAGTAGTTGTGTTCCGTAGATCAAGTTACAATCCAGCTTCTGGTCTGCTCTACCCTGAAGTATTACCTTCTTTATGACAGGAATTTCATGAGAATTGCACCACCTCTTGTGAATTCTTGACATAATGATACTTCTCGCCATCCTTTTTCATTCCTCGGTTCCGTGTTGTTGCAGCCGGAGTGCAGACAAGTGAATCAGGATGTGTGAACTCAATACTCCTAGCAACCCCATTGCTTGGTAGTTAATGGATAATAATCTTATTCCTAGTATGTTGGTTATTGAATCATCATTCTAAGACTGATCGTGCTATCTAGTCCTTATTTCCGGTGCACCCTTCGATCAATGAGTTAGGATTGGGTCAAGTCCTCACTCATTTGATCATATCATCTTGCCCTGAAAAGCAAGATTGTTCTCGATCTTAGTAACATATCGGTGATTCGTGATTTTCCGAATATCTTCTCGAAAGTATCACCAGGTTGTCACCTGACTGTTATGTTAAGCTCGTGATCAAGTTGGTTTATCCTGTAAACCACCCTTTCTCCAAGAATCCGTGATTGGATACCCCTGAGCTAGTTGGTTAAGCTATGCATCAACTTGGAGAGTTGGAAGATAGAAGCTTGTCCGATTTAGTTCATCTTAAGGGATATCCTGTGTGTGTGTGTGTGTGTGTTGAAGAAAGATGATATCTTCATCGATTGGTCCCTATGATCAGTTGCTGGACCTATTGTCTTATCAATCCTTTGATTTGAGTGTGGGCTATCGTCAAATCAAATCAGAACCAACGATATTCGTAATGTTGTCTTATTCGTGGTTGATCCCTCGAGCATACACCATTACATCTTTGGTCTGACCAATGCTATCACCGTGTTCACTTAACTATGGAATTCCTTTTAAAAGGAAACCTAGATGAATTGTTGTTGAGCCCATTGACAACATCCTTATCTCCTCCATGATTTTGTTGGACATTAAGCTAGTGTTGGAAACTTTTGAAAGCATTTGTTCATGCTAGCTCATGAAGTATTTGTTTGATGAAAGGAGTGACTTCCTCTTATACACGTGCATTTGGTGAAAGTTGCCGCCGTGAATTTGAGAAAGTTAGTTTTGCTTCCTCTGGAATCATCCCAAGTCAGTCATGCATACGTGCGAAGTATTCTGTGGTCTGGAGACTTGCAACCTTCATTCCATATGTGTTCCGAGCACACCAAGCCACTGATTGATTTGTTCAAGGAGAAGAAGTTCCTTCTTAAGAGCATGCCTTCTGCAAGGATTTTGATATCCTCGTTGATGGTTCCCCACCTGAACTCGGTAGTGTTTTATTATAAGACTACTACGTGGCCATGCTTGTCTGGGACAACGTGTTCACATGTTTGTAGCAGAACCAGCTCATGTTTTGGAGCTTGCTATCGTAGTTCATCTCCCGAGAATCCCGCAACGTTATCTCGTCGATTTGTGTTGCAAACTTTCATTTTTCTTCCTAGACTCGATGAGTCTGGAATATCCTGACACCAACCAGATCTGAATCTCAGGCAGATATGATGGGTTGGAACATTTCCCAAGAACTATAATATCGGTCCCTCGGAAACCGGTAAAGTGGATGTCGTGGCCAACACACCCAGCCGGAAGACCTATTATTGTAGTATCTTGATTGAAGAAGTTGGCCACCTCCCCATAAGGATTTCGTAGGATTTACTCCCTAGTTGCCCCTATGGATTTTGTGTTCCCGAAGTCCGACCTTTTACTTGATGTTCTAGATATCAAACCATATCTATGGATGGATTACACTAGCACATCAAGGAGAACATTAGAAGCGGAGTGCTAAATGTCTCTCGGTCGATCGTCCAGATTTTGTTCCTTGGCCTCGCTAAGGTGAAATCTGAGAAAGTGTTATCCTCCTTTGCATCTGCATCGTCCATCGCTATTCATCATGGTAGTATGTTGTGTTGTCAGCATCCTTGACACGGATGTTGGTAAAATCTTGATGATTATGGAAATGCTCAAGTTCTTGAGAGCACGCACAAGCGCTACGTGTTATCATCGGCTCTAACTGGGATTCCTCTCGGTTTCCTCGGCAATGCTATGACCTTTTCAAACAGTGAATCCACTCTCTATTGTTGGGTTCTTCCCTAGTTACCAGAATCATTCCCATCATTTGCATTTTGTTCCCAGCTTGCACCGCCAATGTGCCATTCTACCATGGGTCTCTTCCATTTCCGGTGATAAGCAAATTCATCCATTGCGTTGTCTTCAACAAGGTAATCCACATCATCCAAGTCTGAGTATGCCATTCTACTGACCCCCTCCAAACGATCGCTCGAGAATTGTCTTAGGCTGGTTTAAAGAGTTTCAATGATCTTTGAATCAAAGGTAATTCTTTTTGCCACTTAAGGGGAGATATCTACGAGTCACGGTTCCGAAGGTGTCTCGTTGTGGTTTCATGGCAACTCAACTCCTCGCTACGTTGACAATCGATTACCACCTTCTTAAGCGTGAAATTGTTGTCTACCTAGTGAACCTTCGTCATCCGTTTCTTTCCACCCCTCTTGATGTGTATCTCGTGTCTCAACCCGAGAGATGGTCCTATGTCTCATTCCGTGAGTTGTTCGATCTTCGAGAAGATCGACCCTTCTAGAGTCTCCTTCTTCCCTCCATGTCATGTTGGCAGGATTTCTCAGAGCAAGACATCAAGACAATGATGGTGAATGAATCAACGTTCAACTGAAGTGCACCCTGGATCGTGAAGACTATACTAGTTGCGTTTACCCCTCACTTTACCCTACGCTTGAATCTCGAGACGAGATTCTTGTTTAGTGGGGGTGAGTTGTCACATCCCTAGTTCTGACAATGCCTAGTGCATGCATTAGAGTGTTACATCATGTTTAAATTTCATTTAAACCTGAGATGGGGATTGACTAAGCCCTAACACCAAATGAATTCAACTAGGGTCAAAATAAAACCTTTTTCATTGAACTCAAAATGTCCTCTAAAAATGTTCAACATTTCTGGTTTGAGGTGGAAGCATCTACCAAAAATGGTTTATATTTTTGCAGGGCATATTTGGTCACTGAATTAAACCATATTGTATTTGACTTTGGGCATTTAAATACTATAAATAATTTAAATGTTCAAATAAATGTTGGAAAATTGTTAGGGGTCACTGAAATAATTCAGAAAACACCCATAACTGTTTCCAGGATTTTATAAAATGATTTGATATTTTAAATCAAATCAAAAACAAATTGCAGAAAATAGAAAAGATAAAACAGAACAGAATTATAAAAGAGAGAGAGAAAGACCCGTACCTGGGCCACTTACCTGTAGCCGGCCCAGCTCCCCCACCTGGCCGGCCCAGCCCACCTCCTCCCCCTTGTCATCTTCCTCCCCTCGCACCGAAGCAGCTCGGTGGCGAGCGCCGATGCCGCCTCGGCCACCTCCTGCTTCCACCGAGGCGTTCCCGAGCCTCCCCCTCACGCCACGCACTTCCCCTCGCCCCTGCACCTCCCCTCTCTTCCCCTGGACCCCGTTCCCTCCTCCGCTTTCCTCCCTGCACGCTCCCGAGCGGAGCTCGTCGTCGCCGACGCCGTTCGCCGTAGCCACCGTGCTCCTCACTGCCACCCGAAGTACCCAGGAGATCCGCCTCGACTACCTCTTCCTCCTCGCCGAGAAGCGCACCGTGGGAGCCCCTGCAACGTCGCCACCGCCGTCTTCTTCAACCTCGGGACCGCCGGCCATCTTCGTCAAATTCGTCGGCTCCGGTGCCTCCCCGAGCTCCCCGAGGCCACCGTCGCAACCCCTGTGAGCTACTCTTCCATTCCCCCTCCTCCTCGCGCTCGTTCCCGTACCCTAGCCGCCTTTTCACCGGAGCCGATTGCTCCTCGCCGCCGGCCATGGCGTGGCCGTGGCCACAGCCACCGCAGCTCGCTCCTGAGCCCACCCGCGTGCTCACCGCAACCTCAGGAACCCAAAGCACTTAACCATTCGTCCTCCCGTGCACTGCAGCGCCGGTCCCGCGAAACCCCGAGCTCCGGCCGCCGCCTCGGGCTCCATTCCGGCGAACCCCGGCCACCCCCGCACCTCCCGTTGGTCCCCCTAGATGCGCACGGGCGCGGGCTACCTCCTGGTGCCCTTGGCGCGTCGATCCGATGCCCTAGCGCAAGTCCGGCGCTCCCCCGCCGTGCGGAATGGTCGCCGCCGGCGAAACTCCGGCGACCGCCGATGTGGCACGCCTAATTAGCACTAATGACCACACTAGACACCCCCACAGCCACTGACAGTGGGCCCCACCCCTGGTCAAACCCCAGTCAGCGCTGGGTTTGACCGGGATTAGCTCCTGTGTCACTGACGTGTGGACCCCACACGTCAGGTTTGACCTGGACGGCGCCCGTTGACCTGCTGACGTCATGCCAACGTCATGCTGACGCAATATTCATTTTCTGGAATTTAGTTTATTTTATTATATTCAGAAAATTCCAGAAAATGCCCTAAACTTCAATAAATCATAGAAAATTAACCGTAACTCCAAATTAAATAAATTATATATGAAAAATTATCAGAAAAATTCAAGGAATCCATCTGTACCATTTTCATGCATGTTAGAACAACTTATCACTACTGTTTAGGGCAAATGAAGTGAATGGCATTTGAATAATCACATATGGAGTTTGAATTTGAATCTTGTATTCAAACCAACTTCATTTAATCCGTTGCTAGTTGCATTAGCCCAAAACACATTCATTTTGCCATGTCATGATCATGCATCATATTGTGCATTGCATTGATTGTATTTCTTCTTGTTGCCGGTATCTGTTCCCTCCCGGTAGACGATGTCCGACGTTGTGATCGTTGACACTGATGAAGACTCAATGTTATCTTCAGAAGTGCCAGGCAAGCAAAACCCCCTTGTTCATTCCGATAAAATCCCACTCTCTCGCTCCTGCTCTCTTTTACTGCATTAGGACAACAACGACATATTTGATACTTGCTGCGGTAGCTGAACCCTTTATCCTTTGCATGACCTGTCATTGCCACAGTAAATAGATGAAACCCACTAGCATGAGTAGGAGTTGTTTGAGCCCTGATGTGCCTACTCATTCATGCTTGTTTGTCATGCCTGCTACTGCTTAGAGTTGAGTCAGGTCTGATTCATCGGGGATGAATCAGAGGCGTGTGAACATGTCCTACTATGTGTGAGCTAAGTGTGTGAACACGATTTGGTAAAGGTAGCGGTGAGAGGCCATGTAGGAGTACATGGTGGGTTGTCTCATTGCAGCCGTCCTCAGGAACTGAGTTCTGTGTTTGTGATCCATGATCAGCTACTACCACACATTGGGCTCCGGCTTAAGTGCCCTCTCGACTTATTAATCAACATGATCTCTGTCCAGGAGTTGCAACTAGTTTCTGGTGTTTGTAGGTAGTGTTAGTAGTCTACCAAGTGGCACCCGGTACAGGTGGGCTTGGGACAGACTAGGCACAGTGGCACGGTGTACCAAGTGGCACCCGGTTGGTGGGCTTGGGAACCCTGCACACATCGTTTGGGGCCGTGAGCGACACCCCGGCCGGATCTCCTTGCGGATGGAACCCGAATAGGCGATAAACCTGGACTAGAGACTTGTTCGGTTAGTCAGGTCGTGGCCGACTCCCTCGCCCGGCTTCCGCTTGAAGGTTGCCGAGGTACATGACGTGTACAGGGCGGTAAGTGGCGAGAGCGTGTGTGAAGAAGTACACCCCTGCAGGGTTAACATCATCTATTCGAATAGCCGGATTCCTCGGATATGGAAACTTGGACCCCTTGTACAGTTCATAGACAAGTGAAAGTGGATACTCTAAAATACGCAAGATAAGCGTGAGTGCTATGGATGGCGTTCTCGTAGGGAGACGGGAGCGGATCCATAGTGGTGTATTGATATGGTGAATATGTGGACTCGTGTGCGCCACCTCAAAAGAGTTACTTGCAGTCGTAGTTCAGGATAGCCACCGAGTCAAAGCTGGCTTGCTGCAGTCAAACTCCACCATCCCCTTTGTTGATAATGAGGCATATGTAGATAGATCTGATGTAAGTCTTGCTGGGTACATTTGTACTCACGTTTGCCCATTTTATGTTTTGCAGAGAGACTTCAGTCTCACTAGTAGTTCCGCGTGGACTTCGACGTTTAGCTTGATACCTCAGCTACGATCTTGTGCCCTCGGCAGGATCTGATAGATAGTCAGGCTTCTCAGCCTTTTCATTTATAGATGTCTGTACTCAGACATGATAGCTTCCGCTTGTGCTTTGACTTGTATGCTCTGATTGTTGGGTCATGAGACCCATGTTTGTAATATCTCGCTCCTCGGAGCCTATTGAATAAATACTTGAGTCGTAGAGTCATGTTGTGATGCCATGTTGTATTTGCACATATCGAGCATATTGTGTGTATGTTATTGAAATGCTTGGTATGTGTGGGATCTGACAACCTAGTTGTTTATCCTTAGTAGCCTCTCTTACCGGGAAATGTCTCCTAGTGTTTCCACCGAGCCATGGTAGCTTGCTACTGCTCCGGAACACTTAGGCTGGCCGGCATGTGTCCTTCTTCGTTCCTGTGTCTGTCCCTTCGGGGAAATGTCACGCGATGAATACCGGAGTCCTGTTAGCCCGCTACAGCCCGGTTCACCGGAGTCCTGCTAGCCCAGTGCTACAGCCTGGATTCACTCGCTGATGACCGACACGTTCGATGCTGGGTCATGGATGCCTGTCCCTGTAAGTCTGTGCCACTTTGGGTTTACGACTAGCCATGTCAGCCCGGGCTCCTTATCATATGGATGCTAGCGACACTATCATATACGTGTGCCAAAAGGCGCAAACGGTCCCGGGCAAAGGTAAGGCGACACCCGTGGGAATACCGTGCGTGAGGCCGCAAAGTGATATGAGGTGTTACATGCTAGATCGATGTGGCATTGAGTCGGGGTCCTGACAGGGGGACACCGGGGCGTTTCAGCAGGAGTGTCATAGAGTCTTTACATCGTTTGCCGCATGACTCAGGTATGTGGGAGATGGTTCCACCGTTATCAAAAAGCATTTGCATTCCAGACCTGTAACATTCTACGCAAATAGCAAATGTCAATAAATATACGATGTCTACCAGGGGTTGTAATGAGGAGGGGGTGAGCACAATGATACACGTCAGTAGTAAGTGGAGTATATGTACCAATAAGGTAGCCACGTACACAAATTGAAAGGCTTGTTGTGGAGAGAAAAATAATCACTCGACTATATATGTACGCAGGGGCTGAGGCTTGCTTTACTAGGGTTGCTCTCTTCATTCTCTCATCCTCTCCAGATATAAACAGACAGCGGTAGCAACATTTTCTCTCTGCTCACCGCTGGTCACAGATCCGGCCGGATCCCTTCGGCCGGTGTATGTAGAGGACTAAAAGTGCATCATTCACACGGTCATCACCATCGAGGGAGGAAACCCATAGCTGCGGAGGGGCCAAATCCTCTGCCCGTGCGTTCTCTCCGACACAGCGCCGTCTCGGGAGGTCCTCCGACCCTTCTTCCTTCCTGCCGTATTGTCCGCAGATCCGACCTGCCGCTGCCGACATCCCGGCGATCCTCAGGTATAAGTTCTTCGAAGCGGCCTTGCTCTACTGCCCCAGCTCCCACGTGTCTGCATGTGCATCTTTTTCTATCCTCAGCTTTCCAAACCACCTAAATTTTTAGTATTATTAGAGGTAAAGCTACTTCATGCATTCGAATCTAGGGCTTTGTTCAAACAATGAAGAAAGGGGGGAAGTTGTAGCATGAATCTAGGACTTGATTCAAAGAGGAAATAATATGGTGAAAGTAGTAGAGAGGGATACCCAACCGGTCTCTTGGTTGAAAAGGGAAATAATGGGAAAACGCAGTACAAACTGGATAAGGAACAAATCTATTATTGGTTAAAAAAAGGATAGAAAGTGGCGGCTAGTGGACAAGTCAGAAGAGTATGTCCAGGATTAGATTTGCTGCCCTCACATAGTAAAAGGTCTCCAGGATTAGAATTGCTGCCCTCACATAGTAAAAGGTCTCAGGATTAGATTTGCTGCCCTCACATAGTAAAAGGTCTCAGGATTAGATTTTCTGCCCTCACATAGTAAAAGGTCTCCAGGATTAGATTTGTTGCCCTCACATAGTACAAGCTCTCCAGGATTGGGTTTGCTTCCCTCACATAGCATGAACAAACTCGGCATCACCACTTTATGCCTCCTTGTAGGTACATTGTGCTGATGCATCCACTTTCGCATGTCCTTATACCAACCTTTTGTTGTTGTTAATGTAAGGGCGCATGTAAAATGAAGCGATCACACTGTTACCTTAGGGACATGTCTAACCAGTGTTATTGTTAATCTAATGCCTCCAGTGATAAGATGCAAATTAAACTGTGTTACAAATTGCACTCCTGCTATTTTCCCCAGTATGATAAGTAAGTTGCTCCTTTACGTTGCTGAGTGTCCTGGTGTCCCCACAATCCCATGCCCTTAAACCAACTCTTTACCTGCTGTTGATTTACTATGTCTGGTAAACAAGCAATGTCACCATTAAAGTAATCCCATATTTGAGGAATCTCATTATTGATCGTAATGCTTCTGGTAGCATGAAGCATTGCTGACGTTTTAAAATTTCTACTGTCCTTGCGTGATTGCCATGAACATAATTAAGATGCTTATTTTCATTTTGTATATGTTTCGTATATTCTTATGACCACCTGTTACTTCTATCTTTTTGTCAGATAGGATATCCATTTCTTTGTATGTGACTTTTGGTGAATGCAATCTTTTTGGAATGATTCTTGTCCAACTAAATCCTGGACATAAATTTTGGGAACACAAAATTGTGGAGTTTCCAAAATCTTGTCATTTGCTTATCTCGTAACATTTTTACCTTTGCAAGATGAGCCGTTGATACGTCTCCAACGTATCTATAATTTTTGATTGTTCCATGCTATTATATTACCCGTTTTGGATGTTTATGGGCTTTTACTTTACACTTTTATATCATTTTTGGGACTACCTACTAACCGGAGGCCCAACCCAATTGTTGTTTTTTTTGCCTATTTCAGTGTTTCGAAGAAAAGGAATATCAAACGGAGTCCAAACGGAATGAAAACTTCGGGAGCGGTCTTTTGGAACAAACATGATCTAGAGGACTTGGAGTGGAAGTCAAGAAACAAAGGAGGCGGCCACGAGGGTGCCCGGCGTGCCCCCCACCCTCGTGGGCCCCTTGAGCATCCACCGACCTACTTCTTCCTCCTATATATACCCATGTACCCTGAAAACATCAGAAGTGACCATGAAAAACTATTTCCACCGCCGTAACCATCTGTATCCATGAGATCCCATCTTGGAGCCTTTGCTGGTGCTCCGCCGGAGGGGGAATCGACCACGGAGGGCCTCTACATCATCTCCAAGGCCTCTCCGATGAGTTGTGAGTAGTTTACCACAGACCTTCTGGTCCATAGTTATTAGGTAGATGGCTTCTTCTCTCTCTTTGAATCTCAATACAAAGTTCTCCTTGATCTTCTTGGAGATCTATTCGATGTAACTCTTTTTGCGGTGTGTTTGTCGAGATCCGATGAATTGTGGGTTTATGATCAAGTTTATCTATGAGAAATATTTGAATCTCCTCTGAATTCTTTTATGTGTGATTAAGTTATCTTTGCAAGTCTCTTCGAATTATCAGTTTGGTTTGGCGTACTAGATTGATCTTTCTTGCAATGGGAGAAGTGCCTAGCTTTGGGTTCAATCTTGCGATGTCCTTTCCCAGTGACAGCAGGGGCAGCAAGGCACGTATTGTATTGTTTCCATCGAGGATAAAAAGATGGGGTTTATATCATATTGCATGAGTTTATCCCTCTACATCATGTCATCTTTCTTAATGTGTTACTTTGTTCTTATGAACTTAATACTCTAAATGCATGCTGGATAGCGGTCGATGTGTGGAGTAATAGTAGTAGATGCAGGCATGAGTCAGTCTACTTGTCATGGATGTGATGCCTATATACATGATCATGCCTAGATAATCTCATAATTATTCGCTTTTCTATCAATTGCTAGATAGTAATTTGTTCACCCACCGTAATACTTATGCTATCTTTAGAGAAACCACTAGTGAAACCTATGGCCCCTGGGTCTATCTTTTATCATATAAGCTTTCAATCTACTTTTATTTGCATCTTTACTTTTCAAATCTATATCACAAAATACCAAAAATATATTTATATTATCATATTATCTCTATCAAATCTAACTTTCGCAAGTGGCCGTGAAGGGATTGACAACCCCTTTATTGCGTTGGTTGCGAGTTCTTGTTTGTTTGTGTAGGTGCATGGGACTTTTGAGGAGCCTCCTACTGGATTGATACCTTGGTTCTCAAAAACTGAGGGAAATACTTACGCTACTTTGCTGCATCACCCTTTCCTCTTCAAGGAAAACCAACGCAAGCTCAAGACGTAGCAAGAAGGATTTCTGGCGCAGTTGCCGGGGAGGTCTTTGCTTAAGTCAAGACATACCAAGTACCCATCACAAACTCATCTCCCTCGCATTAGATTATTTGCCATTTGCCTCTCGTTTTCCTCTGCCCCACCCCTTGTCGTTTTATTCGCCCTCTCTTTCCCAATCTCCTCTCTCTTTCACTTGCCTTTTTGTTTGCTTGTGTGTTGAATTGCTTGACACGATGGCGCAAGATAATACCAAATTGTGTGACTTTTCCAATACCAATAATAATGATTTCTTAGTACTCTGATTGCTCCTCTTAATGATGTTGAGTCTTGTGAAATCAATGCTGCTTTGTTGAATCTTGTTATGAAAGATCAATTCTCCGGCCTTCCTAGTGAAGATGTTGCTACCCATCTAAACAACTTTGTTGATTTGTCTGAGATGCAAATGAAGAAATATACGGATAATGATATTGTTAAATTGAAGTTATTTCCGTTTTCACTTAGAGATCATGCTAAAGTTTGGTTTTCATCTTTGCCTAAGAATAGTATTGATTCATGGAATAAGTGCAAAGATGCTTTTATCTGTAAGTATTTTCCTCCCGCTAAGATCATCTCTCTTAGGAATGATATTATGAATTTTAAACAACTTGATCATGAGCATGTTTCCCAATCTTGGGAAAGAATGAAATTGATGATTCGCAATTGCCCTACTCATGGTTTGAATTTATGGATGATCACACAAAAAAATTATGCTGGATTGAATTTTGCTTCTAGAAATCTTTTAGATTCGGCGCGGGAAGCACTTTTATGGAAATAACCTTAAGAGAAGCTACTAAACTCCTTGATAACATTATGGCTAATTATTCTCAATGGCACACTGAAAGATCTACTAGTAAAAAAGTGCATGCTATAGAAGAAATTAATGTTTTGAGTGGAAAAATGGATGAACTTATGAAATTATTTGCTACTAAGAGTACTTCTATTGATCCCAATGATATGCCTTTGTCTACTTTGATTGAGAATAATAATGAATCTATGGATGTGAATTTTGTTGGTAGGAATAATTTTGGTAACAATGCTTATAGAGGAAACTTTAATCCTAGACCGTTCCCTAGTAATTTCTCTAATAATTATGGAAATTCCTACAATAATTCTTATGGTAATTTTAATAAGATGCCCCCTGATTTTGAGAATAGTGTTAAAGAATTTATTATCTCTCAAAAGAATTTTAATGCTTTGCTTGAAGAAAAATTGCTTAAAGTTGATGATTTGGCAAGGAACATTGATAGACTTTCGCTTGATGTTGATTCTTTGAAACTTAGATCTACTCCTCCTAAGCATGATATCAATGAGTCTCTCAAAGCTATGAGAATTTCCATTGATGAGTGCAAAGAAAGAACCGCTAGATTGCGTGCTAAGAAAGATTGCTTTGTAAAGGCGTGTTCTTCTAGTTTCCATGAAAATAATGATGAAGATATAAAAGTTATTGATGTGTCCCGTATTAAATCTTTGTTTTGCAATATGAATCTTAATAATGATGGGACTAGAGATGAGTCAACTTTAGTTAAAAGGCGTCCCAATGATTCAGAGTTCTTAGATCTTGATGCTAAATTTGGTAAAAGTGGGATTGGAGAGGTCAATACTTTATATAGCATTGAACCCACTATCTTGGATTTCAAGGAATTTAATTATGATAATTGTTCTTTAGAAGATTGTAGTTCCTTGTTGCAATCTGTGTTAAATTCTCCTCATGCTTATAGTCAAAATAAAGCTTTTGCCAAACATATTGTTGATGCCTTGACGCAATCTTATGATGAAAAACTTAATTTGGGAGTTTCTATGCCTAGAAAACTTTATGATGAGTGGGAACCTACTATAAAGATTAAAATTAAAGATCATGAGTGTTATGCTTTGTGTGATTTGGGTGCTAGTGTTTCCACGATTCCGAAAACTTTATGTGATATTCTAGGTTTCCATGATCTTGATGATTGCTCTTTTTTGCACCTTGCGGATTCCACCATTAAAAAGCCTATGGGAAGGATCAATGATGTTCTTATTGTTGCAAATAGGAATTATGTGCCCGTAGATTTTATCGTTCTTGATATAGATTGCAATCTTTCTTGTCCTATTATTCTTGGTAGACCTTTCCTTAGAACGATTGGTGCAATTATTGATATGAAGGAAGGGAATATTAGATTCCAATTTCCATTAAGGAAAGGCATGGAGCACTTTCCAAGAAAGAAAGTTAAATTACCTTATGAATCTATCATGCGAGCTATTATGAATTGAGTGCCAAAGATGGCACTACTTAGATCCTATCCTCGCCTTTTATGCCTAGCTAGGGGCGTTAAACGATAGCGCTTGTTGGGAGGCAACCCAATTTTATTTTGTTTTTGTTTTTGTTTATGTTTAGTATAATTTTCATCTACCTTCAGTTTAGATGTGTTTTCATGTTTTAATTAGTGTTTGTGCCAAGTAGAACCTATAGGATAACCTTCGGTGATAGTTAATTTGATTCTGCTGAAAAATAGAAACTTTGCACGCACGAAAATAATTTTAGTAATCACAGGAAACGTGCTTTTGCGTTGATTCATTCTGCTGTAGATCAATAGACAAATTACCCAGCACTTCCTATTTTGGTAAGATTTTAAAGTTCCAGAAGTATTAGAAGTTACAGATTGCTACAGACTGTTCTGTTTTTTGATAGATTCTGTTTTCGTGTGTTGTTTGCTTATTTTGATGCATCTATGGCTAGTATGTAGGGTATGAACCATAGAGAAGTTCGAATATAGTAGGTTTAACACCAATATAAATAAAGAATGAGTTCATTACAGTACCTTATGTGGTGGTTTTTCTTTCTTGCACTAACGGAGCTTATGAGATTTCCTGTTGAGTTTTGTGTTGTGAAGTTTTCAAGTTTTGGGTAAAGATTTGATGGACTATGGAATGAGGAGTGGCAAGAGCCTAAGCTTGGGGATGCCCATGGCACCCCAAGATATTTAAGGATAACCAAAAGCCTAAGCTTGGGGATGCCCCGGAAGGCATCCCCTCTTTCGTCTTCGTCTATCGGTAACTTTACTGGGAGCTATATTTTTATTCGCCACATGATATGTGTTTTGCTTGGAGCGTCTTGTATGATATTAGTATTTGATTTTTAGTTTACCATAATAATCCTTGCTGTACACACCTTTTGGGAGAAACTCACTTGATTGGAATTTATTAGAATACTCTATGTGCTTCACTTATATCTTTTGAGCTAGATAGTTTTTGCTCTAGTGCTTCACTTATATCTTTTAGAGCACGACGGTGGCTTAATTTTGTAGAAATTGTTAATCTCTCATGCCTCACTTATATTATTTTGAGAGTCTCTTAGAACAGCATGGTATTTGCTATGGTTATAAAATTGGTCCTAGAATGATGGGCATCCACGTTGGGTATAATAAAAACTATCATAGGAAGTGAATTGGATGCTATGATCAATTTGATACTTGATAATTGTTTTGAGATATGGAGGTAGTGATATTAGAGTCATGCTAGTTGGGTGATTATGAATTTAAAGAATGCTTGTGTTGAAGTTGGCAAGTCCCGTAGCATGCACGTATGGTAAAAGTTGTGTAACAAATTTGAAACATGAGGTGTTCTTAGATTGTGCATCCTTATGAGTGGCGGTCGGGGATGAGCGATGGTCTTTTCCTACCAATCTATCCCCCTAGGAGCATGCGCGCAGTGCTTGGTTTTTGATGACTTGTAGATTTTTGCAATAAGTATATGAATTCTTTTTAACTAATGTTGAGTCCATAGATTATACGCACTCTCACCCTTCCATCATTGCTAGCCTCTTCGTTACCGTGCATTTCCCTTTCTCACCTTGAGAGTTGGTGCAAACTTCGCCGGCGCATCCAAACCCCATGATATGATACGCTCTATCACACATAAACCTCCTTATATCTTATTCAAAACAGCCACCATACCTACCTATTATGGCATTTCCATAGCCATTCCGAGATATATTGCCATGCAACTTTCGACCATTTCGTTCATCATCATGACACACATCATCATTGTCATATTGCCTTGCATGATCATGTAGTTGGCATCGTATTTGTGGAAAAGCCACCATGCATAATTTTACATACATGTCACTCTTGATTCATTGCCCATCCGGGTAAACCGCCGGAGGCATTCATATAGAGTCATATCTTGTTCTAGTATTGAGTTGTAATTCATGAGTTGTAAATAAATAGAAGTGTGATGATCATCATTATTGAGCATTGTCCCCAAATAAAAAAAGGCCAAATAGAAAAAAGGAAAGGCCAAAAAAAGAGAAAGGCCAAAAAAAAAGAAAGGCCCAAAAAAAAGGGGGCAATGTTACTATCTTTTTCCCACACTTGTGCTTCAAAGTAGCACCATGTTCTTCATATAGAGAGTCTCATATGTTGTCACTTTCATATACTAGTGGGAATTTTTCATTATAGAACTTGGCTTGTATATTCATACGATGGGCTTCCTCAAAATGCCCCAGGTCTTCGTGAGCAAGCAAGTTGGATGCACACCCACTAGTTTCTTTTGTTGAGCTTTCATACATTTATAGCTCTAGTGCATCCGTTGCATGGCAATCCATACTCCTCATGTTGACATCAATTGATGGGCATATCCATAGCCCGTTGATTATCATCGTCAATGTGAGACTTTGTCCTTTTTTGTCTTCTCCACACAATCTCCATCATCATATTCTATTCCACCCATAGTGCTATATCCATGGCTCACGCTCATGTATTGCGTGAAAGTTGAAAAAGTTTGAGATTATTTAAGTACGAAACAATTGCTTGGCTTGTCATAGGGGGTGTGCAAGATGGGAGCATTTTTGTGTGACGAAAATGAAGCATGACTTAATTATATGATTTTGTAGGGATGAAATTTCTTTAGCCATGTTATTTTGTGAAGACATTGCTTTGATTAGTATGCTTGAAGTATTACTATTTCTTATGTCAATATGAACTTTTATTTTGAATCATTTGGATCTGAACATTCATGCCACAATAAAGAAAATTACATTGAGAATTATGCTTGGTAGCATTCCACATCAAAAATTCTATTTTTATCATTTACCTACTCGAGGACGAGCAGAAATTAAGCTTGGGGATGCTTGATACGTCTCCAACGTATCTATAATTTTTGATTGTTCCATGCTATTATATTACTCGTTTTGGATGTTTATGGGCTTTACTTTACACTTTTATATCATTTTTGGGACTAACCTACTAACCGGAGGCCTAGCCCGAATTGCTATTTTTTTGCCTATTTCAGTGTTTCGAAGAAAACGAATATCAAATGGAGTCCAAACGGAATGAAACCTTCGGGAGCAATCTTTTTGGAACAAACATGATCCAGAGGACTTGGAGTGGAAGTCAAGAAACAAAGGAGGCGGCCACGAGGGTGCCCGGCGTGCCCCCCACCCTCATGGGCCCCTCGAGCGTCCACCGACATACTTCTTCCTCCTATATATACCCATGTACCCTGAAAACATCAGAAGCAACCATGAAAAACTATTTCCACCGCCGTAACCTTCTGTATCTGCGAGATCCCATCTTGGAGCCTTCGTCGGCGCTCCGCCGGAGGGGGAATCGACCACGGAGGGCCTCTACATCATCTCCAAGGCCTCTCTAATGAGTTGTGAGTAGTTTACCACAGACCTTCGGGTCCATAGTTATTAGCTAGATGGCTTCTTCTCTCTCTTTGAATCTCAATACAAAGTTCTCCTTTATATTCTTGGAGATCTATTTGATGTAACTCTTTTTGCGGTGTGTTTGTTGAGATCCGATGAATTGTGGGTTTATGATCAAGTTTATCTATGAGAAATATTTGAATCTCCTCTGAATTCTTTATGTGTGATTAAGTTATCTTTGCAAGTCTCTTCAAATTATCACTTTGGTTTGGCCTACTAGATTGATCTTTCTTGCAATGGGAGAAGTTCTTAGCTTTGGGTTCAATCTTGTGGTGTCCTTTCCCAGTGACAGCAGGGCAGCAAGGCACGTATTGTATTGTTGCCATCGAGGATAAAAAGATGGGGTTTATATCATATTTCATGAGTTTATCCCTCTACATCATGTCATCTTTCTTAATGCGTTACTCTGTTCTTATGAACTTAATACTCTAGATGCATGCTGGATAGCGGTTGATGTGTGGAGTAATAGTAGTAGATGCAGGCAGGAGTCGGTCTACTTGTCATAGACGTGATGCCTATATACATGATCATGCCTAGATAATCTCATAATTATTCGCTTTTCTATCAATTGATCGACAGTAATTTGTTCACCCACCGTAATACTTATGCTATCTTGAGAGAAGCCACTAGTGAAACCTATGGCCCTCGGGTCTATCTTTTATCATATAAGCTTTCAATCTACTTTTATTTGCATCTTTACTTTTCCAATCTATATTACAAAATACCAAAAATATATTTATCTTGTCATATTATCGCTATCAGATCTAACTTTCGCAAGTGGCCATGAAGGGATTGACAACCCCTTTATTCCGTTGGTTACGAGTTCTTGTTTGTTTGTGTAGGTGCGTGGGACTTTTGAGGAGCCTCCTACTGGATTGATACCTTGGTTCTCAAAAACTGAGGGAAATACTTACGCTACTTTGCTGCATCACCCTTTCCTCTTCAAGGAAAATCAACGCAAGCTCAAGATGTAGCGACCGTCACTGTCACCACAGTGGCACTTTATTTTAGTGGAACTGCACAAAAGGATAAGAAAATTATAGTTGCACCTTACATGAGCCGGACAGCCAACCTTAATGTTCCTCAATTTTAGTGCAACTACTAAAGAAGAACCTGCCAGCTCACGAGAGCAAGTACTTCTTGCTAGCTGAATGATGCAATCTTTGCTTCATTTCAGGTGAACTGCAGAAAAAGGCGCATGAATTGAATCATGGAGTTGGAGGTTGACCTCATCCGAGTGGAGCTGCAGGTTGAGTTCAAGGAGGCCACTATTAAAGTGAAATCATGCTCTTCCTGTTTGTGTTGTGCAAACATGAATGCTCAACTACATATGTTGTGACGGTCAAGAGCATTCGCCAAGTTCTTCGATTGTATGACATGGCTAGCCAAGATGGATTT
Organism: Triticum aestivum; assembly: GCF_018294505.1. Classification (NCBI taxonomy): domain Eukaryota; kingdom Viridiplantae; phylum Streptophyta; class Magnoliopsida; order Poales; family Poaceae; genus Triticum; species Triticum aestivum. The sequence goes on along the minus strand of NC_057807.1, from coordinate 308,764,979 downwards.
AATCCTGATATTCACTTTCTCAAAAGGCTCTAATGGGTTGGTTCTGAATCTTGCAAGCTGGGAATCAATGAGATGTGTAGGCATCTTTGTTGTACTTATTATTTGAATCTTATTTGTTAGTTCTGAATCATGCAAGCTGGGAATCAATGAGATGTGTAGGCATCTTTGTTGTACTTATTATTTGGATCTTATTTGTTGGTTTTGAATCTTGCAAGCTGGGAATCAATGAGATGTGTAGGCATCTTTGTTGTACTTATTATTTGAATCTTATTTGTTGGTTCTGAATCTTGTAAGCTGGGAAACACGGCATGATGATGCAGAGGACAACAACCATACAAACAGTTCAAACTTGGTAGTATTAAATTTGTGAAAGTGCGACAAATGTGCTGATAGTGTGCGTCCTAAGAATAATAATTCTAATTGTTGAGCATGTTGATCATGTAGCACTGATAGAATGAGCCAATGCATTGCTTGTTTTAAGTATAAAGTTCTATTAAAGCTAATTAAATTTAAGTAAAGTGACCACTAACTCCTGTTATTACAGTACCAATACAGACCCGCTCATGAACCGACGTGTGGCCGGAGTAGGTTCCTTAATGGAGGCGTTTGAATGCGCTGAGGGTGCATCTTCTACCGGGCGTGCAGCGGACGAGGGAGGGGTAGTAACTGTTGTCGCGTGTACACACTCAGTTTACTGTTGAATCCAGTTCCCCAAGAGCTGAAAAACGAACTGCTGCCGCCGCCTACACACTCGTTCATTTGAAGAGACTCCAATGGCAATCCGAGGGGTGAGCCTACTGGATATGGACTTCAGCAAGGAGTTCCCCTTTGAGTTCGCTGTTCAGTCTTATGGCTGCACCAAGTTGAATGTGATGTACACCAACGATCCGGACTCGGTGAAGCTCTGCCTCGCCGAGTTCAAGCAGTACCTACATGACGAGAAAGCACAAGGTTGCAGGACTAGACCTTGTGCCCATCCATTCGTCTCCTGACAGGGACCAGCGGATCGCTGTCGCCCAGGTATGTGTGCGGGACGAGGTTCTCATCTACCACTTCTGTAGGGCCATGAGAGGTTCTGGAGCATTCGCCCGGTTCATCGGCAGCGCCGACTGCACCTTCGCTACAGTTGAGAGAAGGAAGAATGCGACGATTCGGCCATCTGGTGCAACAAGCTTGTCGGCATCCAGAAGCAATACAAGATCATCAGCAACGTGCAGGAGAAGGACTCCGTGGTTGACCTCGCCGAGACCATCATCGACCCCTGATACGCCAACATGAAAGAAGACAACGATACCAAGGACCTGAACACGTGGGAGGTACCTCTGAATCTAGCCTACATAACCTACGCGGCCAAGGACGCATACGCATGCTACGACATGTACAGGCAGATCTTGGACATGAGGGTCTGTCTGCTTCCCGTAACCGACGAGCACACGGACAGCCGCAGCATCATGATCAAGCGTGCCAGGAAGGTCTAGATGTTGTACTTTATCTGTTTATAAGCACCTTTATCATCTGAGTGTTTCATGCATTAGCCTATGTGTCGTAATTATCTGTTTTGTCCAAAATATTTCTTTTAAGAACCCATTAACCTGTTTGCTTTTTAGTGGCTATTTGCTTATGTATGTAACTAGTTCACTTGTCTATTAAAAAACTAGTTCACTCGGATGTCGTGCTTTGAATCTCCTTCCTCCCAACATATTCCCCTCCTTAGGTGGAGCCAGCAGGTCTCGTACACAGACATATGGGACCAACCACCTACCCATTCGTATTTATTTATTTTGTTCAATCTTTCGTCCTCTTCCTATACAACGGTTGGCCATCATACCCTATGGCGTTGGCTAGGCCATCCCTCTACTACCACACATTATCCAGCGGTGGCAGCTCCATCAGCCCACCCTACACCCGAACAAGTCAACCCTCGTACTCCCCTCCGCCTGCATCTTCCCCTGCTCCGGTTCGTTCGGACCGAGGTCTCGACGTCGTCCTCTGCCTTGGTGCTCTAGCCGCGGTGCCGCCGTCTGTCGTTCTCAGCAAAACAGTCCCGGGCCCACCAAGTCCATGGCCTAGGTTTTGTTATTTAACATGGGCAGCCCACGACATGTTTCAACATTTTTTGGATCCAGCAGGTATCAAGCGGCCTCTGGGCCTCCCAACCTAGCTTGTCTATAACATCAGCAGCCCAGTTTTTTGTGATTTGCCAAGTAAGTCACTTTGTCAGGCCTGTTGGGCTGCAAATCTTTCAAGATGAGGAGAGCTTCATTCGGCTGGCCGAGAAAATGGCCTATTAGTAATGAGAAATGAGTTGTGCATTTTTAAAACACATCAAACCAGCAATTAGTTTCAAATTTCTTTTTTTCATTTCGACATTTTAAATTGCATTGATTTTTATGCATGGACAATTTGTTGGATTTTATATTGATATACATTTATTTTCAAAAACAGTTTGAATGTGACTCGAAATTTCGGAATTAAAAACAGTCCGGACCGCACCGAAATATGCAAAAATTCGTATAATTTTTTAACCGTGGCCACAATATGGGTTGTAATGCTAACAAAAAGAATATGGGCTCCAAAAAAACCTTAAGAATTAGCAAATGGGTTGTAAATTATTAGAAATAATGGCAGATGGGTTGTATGTTGTTTTCCACAGATTTGTGGCTTTCCTAAAAAAAGGTTGACGCACAAGCAGTGACTGTTGGATTTCCATCCAACGGCCGTCGTGCTTCTTCAATCTCTGCTCTTCCTGCTCTAGCCGCTCAAACAAGCGCCAGCGGGACTGCCTGCTCCCTCCTCCCTGCGGCTGGTTGTGCTGCCGCGCAGGCCTCACCACCCCACCGTACTCCCATCGCTGGCCTAGCCATCCCTCTACTCACCCACACCTGATGTTATTCTCCGGCGACGGCAGACGAACCAGTAAACCCTCGTACAGTCATACTCCCCTCCGCGTGGGAAACAACTGCCGAGTCTTCCCTGCCTCTGTGTCATTCCCTTCCTAGGCCTCGCCGTCGTCCACCGCCTTGGTGCTATTGGCGCGGCCTGGTCAACGTGGTCAACGACCGACATGCATCAGAAGTGGAATGTACGTGGAGAGGCTGACAGCTGGGTCCACGGTTGCACGCAAGGAAATGCCTCCTTATTACGCGCAAAATAATGATTCCTCCACCTGACATCGGGGACCCATCGAAAGGGCCGCTGTATTTCGTGAAAAAAATGTTACCACCGCTGACAGCTTGGACCCACTAGCTATATCTTCGCACGCAAGGAAGTGCCTCCTTATTACGCACAAAAAAATGAATACTCCCCCTGCTAGCTGGGACCCAGTATAGTGGCAGGCTGACTTGTAGGCCTACTAAGTTGACGGGGACGGAGGGCTTTGTCAACTTAGTCAATATGCACAATTCTAGCTCCAGTGACCGTACGATGTCCATCCAATGGTTGTAGTGCTTCTTCAACCTCTGGTCTTCTTGCTCCAGCCGCCCAAACCAGAGCCGGTCGTGCCTCGTGCTCCTGCTTCCCATGGACGGCTGCGATGCGGCGGAGGCCTCACCGTCCCCTACTACTCCCATCGTTGGCCAGGCCATTCCTCTACTCACCCACACCCCCTGTTATTCTGCAGCGACGGCAACCTCACACCACAGTGAACCAGTTGTCGGTGTCAAAACCGGCGGATCTCGGGTAGGGGGTCCCGAACTGTGCGTCTAAGGCTAATGGTAACAGGAGGCGGGGGACACAATGTTTACCTAGGTTCGGGCCCTCTTGATGAGGTAATACCCTACATCCTGCTTGATTGATCTTGATGATATGAGTATTACAAGAGTTGATCTACCACGAGATCGTAGAGGCTAAACCCTAGAGGCTAGCCTATGATTATGATTGTTGTTGTCCTATGGACTAAACCCTCCGGTTTATATAGACACCGGAGGGGGCTAGGGTTACACAGAGTCGGTTACAAAGAAGGAAATCTACATATCCGAATTGCCAAGCTTGCTTTCCACGCAAAGGAGAGTCCCACCCGGACACGGGACAAAGTCTTCAATCTTGTGTCTTCATAGTCCAACAGTCCGGCACAAGTACATAGCCCGGCTATCCGAGGACCCCCTAATCTAGGACTCCCTTAGTAGCCCCTGAACCAGGCTTCAATGACGATGAGTCCAGCGTGCAGATCGTCTTCGGCATTGCAAGGCGGGTTCCTTCTCCGGATATTCCAATGTAGATTTTGAACACATGAATTGTGTTCGGCTCTGCAAAACAATTTCCACATACCACCGTAGAGAGCACAATATTCCACAAATCTAATCTGCTGACAACTTTTCATAGCTTGACATCACGCCACGACCCGGTTATTATATGAACCGTTTTTCTCAACCTGCTACCACACATATCGCGCGGCAGTTTTATTGTCAAGTCTTGTCGAAGCAGAGATCGTGTCCCCTTATCATGGGATTCTCATCAATACGGGTGTGGGTAACCCAACCGTGCCATTAACGTGGTGCTTGGGGAATAAGCGACTTTACCGGGCAAGTGGGGAGGCGCAGGATCCCTGCTGCCTTTATAAGGAGATAAGGGCTCCCCCCTTTTCACCCACGCCTTCTTCTTTCTCCGCTTATCCCTTTTCTCTCGCTCGAGCTCCAGTGCTCAAGCGTTCGTCTTCTCTGCCACCAAGGCCCTCCGAAAATGTCCGGATCCGGAGCAGGAGGCAAGTGGATGGCCTCTACCGTCCGGGAGAAGGATATCAAAAGGCTTCGGGAGGCCGGGTATCTGGCCAAGAAAATCAGTCATTGTCTCCCGACGGCGGGACAGATCATCCCAACCCCGGAACCCCATGAGAGGGTTGTATTCCTCCCTCACTTTGTCTGCGGGCTAGGGTTTCCCCTCCACCCATTCATTCACGGCATCATGTATTACTACAGGATTGATTTTCATGATCTATCCCCAAATTCCTTCCTCAACATCTCGGCATTCATCATCGTGTGCGAGGCCTTTCTCCGCATCTCACCACACTTTGGCTTATTGCTGAAGATTTTTAATGTGAGGCCCAAGGTAGTGAGCGGTGAGCACGCTGAGTGCGGAGGTTCCATGGTGAGCAAGATGCCCAACATCACATGGCCATCAGGTACTTTCAATGATTCCGTCAAAGGGTGGCAACAGCAGTGGTTCTATGTCGCTGAGCTGCGCGACCCGAAATGGGCCGCAGCTCCCAAATTCCGATCCGGGGCTCCCCTGCGGCTTACATCCTGGCCCAAGAAGGGCCTGAACTGGTCTTCGTCCGACAAACTGTCGGTGCTCCAGATGCGCGTCAAGGATATGGAAGACAAAAACATCAAACTTGTCAATGTAGTCCAGGTGATGTTAGTTCGCCGGATTCTTCCTTGTCAACATAGGGCTTGCAATTTATGGGAATTCGACTCGGCCAAGCACTAGACCCTGCTAGAGATCTTTGGCTCCATGCACAAAGACATCTGGAAGGTGCTTTTCAAGTCCGGCAAATCATGGCCGGACTCAGCCGAGGACCGCGGGTACCAACTGTCCCACCCTGCAAGTTCGGTAAGTCATTGTATGTTGGCAAGTCATATGTTTTACTCCCATAACCCAAGGGAAATGCTTAATGTGTTTTCCACAACTCTCCTAGGGCTGGACGAAGAAGGCAGGGCGGATCTATTGTCCGGCCCCACTGCCAAAAGAACCGGCCGGCCCAGTTCTGACGAAGATGCTGGTCCCAGCGCCCTACAAGGCGCCGAAGAAGAAGGCCAAGAAGGAGGCCAAAAAGACCAGGGGTGGCCTTCGTCGCCGTGGCATTTCAAACACAATATCCGAAGACTCTGATGCCCACTCTTCCTTCAGAGAGGTCGAGGAAGAGGAGGAAGACCAATCCCCAATGAGGGGAAGAAAGAAAAGGACAGCCTCCACATCCTTGGAGGCCGATGAGGGAGTCCTGGATAAGGGGGTATCCAGACAGCCGGACTATATACTTTGGCCGGACTGTTGGACTATGAAGATACAAGACTCAAGACTTCATCCCGTGTCCGGATGGGACTCTCCTTTGCGTGGAAGACAAGCTTGGCGATCCAGATGTTAGATCTCCTTCTTTGTAACCGACTCTGTGTAACCCTAGCCTCCTTCGATGTCTATATAAACCGGAGGGTTTAGTCCGTAGGAAGAGGACAATCAGAATCATAGGCTAGCTCCTAGGGTTTAGCCTCTACGATCTCATGGTAGATCAACTCTTGTAATACTCATATCATCAAGATCAATCAAGCAGGAAGTAGGGTATTACCTCCATCGAGAGGGCCCGAACCTGGGTAAAACATCATGTCCCCTGCCTCCTGTTACCATTAGCCTTAGACGCACAGTTCGGGACCCCCTGCCCGAGATCCGCCGATTTTGACACCGACATTGTTGCTTTCATTGAGAGTTCCTCTGTGTTGTCGCAGCAAGGCTCGATGGCTCCTTCAATCATCAACAACAATGCGGTCCAGGGAGAGACTTTTCTCCCCAGACAGATCTTTGTGTTCGGCGGCTTCGCACTGCGGGCCAATTCGCTTGGCCATCTGGAGCAGATCGACAGCTACGCCCCTGGCCATCAGGTCAGGTTTGGAAAGTTGAACTACACGGCTGATATCCGCGGAGACTTGATCTTTGATGGATTCAGGCCTACGCCAGGAGCGTTGAACAGTCACGACGAGCACGGCTTAGACCTGCTCTCAGACAATATTCGGGATATCACACCTGTAGTAGCTACGGACCTAAATCCGGGGCAGATCGCGTCGTCCGAGGATGGGTGGATAGACCCCGCCACGGAGGCCGCATACTCATCGACGTTGGAGCCGAACACAGACTCCACCTCTAAGGAAATCTGTGTCGTCGGACCCCCGGACTTGTTCCCGGCTGTAGGTCCAGGACCGCGCGCATCCGTACCCATCGAAGCTGATTGGACACCAATCATGGAGTTCACCGCCGCGGATATCTTTCAGCACCCACCCTTTGGTGACGTGCTAAACTCTTTAAGGTCTCTCTCTTTGTCAGAGGACTCTTGGCCGAACTATGTCCGGCTCGAGGGGGATTCGGATGATGAAGAAAATCTCCGCCCACCCATGACCCACTTAATAGCCACTGTCGATAACGTAATAGACATGCTTGACTTCGACTCCGATGACACCGACAGTATGACCGTCGGCGCAGGGGGCGATTTGGAACCACCGCCCACGGGGCGCTGGACTGCCACCTCATCATATGATATATACATGGTGGACATGCCTAAGGAGGACAATGGCGACAAAAAGGATACAATAGAGGATAAAACCCCTGGACAAAAGCCAAAACGACGGCGCAGATGCCGCTCTAAGTCCAGCCATAGTAAAAATAGCGATAATAGCGCTAGAAAAATCGACACCCCAGTCAACTCCAAAGGCAACAACGACCATATGGACCCAGCGATTGAGCAGGACGAGCCAGGTCACACCAAACACACCGGAGCAGACGCCTGATCACAGCGATCCCGAGGGCCGAACTCATCAATCTGCCTCTGGTGAAGAGTACAGTCCGAACGATGATGCATTCATCATCCCAAAAAAATGTTTGGAACGAGATAACCCCCACAGAAGGCTTATGGCCACTGCGAGAAGCCTAAAGAAGCAGAAGCAAAGGCTTAAGGCCGCGCAGGAAACGCTCAACCACAGATGGAATAAAGTGCTAGACACTAAAGAAAAATATGGCAGCCTTAACAAGCCTTATGAACCGCTTCTGCGTGGGTGAGGACAGCTGGTTGGCCCGGAGAGGCACCAGCGATCTGGGCACATCCGAAATTAGGGATGGCAATGGGAAGCCACGGCACAATAAAAACAAGCGTCGAAACAAGGAAGAAAGTCCAGACAACATGGCGATCAACACCGGATTCAGGGGCTCTCGACCCGGTCAACAAAAGAAGCCATTTAAAGGCGGCAAAGAGGGATCGTCCGGCCTGAACAAAGTCCTGGACAGATTGTGCCAAATTCATGGCACCCCCGAAAAATCTGCGAACCACGCTCACAGAGAATGTTGGGTCTTTAAGAAGGTCGGCAAGTTAAATGCCGAACACAAGGGAAGGGAAACACCAAGTGAAGACGAGGATGAGCCTCGCCAGCCGAACACTGGGGGACAAAAAAAATTCCCACCAGAAGTAAAAACAGTAAACATGATCTACGCGACTCATATACCAATGAGAAGGCGCAAACGCGCGCTCAGAGACGTATACGCTGTAGAGCCCGTTGCCCCCAAACTCAACCCCTGGTCGGCCTGCCCGATCACTTTTGATCACAGGGACCACCCGAATGGTATCCGGCACGGAGGATCGGCCGCCTTGGTACTCGACCCAGTAATCGATGCATACCATCTCACTCGTGTCCTCATGGACGGCGGCAATAGTCTCAATCTAATATATCAGGACACTGTCCGCAAGATGGGGATATACCCATCCAGAATAAGCCAAAGTAACACCACCTTTAAAGGGGTGATACCAGGCATTGAGGCCCACTGCAGGGGCTCCCTCGTATTAGAGGTGACATTCGGTTCTCCCGAAAACTCCCGAAGCGAAGAATTACTCTTCGCCATAGCTCCCCTCCGAAGCGGTTATCATGCATTGCTCGGAAGAACGGCCTTCGCTCGCTTCAACGCAGTACCACACTACGCCTACCTTAAACTCAAGATGCCCGGTCCACGTGGCGTCATCATCGTTAGCGGAAACACAGAGCGTTCCTTACGTGCGGAAGAGTGTGTGGCGGCTCTAGCAGCTGGACACTAAGTGGCCTCTCCTATCAGAACGCATGATCGGTCGTTAAGACCACGGACATGGTTAGACGAGTTCGGCGCACCACTGTCGGTAACAGCCCAGATAAAACCTGAGCTGGGTGTTATACACGTAATCCCATAGAGGGCATCAGGAGCTGTAAACATGCAATAAAGCCCACCCTTTGGCTTGACCTTATTGACATGCCAATGTCTTACACTTCTACTATCCATCGATAATAACCAACTCTTCGCACGCTTATGCCATACTATTTTACATGAGTTTTCCTTTTTACAGACACCATTCGTGTGACACTCTACCAGGACACGGCACAATGGAGACAAAGGCGCAGACATGCAGCAGGTCCCCGCTCAAAGGTTTCTCTTTAGATTAAGCCCCTATGTAAACCTTGTTTATTGTCTCTTGTTGCTTGACATCCCATGGGTACTCAATACACCCACAGGGGATACTGGCATTATTGGCATTTCGCCACGACAGACTAACGCACGTACCTGGAAATACAGGGTTCATAATCAAGGGCGCTACTCAGCCCAGTATATGTTACAAAGTCCGAATACCTTCAGGAGTGTTCGGCGTCGCAAGTTCGGCCTTATATGCATCAGCTCCGAATCATGTCTTTGGTCAAATGTTGGGTTTGCCCGGCTCCTGGGTTTGATGCCTTACATTCCGCTTCTATCGGCTAAGGCGGCCAAAGGAGAACTACTGAGATTGTGCCCTGGCTATTCCGAATGAGCACCTCAGTAGAGAAAGCTGAAAACTGATTGTCATGATATAGCGAGAGACTGGTCAACCACTCGAGGACTCATCAGAATCTTTGGGATTCCTCCGCATTAACGAAGGGCCGTTTCCCGGTCATGTACATACGCGCCCGTAGCCGGATGCACGCGAAGGTACAAGGGGCTACATAGTAGCCCCACCGTCAAACTCCTATGGCTAAGTGAAAGTGTTAAAGCTATATAGTCCGGTTGCCTAGTTCGACGTGCGATCACCTCCTTAATGGACCAAGACGTTGGATCAAGTGTGATTACGCACATTTTTTCAAACACCCCCGCATTGTAAGCGTGGGGGCTGAAGCCAACGTTTGTTAACTTTCAGGTTATATATATACATCAAACGGCCGCACAGGAGGCACAATAACACTTTCGGGCGAAAGTATAAACATAGCCTCTATAATAAAAATAGAATTGTTTTTACAATTGAACGACTTGTCGCTCGAACATGACACTCTTTGAGCACTGAGCCTCTATTAAACGAGCACCTTCTGTCACCTGCTCAAAATAGTGCTCGGCTGGATCCTGGCTTCCTGCCGGATTCTGGGTTGCAATGATGGTGGCCTCCATATCCGCCCAATATGTTTTAACACGGGCAAGAGCCATCCGCGCACCCTCTATGCATGCCGACCTCTTGATGGCATCGGTTCATGATACGGCGCCAAGGAATTGTTGCACTAAACCAAAATAACTGTCCGGCCTCGGTCCCTTCGACCATAGATTGTCTATTACAGACCTCATTGCAAGACTGGACAACCTATGAAGCTCGTCCATAGCGGCCATCCTTTCACTCAATGGCAACGGGCACATTGGAGCACTGAATTGCGACCAGAACAGCCTTTCTACTTCACTATCTTTCTGGTCCTTGAAAAACTTGGTCGCATCAGCCATACTTTTTGCCAGATCCGCATACGCGTCTGCAGCGCTCCAGAGCCAATCTAGAGGAGCGTACTTTGGATCTAAGAACTTCATCCGCAACAAATAGGGGTTTCCAGCCGCGATTTCTCCGGCCTGTCGAAGGTCCTCCCGTGCATCCATAATTTCGAAACACGTCTCCTTGGCCGCATCAAGGGCCTTCTTCAGGTCAGCCGACTTCGCCCGATTCTCCTTTTCAAGAAGATCATACCAGCCGGTGGCATCTCTCAGCTCCATAGCCATCTCGACTATTTTATCTTCGCTTCAACGATGAGCAGCCTGTTCGGCTCTCAAATCTTCGGCCGCCTTTAGGGCAGCCGCATTGCTAGCTCGGGCTTGTTCCTTGGTTATGGCAAGTTCCGCCCTCAAGTCCTCCATGGCAGCAGCTCCGCCTGCAGCCAAAGCATATCACATTAACATTATGCTACTCCTAATATTTCCTATAAAGAATGAGAAAAAAAGAGCACATACTCTGTGACTCATCAAGCCGCTCATTTACCAGCATGATGTCGGCGTCCACCACATCAATCTGTTGCCTCAGTTCGGCGAATTCAGCGGTCCGGTCTACCGTCGGACCCTTAGCCACCTGCACATGAATGCAGTGCGATCATTACTTGAGAGTGTGATCCTCCGTTTGCCGCCTAGGGCTGGCAACCAGAGTCTCAGGGGCTACTATCTATACGGAGCACACCTAGCGCGTGCGGTACAACCAAAAAATTACGTACTTCATTATGTACCTCAAAGCCTTTGAGCAGGCTCGTAAAAGCTTCATTCAACCTGCTTGTGGCGGATGAAATCTTCTCAAACACCGTGCCCATTAACGCACGGTGATCCTCCGAGAGAGCAGCTTGCTCCAGAAGGCCCGTGAGCATGTCCGGCCGGTCGCCGGACAGTACCGGGCCCTTCTTATTGCCCCCCGTGGGAGCTGAACGCTCCGGGCTCAGGGCGGCCGAAGTGTTAGCTTCTGGCCTCGGAGAATCTGGACTCCTCCGTGACGACACCTCGGGGTCTCCCACTCCATGGGGAGGAGAGGCAGGTGGGGTTTCACTCTCCATCATCTCCGGAAGAAGATCCCCCGAAGACGAACTCTATCGAGAAGAGCTACTAGCCGGACTGCAAAGGATGAATCCTGGTTATTGTTCTCCGAGGAGGAAGCAGTAGCTTTGTATTTACGATTAACTTACAGCTCGGTGGAGGGCTGGCCCATTAGCGGGCATGGCGCGGTGAGGACGCCCTCCGGGGCAGGGCCCCTGGTGAAGTTTTCTTCCCTTGTCTAGGCACCTCCATTTCCAAGTCTTCGGAGGCGGCCCTCTTCTTCCCGCGGAGGAAGGAGACCTTAGGTTCCCCTCCCCAGCTATCCTCCTTCATGGAGACAGTAATTCCCCCGGTTTGGATGTGCAATGTGTGAAGCTCTGCTTCTCTATTCTTCCCTTCATCTTTCCTCGAGGGCACTTGACTTAGCACACGTCTAAGCATCCTGGCTATTGCAGGACTAGGCAAGCCTTCGGGAAGTGGTGCCGGACACCTGATTCTCTCTGCCTTGCTGAGCCAATCCTGGTCACGGATGGTTTTCAGAATAACATTGTGATAAAAGTAAACGAAGTGTTCGGTTTCAGGGTTACTTACTTGGGTATCTGGGCGGTTGCAGCCCAGGCCCGCATCCTCGATGGTGTCCGGACACTTTACTTGTGGTCTGAAGAATAACTAATACATCCCTTAGAGCGTCAGGCCGAAGAAGTGATGAATAGTTCCCGGACCTTCTAGGTTGAACTCCCACATCCGGAGGGGCCGACGTTTGCACGGTAAGATCTGTCGGACCAGCATCACCAGAATTATGCTGACGAGACTGATGTCCCTCTCAAGAAGCTCTCGAATGTGGCTTTGTAGTGTTGGTATGTCATTAGCAGGCCCCCAGTCCAGTCCCATGTTGGCCCACGATGTCAGTTGAGGTGGAGGGCCCGAGCGGAAGTCGGGGGCAGCCGCCCACTTTGTGCCTCTGGGAGCTGTGACGTAGAACAATCAGAATCATAGGCTGGCTCCTAGGGTTTAGCCTCTAAGATCTCGTGGTAGATCAACTCTTGTAATACTCATATCATCAAGATCAATCAAGCAGGAAGTAGGGTATTACCTCCATCGAGAGGGACCGAACCTAGGTAAAACATCGTGTCCCCTGCCTCCTGTTACCATTAGCCTTAGACGCACAGTTCGGGACCCCCTACCCGAGATCCGCCGGTTTTGACACCGACAGCCGAGTCACCTAAGAAGGGAAAAACTCCCCTTTCGGAGGAGTCCACCACCGCTACCGACAGCAGCCCGGAGTGGGATCCCAGGGCCCAGCCCCTGGTGAACTCGTGAGTATATAAAATCCGAACACGTTTACGCATCCAGACTCACTATGGCATGACATTTTAATCATTGAGCCATACTATTTTGCAGTCCGGTGAGGTCCCGCACCGAACAATCCTCATCGGAGGATTTACTGGGCTCGGATGCTATGCACAGCGGGACACCCCCGAAGGCCCCCTCCCCAAAACACGTGAACGACGCCGAGGTATCATCCTAGAGGGACCCAGGCCAAGGAGGGGGGGAAAGATCGTCAAGGCAGCGACAGAAGGTCAAACTTCAAGGGGCGGACACACGGGAGAAAAGGCCGCCATGGATGTCGACGGCGGGGGCTATCTTGAATTCGGCCCCCAGCCGGACGCAATTCCGGAGACCGATACGGCTCTAGAATCAGGAAGGCAGCCCCCCTCGGCTGGAGGGGGTGCGCCGGTTCCACCGGCGACCTCTGTCCAACCAGAGTTGCCGGATACTTTATCAGCGGCGCTGAAGAGCGCCTCCATCATCGACGAACACCGTGCCCTTATGGGTGCGGTGATTGAGAAGATCCAGTCCGCTGAGAGTGGACTGAATGAAGCCTGCATTCGCCTTATAACGGGTTTTGAGGTATGTTTTGTGAGGTTTCGAAGAGTGTCGTAGTATAGGTAGTAGCCCCTGATGCACTGTTCGGTGAAAGAAAGAACCGGACAGAGGATCAAATATATGTTCGCAGGAGACTTATTTTATGGCATCTATCCCTCTCTTTTTTTATAAGCAAGCGTCTGTGGTGACTGTCGCCTCTCATACTGCGGAAGTCTCCGGACTGAAGCAAAGTCTAGAGCCGGCCGAAGAAGAACTCGGCCAAGTGAAGAAGCAGGTGGAGGATAACCAAGATATGCAAAAAACCTTGCTCGCATTCAGCGCGAATGAATAATTTAGTATGATAAAAATATTTTTATGATGTGCTCTAGGGGAGACGGCCGAAATTGAGGCTCTTAAGAAGGCTGTGGCCGAAGCCGAGAAGAAGGTAGCCGCAGAGCAGGCTCTTCGTGAGAAGCACGAGGCCAGGGATATTGAAGCTGAGCAAGAGCTTCAAGTGGCTGTGAAGAAATGTGGGACCTTGGAGCAGAGTTTAACGGAGAAAGAGTCCGAACTCGCCCAGGCTCATCAAGCCGCACGCGATGCCTAGGGGGAAGCCCAAGGCGCCCTGCAGGAAATACAGGAGGCGAGGAAGATTGCTGCGGGTAAGGCTTTTTCTATGCAAAGCAGGTATTTGAAGGGAGAAAATCACGTTTACTAATTTGAATTCGGATTCTCCAGGGGTATTTGCAGAGCTGCCACGCAGCATATCTGATGCCGCACAATTCTATCGAGCCGAAGAAAGGAGCACTGTGGAGAAGCTCTTCTGGTCACAGTATCTGGCGCCGGTGTATCCGGTGCCCTTTGCCGATCAGCTGAAGCAGCTGACCGAACTTCATAAGGCGGCCGAACTGGCCATGAAGGATTTAATCATCCGACTATGGCCTGCCGAGCCAATTCCAAGCAGCTACTTCGGGCTCGTGAAGCGGCTTGTGAGTGTCTGCCCTCGACTTGAAGTCATCAAGCGGTCGGTCTGTAAGGAGGGTGCGCGAATGGCCTTCGCCCGCGCAAAGGTGCACTGGGCGAAGATGGATGTTGAAAAGCTAATGACCAAGGGACCGCCGGAGGGGAAGGAGCACCGCAAGCCCGAGTTATATTATGATAGTGTCCTGAAAGGATCCCACCTTCCTGCGGAGCAATGCACCAAGGACATTATATTTCCATGAATATAGTCATGTTGTCCTTTGTAATGATGAACAAGGTCATTTCTATTATTTATTGCCTGTTATTTGAAAAAAATTCCTCCTACGTGGTCGTTTTGTATATTAATCTTGAGAGTTGGTCAGTCGTCGGCTTCTACCCCCACGTAGGAAGTACGGGGGTGTTTGGGATAAACCTGAGCACTCTTTATCCCAGTTTTGGGTCCTTGAAGGAGGTATTCAGCGTAACGAACCAGGCAATCAGACTATAAGGCTTTATCACTCTCACTTAGCCATAGGAGTTTAACAAAAGGAAGGTAGGCGCAACCCCTGGTGTTCGGAAGACCGCACGAGGGGCTCTATAAGCACCTGATCGGAAGAAAAGCCGATCCATTGCATGCTGCATTAGTTATCGCATAATGTGGAACAAATCCTTAAAGATTTTACAACCTCTCGAACAGCTGACCAGCTCTCGCAATATCATGACAGTCAGTTTTCGGCTTTCTCTACTAAGGCGCTCGTCCGGAAGAACCAGCACACAATCGCAGTAGTTCTCCCTGTGCCACCTTAGCCGATATAGCGGAACGTAAGGCAGCAAAACATGGGAGCAGGGCAAACCCAACTACTGACCCAAGACATGATTCGGAGCTGATGCATATAATGCTATAAGTTCGGGGTGCCGAACTACCCCGAAGGTGTTCGGACTTTATTGTCGTATTATGGGTACAACAAAGCCCCTGGCATATTAAGGCATATCGCGGTGTATGGATGCCATTTGACAAAGAGTGTCAATAAGAAACAACAGCAGATAAGCGTCATATAAAGCCACATGTTGTAATTGAATAATACATCAATGCGTATGAGTACAGGTAATGTGATAAAAAGAAATATGACTTTAGAACCTGCTGAGACCAGGCGGGAGGAGGCTGTGTGCGGATCCGGTGTGTAATCAGATGGTCCAAGGGGAATATCTAAGGATTCCCTTATGCACTCGAGTTGTCTCCATGTCGCTGGTCCTGGCCGACGCAATAGTGGACCTGAAAAGAAAATGCGAAAAACGTTTGTGTGCCACGGGGCGGTTAAGCCGCAGTATGTGACCTGTACTAGCTTTGCCTCTGTTTATTGCCGGAGTGTTTTAATTGAGCTCCTGATGAACCGGGCTATCCTACCTCGAAGTAGTTCGGACTCCATTGACAGTGTCCGGAAGCTTGGCCGTCGACTCAAGGTTCGATTGAAAGATGCCACTCATTGCTTCTACTGTTAAGGCGGCGGTATACTCTATGGCACGGAGGGAGCGTTCGGCCTTGCCATTAACTGTTATGACGCCGTGCGGACCGGGCATCTTGAGCTTTAGGTAGGCATAGTGTGGTACCGCGTTGAATCGAG
The DNA here is from genome assembly GCF_018294505.1 of Triticum aestivum. Classification (NCBI taxonomy): domain Eukaryota; kingdom Viridiplantae; phylum Streptophyta; class Magnoliopsida; order Poales; family Poaceae; genus Triticum; species Triticum aestivum. The sequence goes on along the minus strand of NC_057807.1, from coordinate 308,749,026 downwards.
CAAACGTGGTTCGTCCGAGCAGTGCATGATAGTTACTGCGAAAAGGGACAATGTCGAAGATTAACTCTTCGGTACGGTAATTGTCCGATGATCCGAAAACTACCTCCAGATTGATGGAGCCTGTACAACGGGCCTCCACACCTGGTATAACACCTTTAAAGGTGGTTTTAGTGGGCTTGATCATCGAAAGATCAATACCCATCTTGTGCACTGTGTCCTGATACAACAGGTTTAGACTGCTGCCTCCGTCCATAAGGACTCGTGTGAGGTGGAATCCGTTAATTATTGGGTCAAGGACTAGTGCGGCTGTATTGCCCTGATTGGTATTGGCCGGACGATCTGTATGGTCGAAGGTGATCGGCCATAGTTTATATTGTGGGGCGACTGGCTCCGTTACGTTGACATCCCTGAGAGTGCACATCCGTTCCAGCTTGGGAATGTGGGTGGCGTTTATCATGTTCACCGTTTTGATTTGCGGGGGGGATTTCTTTTGCCCTCCTGAGTTCGGTGGCCGGGGCTCCTTGTCGTCGTTGCTTTGAGACCCATTCTCCTTGTTTTCAGCACCTGACCTGTCGGCTTGTTCGAAGACCCAGCATTCTCTGTTAATATGATTAGCTCATGTTCCTGGGGTGCCATGAATTTGACATGGACGGTCGAGTATGTGGTCCAGACTGGATGGGCCCGGGTTGTTCCTTTTGAATGGTTTTTTCCGCTGACCGGACTTAGAGCCACTGAATCCGGCATTAACGGTTGTGTCTTCGGCGTTATCGCCATTATTGTGATGCTTGTGTTTGTTGCATCGGGGCTTGGCGTTGCTATCTATGGCATCTGATGTGCTAGGATTGCTTACTATGTTGTTGCTACGAGCCAACCAGCTATCTTCGCCCGCGCAAAAGCGGGTCATGAGTGTCGTGAGGGCTGCCATGGACTTCGGCTTCTCTTGGCCGAGGTGTCGGGCGAGTCACTCGTCACGGATGTTATGCTTAAAGGCCGCCAAGGCTTCGGCATCTAGACAGTCGACAATTTGGTTCTTTTTAATTAGGAACCGAGTCCAGAATTTCTTGGCTAACTCTCCGGGCTGCTGGGTTATGTGACTTAAATCATCAGCATCCGGTGGTCGCACATAAGTTCCCTGGAAGTTATCCAGGAATGCGTCTACGAGGTTCTCCCAACTTCCAATGGAGTTTGCCGGCAAACTATTCAGCCAATGCCGAGCCGGTCCCTTGAATTTTAGTAGAGGTACTTGATGGCGTGTAGATCATCCCCGCGGGCCATGTGAATGTGGAGAAAGAAATCCTCTATCCATACAGCGGGGTCTGTAGTCCCATCATAGGGCTCGATATTCACAGGCTTAAACCCTTTCTGGGAATTCATGATCCATTACTTCGTCAATGAAGCATAGGGGGTGTGCGGCGCCTCTATGTCGGGCTACATCACGACGCAGTTCAAATGAGTCTGATCTGTTGTATTTGGCCCGGTCGGATTTGTATTTAGTATATCCGGCATGATGGTTATCGTCACGCGCTGGGGCGCGCCCCCGTGATCCGTAGATCGATCTTGGATGTCTTGCTTTGTTTTCCAATACGTCTCGTAGGTCCTGCGTGTAGCCCCGGGCCTTCGTGTTTTTGTTTGATTGGCGATGGGGTGCAGGCTGGTGTTCGGGTTGATACGCCGCTTTGTCTCGGCCACGAGGTGGCTGGTCAGCCGCATCCTGCGCTGGTAGTGTAGGCTCTAGTGCCTCCTCCTCGAGTTGAGGTAACACCCTGCGCTCTGGGTAACTTTTTGTTGGGCGCTCGAGTCTATATTCCTCGGCTGTCAGGACCTCAGTCCATCTATCAATTAGCAGATCTTGATCAGCTTGAAGATGTTGCTGCTTTTTCTTCAGGCTTTTTGCAATGGCTATAAGCGGTGCTTGAAGCGCTCCTACTCGATGGGATCTTCAGGCACGATGAATTCTTTGCCGCCGAGGCTCACCTCGTCTTCGGAGGGGGCATGTAATTGTCATCCTCCGAGTCTCCATCCATTGCCTGTTTATCAGGGCTAACTTGCCCATCCTCCCGTCCGGCTTGCTCGAAGCTTGGCTGGGCGGGATTGTTTTCGTCTTCGGCACCATCCGGAGTGCTATTGTCTCTTGTGTCCGTATCGCCATTTTTACTATGGCAGGGCTTGGAGCGGTGCCGCCGGCGCTTAGATTGCTTCTCGAGGAGATTATCCTTCGTTGCCTCGTCACCATTGTTGTCTTTGGGCGTGTCCATCGTATATATATATCATATGATGAGGTGGCTGTCCAGCGCTCCGTGGGCGGTGGTTCCTGTTCTTCTCCGGCATCGTCATCCATACCGTAGATGTCTTTGGAGTCAAAATCAAGAATGTCGGTTAAGTCGTCGACAGTAGCTATTAAGTGGGTGGTGGGTGGGGAACGAATTTCTTCGTCGTCCGCTTCCCACTCAAGTCGGACATAGTTTGGCCAAGAGTCTCCTGACAGGGAGAGAGATTTCAACGAATTTAGCACGTCGCCCAAGGGCGAGTGCTGAAAGATGTCCATGGAGGTAAACTCCATGATCGGTGCCCAGTCAGGTTTGATGAGCACGGATGCACGCGGTTCGGAGCCTATGGCCAGAGACGAGTCCGAGGGTCCGATGACACAGACCTCGTTAGAGGCAAAGTCTGTGTTCGGCTCTATCGCCGATGAGTGTGCGGCCTCCATGGCAGGGTCTATCCACCCATCCTCGGAGGGCATGATCCGCTCCAGATCTAAGGCCGGGGCAGCTGCAGGTGTGATCTCCCGAACACCGTCCGATAGCAGATCTAAGTCATGCTCATCGTGACTATTCGGCACACCTGTCATGGGATCGAATCCGTCGAAGATCAAGTCACTGCGGATGTCGGCGGTGTAGTTCAGGCTTCCAAACCTGACCTGATGGCCAGGGGCGTAGCTATCGATCTGCTCCAGATGGCCAAGCGAGTTGGCCCACAGTGCGAAGCCGCCGAATATGAAAATCTGCCCGGGGGGACCTCACCCTGGGTCGCATCATTGCGGATGATTGAAGGAGCCATCAAGCCTTATGGTGACGACACAGTGGAACTCTCAATGAAATCACTAATGTCGGTGTCAAAACCGGCGGATCTCGGGTAGGGGGTCCCGAACTATGCATCTAAGGCTAATGGTAACAGGAGGCGGGGGACACAATGTTTACCCAGGTTCGGGGCCTCTTGATGGAGGTAATACCCTACTTCCTGCTTGATTGATCTTGATGATATGAGTATTACAAGAGTTGATCTACCACGAGATCGTAGAGGCTAAACCCTAGAGGCTAGCCTATGATTATGATTGTTGTTGTCCTACGGATTAAACCCTCCGGTTTATATAGACACCGGAGGGGGCTAGGGTTACACAGAGTCGGTTACAGAGAAGGAAATCTACATATCTGAATCGCCAAGCTTGCTTTCCACGCAAAGGAGAGTCCCACTCGGACACGGGACGAAGTCTTCAATCTTGTATCTTCATAGTCCAACAGTCCGACACAAGTACATAGTCCGGCTGTTGGAAGCCCCCTAATCCAGGACTCCCTCACCAGTGAACCCTCATACTCCTCTACGCGTGGGCATCCACTGCCGCGTCTTCCCCGGCTCTTCGTTGTCCCCTTCCTAGGCCTCGCCGTCGTCCATCGCCCTGGTGCTCTTGGCGCGGCGTGGTCAACGTGGTCAAGGAACGGCTTCCATCGGATGTGGACTTTACGTGGAGAGGCTGACAGCTGGGTCCACGGCCGCAGCAAGGAAGTGCCTCCTTATTACGTGCAAAATAATTATTCCTCCACCTGACAGTGGGGACCCACCGAATGGGCCACCGTATTTCGCGAAAAAACGTTTCCCCCTGACTGCTGGGACCCGCCAGCTACATCTTCGCGCGCAAGGAAGTGCGTCCGGGCAAAAAAAATGATTCGCCCCTAACTGCTGGGACCCACCAGCTACATCTTCGCACGCAAGGAAGTGCCTGACAGTCGAGACCCACCTTGTTGAGGCGTACATAGCGTTGTCATTCTAGTCGCGAACATGTACATACATACTGGTCGATGTAGAGGCGCGCACGTGTCGTAGTAGAGGCGCACACGTAGCATGTACATGTACGTACAATGGCCAGGGTGCAAGAAAGTAAATACGGCCACGTATGTACATACGGGCGGGGTCTTGAACACCTACTCACGCGTACATATGGCCAGGGCTCCAATACATGGCTGTGTCGGAACGGAGAAACTGCATCTCCGTCGTGTTCATGGGGAGGCAACAGAATGCATCGTGTTCACCGGGAGGCAACGAAACGCATGGGAGCCAACCGGCTTGGACGGAACAGGCGATGGAAACGAGTCCTAGCGTACCGCAGAATGGAAGAAACGGCCTTGTGTTTGACCGGCCACGTTTGAAACGGGATCCTGTTCATCGGGAGGGGTCTGGCGTACCGCAAAACGGAGGAAACGGGCCTCCTACGGTCGAAACGAGGATCCTGTTGATCGGGAGGGGTGTGGCGTACCGCAAAACGGAGGAAACGGACTTGTGTTGGAGCGCTACGGTCGAAACCGGGGTCCTGTTCATCGGGAGGGGTGTGGCGTACCATAAAACAGGACTCCACGGGATATTGTTCATCTCCACCATCGACCCCCTCCAGCCTCCACAGGCTATTGTTCTTCCACCGTCGACCTCCTCCAGCCTCCACCTGTGACTGTTCATCCACGGGCTCCTGTTCATCCAGCCTCCACCGTGTGCTGCTCCACCGGCTACTATTCAACCACCCCTCTCCACGGGCTCATGTTCAACCACCCCTCCACGGGCTACTATTCATCCAGCCCTCCACCGTCTACTGTTCATCCAGCCCTCCACGGGGTGGTCCTGTTCATCCTGCCCTCCACGGGGTCCTGTTCATCCAGCCCCAACCGGCTCGATCGATCGGGGTCCTATTCATCTAGAGGCAACACCACGGGGTCCTGTTCATCCACCCCCACCTGGAACTGTTCATCCAAACCCCCCAGCAACGCTCACTATTCATCCAGAGGCAGCATCGATCGGCTTCAGTTAGCAGTAGTAGCGGAGGAATCGCTCGATCGGGTTCAGTTAACAGCCATCGATCGATCGCTCGGGTTCAGTAACGCGTAGCCTGCAGTGCAATTGCTTGGGTTCAGTTAGAGCCCAACGCCTCGCACCCACGCGCGTGCGTGTACGAGAGAAACGAGCATCGCTCGGCCCCGACCACCCACCGTAACCGGGAACACCCCGATATTTTCCTCGCCCTCGCTTCTACCACGACTTTTTCCGTCATGGACGGCCCAAAGAATGTCATGCAGTTGCGTCTCCGGCCCGCCCAGGATGAAAAGCCCATTTTCTGTCATGATTTTTTGTCATAGAAGTAGGACCCCACCACATCTATGATGATACCGGGTTTTGTCACAATTATCGTCATAGAAGTGTCATAAGTATGACAGGAAAAAAAATCGTTCGGCCCAAAATGTCACGGATGTGTCTTTTTTTGTAGTGTATAGACATCATGTATCTGAATTATGGCATGCCAACCCATTTTCTAAATACATAATATAGTTATATCATCTCATCCTGTTTACATAGTCATCATATTTTAAATTATGCCATTCTATCCATGAATTGTATCATGCCATCATGTTTCCATCGACGGCATGTTTGTGATTTATGGCATGCCAACCACTTTAATAGACACATCATATAGTTATATCATGTCATCCTATTTACATAGTCATCATATTTTGAAGTATGTCATTCTATCCTGTTTAGTTAGCCATCATACATGTGAAATTGTGTCATGCTATCCTGTTTAATTAGCCATCATATATGTGAAATTATGTCCTGCTATTCTGTTTGGTTAGACAACATAAATGTGAATTATTTCATGCCCTGTTTTCTTCCCTACTATCCATTGCACCTGTCTATCTTACAATGTCTGTACATTCAATTATTTTTCTTGTTTATCAGCCATTTCAATTGGAGGGGGTGATGGCAGTATCTATGGGAGTAAAAACACGGTCTTTAGAAAAGATCGTGCTACCTGTCGATGCAGATAGAACCACGGTTGTACTTGCCCAAGAACTAGCCCCACCACACATAACCCAGACTCATGCAGATTGTACCCCTGCCCAGTTGGACAGAGAACCAGCTACACCCCTTCTAACCCCAACCCTAGCAGATAGTAACCCAGTTCCCATTAACACAGCACCGTCTCCACCACAGAGCACCCAAACACAAGCAGTTAGTAAGGCAAGTGCAGTGCCCAAAGCACGAGGACCACCACTCCGAACCCCAAGTCAACACTTAAAGCAAAAGAAGAATTGTTCTCAGGTCAGGTTCCGTAGCTATGGTTCATACTACTTTGCTCTTGCATCACTGTATTTACTCATACCGACTAATTTCAAATTTGAAGGATGCAATTGAAACTCCAATGGCGCAACAAGTATGTTTTAAACTTGTTTCTTTAACTTGCTTTATGTTGATTTCAGTTTCAATTGAATAAACAGTTATGTTCTCATGCCATGCACATTACAAGTGTTGTTATTGTTGTTTAGTTTCCCACACTTATATTCTGTCTATGTTGCTTTGTCTTAAATAGATATGATTCGAATTGTATCTATCTTGATTTGGCAACATAAACTAGAATGATATAGACCATACAGTGACCATACTACATAGATATATGTTTATTTCATGTTGTTATCCTGTCCACCTTACTACTGAACTAGTTTACCAAAATGAGTTTCATATACCACATTGTAAACCTGTGATGTGTTTGTTTGTTTCTCTTTTAGAACACGGCTAAAATATTGGAGAAGAGTACCTCGTTATGCAATGGTAAAGGAAGTAATGCAGATAAGGTTCAAGATAGTGAGACATCCCTGTTAGCCTCCAAGAAAGCTGATAAAAACTATATTGAAGACACTGAGACAACCCCAAAGTCCTGTCTTGATGTAGTGTTCGAGTTACTGGCTACTACTGCTGGCACCAGCTCTTTGAACTTGTTGCCTGAATCAGTTCGGCTTATTGAGTCTCAACTTCAAGTTGAAAGACATTGATCAGATATTATGCAACAGGAAGCCGAAGGACTGAGAAAGTCCCTACAGAATTCAGATGCATACTTTCTGGTGCAACAGCAAGTGATGGAGGACTTAAGCGCCAAACAAGAGAAAGTTAATAAGCTTGCTAAGCATCTTGCCAGCATTATGGGTACCCAGGATATTGTTTCTTGAGCTCTTCTGCAGTGGTTTTAGTTCTGGACTTGTTTTGTTGCGGCGTTTATATGTTGTTGTGTTCCCTATATTTGCACTGGTGGCGAACTTTGATGCCAAGTGGATGTAATATGTGTAATAGCCGTGATAGCCTAGCGTAAGTTGCTTGCTTATTTATTTCCTTATTGTCTTGTTTATTTCTTTGCTTGTAGTCAGCGCAGTTCTTTTTTCGCGGTTTGCTAGTGGCAGCAATAACCTATTTTTTAAAACTAGGCCACAATAACCATGGGCTACATATTTACTGTAGCTACCATTTCCCTCCTACGGGCCGTAGAAACAATTGGCCTTCTACGGGTCGTAGAAACAATGGGGCTTATACGGGTCATAGACACAATGGGCCTTCTACGGGCCGTATGATCGGTTGGCCAAACATGGGCCAATAACAGACCGCATTATGGCCGTAAACGGGCTAGAGTTGGAATCGTCTGTTCATGGGCCGACCATAACGGGCCATCATTAACCGGCCGTATTTGATGACCCTATGAAAACGGCCCAACGTATTAACGGGACACAGACGGGTCGACTGTAACCTCGGGCTGAATTTAGCCCACAAGCAGAAAATGGCAGTAACGGGCCGTAAGTAAACGAATGCTGGAAATGGGCCCAAGAATAAATGGGCTCTGAGAAGGCCGAAAGATAAAATGGGCTGGAAACGGCCCAACGGAATGACGGGCCGTTAATGGCTATAAAGTGATACACTGTTCATTACGGGCCAGTTTCACCACGGGCCGTTAATGGGTATAAAATGATACACGTTCATTACGGGCCAGTTTCACCACGGGCCGTTAATGGGCCAAGAGTTACAAAGGGCCTCATATGGGCCAAAAGACGTCATGGGCCATACATGGGCCAGAAGTGAAAACGGACTGGAATCATATTGGATAGCCCAGATGATGCTACTGGGCCTAATTTGGATAGGGCATAACAGGCCTTGGGTTAGCGGGCTATAGGCGAATAGGCCGTTAACAGGCTTTCCATGGGCCGGCCCACCACCTTTTGACCAAGTCAAACGGGACGTCCTTTTCATAGGAATGGGCCTCTGTTGGGCCGTGCCACGTGTCGACGTATCATAGGCGCCTTCGGTCCAATGAGTGGATGACATTGTCCGAACGATGAGCCGACACGTGTTTCCTCCAGCCAATGATGATTTTACACGTGGAAAATCCCCATTGGTCGGGGCTGTTAATGGGTTATCGGATCCAAAACCGGACCCTATAGCTTAACGGTGTTCCGTTACGGTGGATGCCACGTGTCGGCACCCTTGACGAAAGCACTTCTGTGACGCGCGATTTATCGTCATGGAAGTGGACACTTCCGTGATGATAATTTTCGTAATGTCATGGAACACTTCTACAACAGCACAAGTATGACTATCTTGATTCTGTCATAAAATCATCATGGATGTACATGCATGACAAAAAACGCGACCTACTGTGACAAACACGTATCATCATGGAAGTGTATTTTTTGTGTAGTGTAATTTCAATCACTTTTCCTAGCATCATAACAACAATTCTTTCTTATAAAACTTCTCATGTTATAGTAGCAATCAATTCACATGTTAAGGTTCAAACAATGAATTATCTTGAAACTCAACAACCTATGTTCTTAGTCACCAAGAAATTGCAATTCAACTTATTCAACAGAGTCTAAGTAAGAGCTCCACATACTCAACCATCATATAGTCTTCTATGATTCCTAAGACTCACCACATACACATGAGCAAAACGTTTCAACCAGACACATAGAAAGATAGGGGCTTATAATTTCGCCTCCCAACGTATTCGCCTTTGGGTGATTTCAACAATAATAACTCATGCTACCCATATTCAACTGCCTAGATCTTTCCTCACCACATGATGCTTGCCAAAGAAGAAAAATAAAAAGGAATAGAGAGAAAAGTTTTGACTCTTGCATAAAAGTAAATACATAAAGTAAAAGATAGGCCCTTCGCAGAGGGAAGCAGAGGTTGCCATGCGCTTATTTGTTTGCATGCTCAACCCCTTAGTGCAAAATAAGGTCACGTTATATTGCCCCTTATGATAGTAACCTTTATTATGCAGTCTGTCGCTTTTATTCTTTGCCATCACAAGTTCGTACAACGCTCAATTTTCTCTTACACTAAATGATCTAACACTTTTAGAAGCAATTTTTATTGCCTTATTGCACCGATGACAACTTACTAGAAGGATATTGCTCAATCCATAGGTAGGTATGGTGGACTCTCAAAACAAGATTTGGGTTTAAGGGTTTTTGGATGCACAAGTAGTATCTCTACTTGGTGCGGAATTTTTGGCTAGCAAAGATAGGGGGCAAGCACCACATGTTGAAGGATCATGACAATATAACTTCTATGTGAATATGAACAAACATAAATCATTATGTTGTCTTCCTTGTCCAACGTCAACAATTTTGGCATATAATATTTTGATGGGGGCTCACAATCATAGAAGATTTCCAATATAGTATATTTGCATGTGAAAGTTCTCTTCCTTATACTAATTATTCGTGAATTGCTTGTATGACCAATATTGTGATTGTCAAGCTTCAAAAACTTTCACTTCCTAAACCCAATATGAAGCTACCACTAGGCATGATATGATTTCAACTTCATAACATTCAATTTATTCAACAATTTACTCATAGGATATAAGTGAAGCACTAGAGCAATTCCATAGAGAAGAGCTTCGTTGACGCGATGTGAATGCCGCTTACCTAGCCTCCTATTTGAGGAATCTATTTTATTTAAAAAAATCAGGTCTAAGTATTTTATTAAAACATCAAGCAAAATGAAAATAAAATGACATTTCAAGAGTAGCACAACTCATGTGAAGAAGCAAAAACTTAGGCTCAACCGATACTAACTGATAATTGTTGAAGAAGAAAGGTGGGATGCCTACCGGGGCATCCCCAAGCTTAGATGCTTGAGACTTACTGAAATATTAGCTTGGGATGCCTTGATCATCCCCAATACTGAGCTTTTGTGTCTCCTTAATTCCTCTTATATCATGGTTTCCCTAAATCTCAAAAACTTCATCCACACAAAACTCAATAAGAACTCATGAGATAAGTTAGTATAAATCAGTGCAAAACCTTATCATTCTATACTGTAGAAAATCACTAAAATTATTATTCAACATTGCATATCTGCATATTTAATACTCCTATCCTCAAATAGAATCATTAAACAAGCAAACATATGCAAACAATGCAAACATAACAGCAATCTGCCAAAACAGTATAGTCTGTAAAGAATGCAAGATTCATCATACTTCCCTAACTCCAAAAATTATGAGAAACATACTACACTGTAGAAAAAATTTCAGAGATTATTTTTCAAAAAGTTTCAACAATTTATCATATTCTGACTTTTCTAGGGAATTTTTGCAACATCGATAAACTTTCTGTTTTCAAACAAAAACAAGTATACTTGCAAAATAAGCATGGCAAAGGTTATCATTGCCACTTTTATTGAAATAAAAGATGCAAAACATTATTATAAATAACAGCAAGCAAATCCTAGCAAAATAAATTGACGCTCCAAGCAAAACACATATCATGTGACGAATGAAAACATAGCTCCAAGTGAGGTTACCGATAATATTGGAGACGAAAGAGGGGATGCCATCCGGGACATCCCCAAGCTTAGTTGCTTGGATATTCCTTGAATATTACCTTGGGGGTTCCTTGGGCATACCCAAGCTTAGGGTCTTGTCACTCCTTATTCTCCTCATATCGACATCTCACCCAAAACTTGAAAACTTCAATCACACAAAACTTAATGGAACCTTGTGAGATAGGTTAGTATGATAAAGATTAAACCATTTCACTTTTGGTATTGTCAAAGACAAGATTCATAATTGTTTCCACACAATGACTACTGTAGCATATCATTTCCACAATTTATATTGAGCAGTATAAGCCATAGAAACAAGGAAACAAGCAAACTATGCATTGAAAACAGAATCTGTCAAAAACAGAACAGTCTGTAGTAATCTGTAGTCAAACCATACTTCTGCTACTCATAAAATTATGAAAAACATTGGACCACGTGAGAAATTTGTATATTAATCTTATTCAAAAAGAATCAACTCAAAACCACTCTTCTGTTAAAAATGAGAGCTATTTTTGTGAGCGCAAGAGTTTCTGTTTTTCAGCAAGATCAAATCAACTATCACCCAACATGATCCCAAAGGCTTTACTTAGCACCTTATTGAAACAAAAGCAATAAAACATGATTACTACAGTATCATAATCATGTGAACATACAAAACAGTAGGTAAAAGTGTTGGGTTGTGTCCCAACAAGCGCTTTTCTTTAATACCTTTTAAGCTAGGCATGATGATTTCAATGATGCTCGCATAAAAGATAAGAATTGAAACATGAAAAAGTGCATCATGAATCACATGGCAAGCACATTTAAGCCTAACCCACTTCCTATTCATAGGGATTTTCTGAGCAAATAACCCATGGGAACAAGAAATCAACTAGCATAGGAAGGCAAAACATGCATAACTTCAAAACTTTCAACACATAGAGAGGAAACTTGATATTATTGCAATTCCTACAAGCATAAGTTCCTCCCTGATAATAATTTTCAGTAGAATCATGAATGAATTCAACAATATAGCCATCACATAAAGCATTCTTTTCATGACACAAAAGCATAGAAATTTTGTTACTCTCCACGTAAGCAAATTTATTCTCATGAATAGTGGTGGGAGCAAACTCAACAAAATAACTATCATGTGATTGAAAATTAAAATCATGATGACAAGTTTCATGGTTATTGAGGGAGTCCCGGACTAGGGGGTGTCCGGATAGCCGAACTATCATCATCGGCCAGACTCCAAGACTATGAAGATACAAGATTGAAGACTTCGTCCCGTGTCCGGATGGGACTTTCCTTGGCGTGGAAGGTGTAAGGGCATTTTTATTCCCTAGTGGTTTTGGTGATTGATGACAATGCTTTTGCGGTCTAATCGTGTGCGTTAAGTTCTTTCAGAGAATCATCCATTGGCACGAGACGATTTCCTCCTCTCGGTGTTTTTATTCAAGACGGTGTAGCTCCTGCGTTTCGTGTTGGTGGACTAGTCTCGTAGGAGTCACCGTACTATTAAGAGGGGATCCGTTTTGGTAAGACTTGGGTGGAATCAACACGTACACATCCTTATCACACCTGTTGTCTTCCTGTCGCATCTTTGGAGCTGCACTTCTCTTCCATACCTGCTTCGCCCTGTGCCAGCGGTAGTACCGCGATCTACAGCGGTAGTACCGCCGAAGCCCCCCTAGCGGTAGTACCGCTCCATAGAGCGGTAGTACCGCTCTTAGCGGTAGTACCGCTCCGCAGAGCGGTAGTACCGCCCGCGGGTTTCGGCTATAGTACCAATGTAGTACCGCGCCTACTACCACCTCGATTCGAGACGATGTTTTCTCGTGTCGAGTTTTGCGGCACTAGAAGCGGCAGTAGAAGCGGTAGTACCGCTCCTCTCCCGCGGTAGTACCGCTATGGGGCCAGTGGCCTGACTCCCTCTTCAGCGCGGTAGTACCGCTAGGAAGGGAGCAGTAGTACCGCTCTCAGCGGTAGTACCGCCCTTCCCTAGCGGTAGTACCGCCCTGTGTGGGGCTGCTCAGTGGGGTAACGGTTGGATGTGTTCCCCCACTATATAAAGGGGTCTTCTTCCTCCTAGTTGATTAACCTCTTTCCCCCAAAGCTCCATTGTTGCTCAAAGCTCCATTTTCGCCCAATCTCTCTCCCTAGCCAATCAAACTTGTTGATTTGCTCGGGATTGGTTGAGAAGGCCCAGATCTACACTTCCACCAAGAGAAATTTGATTCCCCCCACTTATCCCTTGCGGATCTTGTTACTCTTGGGTGTTGAGCACCCTAGACGGTTGAGGTCACCTCGAAGCCATACTCCATTGTGGTGAAGCTTCGTGGTGTTGTTGTTGTTGTTGGGAGCCTCCGGTTGTTGTGGAGTTTGCCCCAACCTTGCTTGTAAAGGTTCAGTCGCCGCCTTCAAGGGCACCAATAGTGGAATCACAGCATCTCGCATTGTGTGAGGGCGTGAGGAGAACACGGTGGCCCTAGTGGCTTCTTGGGGAGCATTGTGCCTCCACACCGCTCCAACGGAGACGTACTTCCCTTTAAAAGGAAGGAACTTCGGTAACACAACCTCGTCTCCACCGGCTCCACTCTTGGTTATCTCGTGCCTTTACTTTTGCAAGTCTATTTGCTTTACATCCTTTGCTTGCATGTGTGCTAGTTGTCATTGCATCATATAGGTTGCTCACTTAGTTGCACATCTAGACAACCTATTTTGTTGCAAAGTTTAATTTGACTAAGAAAAGTCCAAAAATTGTTAGTTGCCTATTCACCCCCCCCCTCTAGTCAACCATATTGATCCTTTCAATTGGTATCAGAGCCTCGTCTCTTTATTAAGGACATTGTCGTCCGAAGAGTATGGTTGACGTCAACGATGGTGCGGAGGAACACTCCGGTGTGAATCCCATCTCGTCTTCGGCCGAAGGGGGAACCTCGGTCTCTCGTGAGGAATTCAATGTGGCTTTAGACACATTGAAAACCTCCATGACGGCCGAGGTTAAAAGCATGTTTACTGAATTCCTAGAGGGACTCAAACTATCTACCTTGCCGATGAAAGTGGGTGATCCCACTAACAAGGTGATGGATGCTAACCCCGACAAGGGGGAAGCTAATAGTGAAAAGAGTCCGTCTACTAGTGGTAGAAATGGCACCGGCATCTTTGCCCATGTGGAACCCCCGGTGTATAAAGGACCGATCCCCTCCACGCATTTGAATCATGCCGGTCCTCCTCCTAAATATGTGAAAAATGAAGATTTTGATTCTTGGGTCTATCGCTTCAAGCGTCATTTAAAACATGTGAATACTAACCTTTGGAGAATTATTGAAGAAGGTTTCTATCCTCATGATCCAAGAAACTTCACCCCTCGAGAAGAAGTGGACAATCAATTCAATGAGAGTGCTCTCTTCATCATCCAAGATGCTATCCTTCCCGAAGATCTCCCTCATCTTCGACCTCATGTCATGGCTAAAGAAGCATGGAAGTGTGTCGAGCGTATGTATAGAGGAAGTGCTAGCATTCAATGCTCCAACTATGAAGTGGTGCAAGATGAAGCCGATGAGTTTGCAATGAAAGAGGATGAAGAACCTTGTGAGCTCTTTCGAAGAGTGACCAAACTTGCAGTCGCACTCCGAGATCATGGGAGTAAAGACACGGATGACAATTGGATCAAGCGCAAGTTCCTCAAGGCCATGATGCCCTACAACAAGGCCATGTCCTCCGTCATCCGCCAAAGACCGGACTTCCACTCCATGACCTCTGGTGAAGTGTTGGATGAGTTCATTGCAATGAACATCTTGGATAAGACCGCCGACAATGCGGTGCTCCGTTCCCAAAGGGCAAAGAAGCCCAATCTTGCCTTGAAGGCCAAGTTTAGTGTGGAAGAAGAAGAAGAAGAGGAAGATGAGGAGAGCAACCCCGAGGACACAAAGTATGATTATCATGAGCACATGGCTCTTGCCTCAAGACAGTTTTGGAGTAAGAAGACTACAAGACCCAACTTCAACAAGAACAACTCAAGTGGCCTCAAAGGGAAGCAACGAGTTAGAACTTGTTTCAACTGTGGCAATGTCAGTCACTTCGTTGCGGATTGTCCATACGAGAAGCGGGAAGACAATGGTGGCAAGTTCATTCGAAAAGACAAAGCCAAGTCCTTCCCCAACAAGAACAACTTCACCAAGAAGACTCCTTCTCGCGGGTTGGTGGTTCAAGAAGAATACCGTGAGGATGACGATGATGATGAAGATGGTGAAACAATGGCCATGGCATCCGTTGCCATTGTCTCAACTCCTCGGGTGTCTCTATTCGATGCACCTAACGAGAACATCACCGCCAAGTGCCTCATGGCTAAGGCCACCAACAAGGTAACCCCCAACATCAAAACCACCATTATTCCTAACCCTCCTTCAACGGATGACTTTGATAATGGTAAGGGGTCTAATGAGGAGATCAATGAATTTGAGTCCTTCATGAGTAAGCTCAAGGGCAAATCCAAGAAGCATTTCACTGCTCTCTTCGAACAACTTGGTGAAGCCAATGACATGATCGAGGCTCATGAAGAAACCATCACTAAGATGGAAAGTCATAGTCGTGACTATGCCGATGAGATACCGGATCTCTCTAATGCTCTTGAGGAAGAGCGTGAGCATCGTTTGGCTCTTGAGGAGTCACACAACGATGGTCACGCTAAATTAAAGAAAGATCTTGATCATGCTCTTGTTGTGTCTCGTGTTCTAGCTTCCGAGAAGGCTAAACTTGGGGTTGATCATGTTAGACTCACGGAGGAGTTTGATGTACTTGACAAGGCCCACAAGGTCTTGAAAAGTGCTCATGCCACCCTCAAGGAGTCTCATGCTCAACTCCAAGTTAAGCTAACTAAGGAAAAGGCCACATTTCCTCACATGGTCTTAATTGATAATGCAAATGCTACTAACCCATGTTGTGAGCATGTGCATCTTGTGGAGGAAAATGCCAAGTTGAAGGTACAACTCGAGAAAGGTCTTGTGTCATGCATACAAGGCGAGAAGAACCTAAATGACCTTTTGAGCAATCAAAAGGAAGTTGTGGGAAAGGAGGGAGTTGGGTTCGCACCCAAGTCCAAGAACAAGAAGAAGAACAAGGAGAAGAAGAGCAAGACCAATCGACCTCCTCCGATCACGCAAACCTTTGTAAAGGAGGGAGAAGGTGCTCCTAAGGAGAAGAAGAACAATGGGAAGAGCGGTGAAGCCAAAGAGCGCAACGCCATCTCTCCCAACAAAGACGACGACTTTAACCCCTCTTATGTGTTGTGCTGTGCTAGTGATGGACATGTTTATGCTAAATTTGTTGGTTCTCCTTATGAGTACATTGAATGGTCTATTTGGGTTCCTAAGACCCTTGTTACTAACATCAAAGGACCCATTACTCAATGGGTACCTAAAATCAAGCATTGATCTCTTGTAGGTGTTTGCTTCCGGTGGAGGATCATGGTTGCTCGACAGTGGAGCAACAAATCATATGACCGGGAGCAAGGACTTGGTGGTGGACGTGCATAATATCCCATCTATGCCCACCAATGTCGAATGGGGTGATGCCTCACATTCTAAGGTATTGGGTCTTGGCAAGGTTGTCATTTCTCATGATCTAACGATCGAGAAAGTCATGCTTGTTGAGTCCCTTGCATTCAATTTACTTTCCGTTCGTCAACTCGCGCTCATGGGTTTTGCCACCTTCTTTGATATTGATACCGTGGCCCTCTTGTGGAGCAAGACTCTTAAAGTAGCCTTTGTTGGGCATGTCGAGAACGGTCTCTATGTGGTTAACTTCTCGGAGCAACCCACTAAGACTGCGACATGCCTAATGGCTAAAGTTGATGTGGGATGGCTTTGGCATCACCGTTTAGCCCACGTCAATATGAGATCTTTGCAAAGTCTTCTCAAGGGGGACCATGTTCGTGGACTAACAAATGTTAGTTTTGCCAAAGATCGTGCTTGCAGTGCTTGTATCGAAGGAAAGCTACATGAAAAGGCTCACCCTCCTTCAACCATCATCTACTCGAAGAGACCCTTGGAGCTCCTTCACATGGATCTCTTTGGGCCTCCATCTTTTGATAGTCTTGGAGGGAGAAAGTATTGCTTGGTGATTGTGGATGATTATTCAAGATACACTTGGGTATACTTCTTCAAGAGGAAGAGTGAGACTCAACAAACCGTCATCGACTTTGCTAATGAAGCTCAACGTCAACACAATGCAAAGATCTTGACAATAAGAAGTGACAACGGCACCGAGTTCAAGAACTACACCTTGGATGAGTTTCTTAGTGATGAAGGGATCAAGCACCAATATTCCGCACCATATACACCTCAACAAAATGGTGTTGCGGAGAGGAAGAACCAGACGTTGATGGATGCGGCAAGGACCATGATGGCGGAGTTCAAGTCTCCATACAACTTCTGGGCCGAAGCCATCAACACAGCTTGTCATGCATCCAATCGGCTCTATCTCCGCAAAGGCTTGAACAAGACTCCGTATGAGATACTCACCGGGAACAAGCCCAATCTCAAGTACTTCCGGGTGTTCGGGTGTAAGTGTTTCATTCTCAAGAAAGGTGTTCGTTTGTCTAAATTTGAAGCTAGAGCTCATGAGGGCATATTTGTTGGTTATGCTACAAACTCTCATGCTTACCGTGTTCTCAACAAGTCCAACGGACTCATTGAGGAAACGTGTAACGTGGAGTTTGACGAAAATAACGGCTCCCAAGTGGAGCAAAGTGGTACTTGTGATGTAGGTGATGAAATTCCTCCCCAAGCCATAAGAAGAATGGGTATTGGTCAAATCCTACCCATTGAGGAACCCCTTGTGGCCGAAGGAGAAGGACAATGCTCTACTCAAGTAGAGCCATCACCTCATCAAGACCCACATGCTTCCGAAGAACAAAGTGAAGGCCCTCAACCTTGTGAACAAGACCAAGGGCAAGATCAACCTCAAGATGGTGGTGAACCTCTAAATGATGCCCAAGGTCAAGTTCTCCCCCTCGAGCAAGCTCAAGATCAAGAACAAGCTCAAGACGGCGCTCAAGATGATCAAGTCAACCCTCCCTCCACATCCGAGGAGGAATTAGAGCATCGTGCCGCGAAGATTGCTTCCAAGCTCACCACTCAAGGCCATCTCATGGAAAATGTATTTGGAAGCCTAAGAAAGGGGGTAAGCACTCGTAGACAATTAGCAAACTATTGTGAACATCACGCGTTTGTCTCTTGTGTTGAACCCCAAAAGGTCTATGAGGTGCTCGAAGACTCGGATTGGCTCAATGCCATGCATGAAGAACTTAACAACTTAGAGTACAACAAAGTTTGGAGATTGGTGCCAAGGCCATCGGGGAACCACAATGTCATTGGAACAAAGTGGATCTTCAAGAAAAAGCAAGATGCTCATGGGAACATCATTCGTAACAAGGCAAGATTGGTAGCACAAGGCTACTCCCAAGTCGAGGGTATCGACTATGGTGAAACCTTTGCTCCCGTTGCTCGTCTTGAATCCATTCGTTTGTTGATTGCATATGCTTCCCATCACAACTTTAAGTTGCAACAAATGGATGTGAAAAGTGCTTTTCTTAATGGTCCCATTAATGAATTGGTCTTTGTCAAGCAACCCCCCGGGTTCGAGGATCCCTACTTCCCGGATCATGTGTATCAACTCGATAAGGCACTCTATGGCCTTAAACAAGCCCCACGTGCGTGGTATGACCACCTTACCGAGTTGCTACAAGATCGTGGCTTTGAAGTAGGACAAATCGATCCCACTCTTTTTACTAAGAAGGTCAAAGGGGAGTTGTTTGTATGCCAACTATATGTTGATGATATTATCTTTGGTTCTCCTAACAAAGCTTTCAATGAGGAATTTGCCGCTCTCATGACCTCCAAGTTCAAGATGTCTTCAATGGGAGAGTTGAAGTTCTTCCTTGGTTTTGACATCAAACAACGAAGAGAAGGAACCTTCATCAACCAAGCCAAATACACTCAAGACATGCTTAAAAGATTCAAGCTAAGTGATGTCAAGCCGGCTTCTACTCCAATGCCTACCAAGTGCCAACTTGACATTGATCCCAATGGTAAAGCGGTGGATCAAAAGGTATATCGCTCCATGATTGGCTCCCTGCTTTACCTTTGTGCATCTAGACCGGATATCATGTTGAGTGTGGGGATGTGTGCACGGTTTCAAGCCGCACCAAAGGAAAGTCACTATGTGGCGGTCAAGCGAATCTTTCGATATTTGGCTCATACCCCAAACTTTGGCTTATGGTACCCAAGAGGAGCAAATTTCAAGCTTGAAGGTTTCACGGATTCCGATTGGGCGGGGGACAAAGTGGATAGGAAGTCCACTTCCGGAGGGTGCCAATTTCTTGGTTGCTCTTTGGTAAGTTGGTCTTCCAAGAAGCAAAGTTGTGCGTCCCTCTCGTCCACCGAAGCGGAGTATGTGGCGGCTGGTAGTTGTTGTGCTCAACTCCTATGGATGAGGCAAACTTTAAAGGAGTACGGTGTCATTTGTGACAAAGTGCCTCTTTGGTGTGATAATGAAAGTGCCATCAAGATTTCTCTCAACCCGGTACAACACTTCAAGACGAAGCACATTGAGATTCGGTATCACTTCATCCGTGATCACATTAGGCGAGGGGAGATCGAGCTCAAGTATGTCAACACTCATGATAACCTTGCACATATTTTCACGAAGCCCTTGGATGAAGCAAGATTTCGCGAGTTAAGGCATGTGCTAAATATCATTGATTTGAGCAATGTGACTTGAACCTGTGCACCCCCCTCCACACCCAACTTGTTGTCTAGTCTAGGTGTAGGCATGGACATAGGGGAAGTGTTGTTCTCTCAATGAACTATCCCTCCCCCCATTATGCATTAAAACGATCAACTCTTTCGCATTACCAATTTTCGATGGTACTTGTGCTTCAAAGACGAGTTTTGGTCATGGGCCCAAGGATAATTCTTCGCGGTGCCATACCAATTGACTCAAACATAGGTGGCTCCGGCCACCGCCCTCTCTTGAGAGAGGCCAGAGCTCGCTCCTCTTTGGTTGGTTGGTTGCTTTGAAGGAGTGGGTTCCGGTTCATTGTTTCGTGTGTGTCGTCTTGTTAGTTTGTCTCTTTTTCTCCTTGTCTGTGCCTTCCCGCTCTTCCCATTTGTTCGTTTTAGTCTAGAAGCAGTTTTCGGTGGCTGGCGGTACTACCGCCGCTGGAGAGCGGTACTACCGCTTCAAGCGGTACTACAGCCCTCCAGCGCGGTACTACCGCTGAGAGGCGCGAGTGGGGGTTATATCGGGGGCAGGGGAGTTTCTTCTCCCCCATACCCATTCGCACGCCCCCTCGCATGTTCCTCTCTCTCCAGCAACCGGCGGCGTGGGAGGGCTCCGGCGGATCTCCCTCTTCGGGCCATCCCTCTCCATTCCCTTCGGTGGAGTCGATCCCCACCTTGTCCTCTTGCCATGGATGCCGGTATTGCCCCCGTTCTCTTTTTCCTTTTGTCTAGGTTTCCAATCTAGCATCTAGGGGCAGTAGCAGTTGCAACTTCAGATTTTTGGCCAAATCTAGGCTTGAGTAGGGTGGAGAATGCTTCTAGGCAGTTTGGATTGATGTTTGGTTGGAGTATTTTTGAATTTGGTAGGACGGTAGTGCCGGATCTGACCACGGTAGTAGGAAACTGCTGTTTCCCTGCCCTGAGCGGTACTACTGCCCTTCCAGGGCGGTACTACCGCTTGGAGCGGTACTACCGCTCCCTGTGGAGCGGTACTGCCGCTCATGGCGGTACTACCGCTATCCGGTCGCGGTACTACCGCTCTCTACCAACTTCCACTCTACTTCTACCTTTCAGTGATCTTTTTGCTCGTGCTTGGTGTCTTATGCTCGTGTCTTCTGGTTGTTTGCGTGTTCTTGTGTGTGGTTCCAGGTGATGAGGTCCCTGAGCATCAGGCTCGTCGTGTCAATCCCGGACGTGCCTCGTCCAAGCGCTACCGCACCACCGAGCCTGCCGGAGGATCCTCAAGTGCTCCACCTCCACCTCCACCTCAACTCCCGAAGAAAGCTGGGGTCAAGCCAAAGACAACCAAAACCGTGCCTGAAATGCCTCTCAAAGAGTTCTGGGCAAGGCGCCGCCGCAACCCGTATGAGAACGACCAAGATCCCACTTTGGTCAACCGTCCGTTCTGGAACAGATTCTAGTTTGCCATCTTCTTTGATGTTCTCAAAGCCAAGAAGAATCTCTATGTCAACATGCACTCCATCGACACCGCGCATATGGAGAGCGATCCCGACTACTTTGGTGAAGCACTTCAGATGTGCACTCAACTGAACATTCTCAGGATCATGCAATTCAACAAGGACTACGATGCTGATATTGTGGCCCAATTCTATGCCACGGTTCACCTAGGGACTGATGAGGACAGGACACTGACTTGGATGACAAATGGCAAGTTGCTTTCTGTCACGTGGAAAGCTTTCATGGAGTTGCTTGGGGTGGAAGATCTAGGTCTTGAGTCTCCGATTGGCTTTCGCCCCCACGCCCGCGCCCATTGCACTCACAAGCAAGCTCTCTGGCCATACTGCACTCTGAAGATCAACTCTGAGACACACAAGGAAACCTATGAGATGCCTGCCTATCTGGATATCCTGCACCGCATCTTCAAAGAGACTCTTTTCCCTCGCATTGGGAATCTGGACCAGGTTCATTCTTATCTCGTGGACATGCTTCTTTTCTGCCAGCATGAGAAGGACAATCCCACCGGGGAGTCTTTGGATGTCTCTCATGTTATGTCGGCTGAGTTGGTTTCTGCTATCTCCGAGCGCAAGTGTCCGATCTATGGTCCGTTCATTATGCTTCTCATTGAGAAGGCCTGGGATCGTGTCTATCCCAAGGCGGCACTGGAGATTGGCGATTTGGTCTCTCACGATGTCAAGCGTCTGAGGAAGAAGGATAACTGGGGCACTCAGGCCCCTAGGACTGGTGTTCCGTCATCTGCTGCTGCCATGGAGACTGAGGAGGAGTTTGGTGCTGAGGCTGAGGATGAGGATGATGACTACGTGCCCTCTGGGACAGAGCCATCTTGGGCCAAGAAGCTCAAGGCCAAGGTAAAGAAGCTCTTCTGCATGGAGTCTCACGGTCAGTACATGGCTCACGTGGCTGAGAAGAAGGCCCGCGGTCGCCACAAGGAGCTCATGCGTCAGATGGGTGCTATTGTGATTAGTGGCTCTGAGGATCAGCTCATCGAGGAGGAGGAGTGGATTCAGCAGCACTGCCCTTGGACTGATTCTGATGCTGAGCACTTCCCGGCTGACGTTGGTGGCGCTGATGACCACTCTGAGATCTGATGCGTGTGTCCCTCTTTTGCTCTCACCTGGAGCGGTAGCAGCACTCCCTCTCCTTTTTGGTGTCTCGGTGCCAAAGGGGGAGAGAGTTTAGGGATTTGCGAGTTGTGTCTTCGTGTCTTGTTCGTGGTTGTGTCTTGTTCGTGTTTTCCTCGCATTTGCTTTGGTTGGTTTGTCTGTGAGACCTAAGTTCGAGTGAGACTTAAGTTCTAATCATATGGTGTGAGACATATGCTACCTTACCTTTCAGTATCATTATCTATGTCTATCTAGCTCATGAGTTGTGTGCTTCTCTTGTTATATCATCTATGCTGCTCTCATACACCATGCTTAGATTATTGGTCTCTAAAATTTAGGGGGAGCTTTGATCCGAGTATGTGTGCTGTGCAGTCCAAAGCACTTATCTAAATAGCACACATCGAGGGGGAGCCCATCTACATGTTAGGACCGTCGGGTTTGTATGCTTACTATATCGTGTTTATGCAAATCCCGTATTGTCATCAATCCACCAAAAAGGGGGAGATTGTCAGGGCATTTTTATTCCCTAGTGGTTTTGGTGATTGATGACAATGCTTTTGCGGTCTAATCGTGTGCGTTAAGTTCTTTCAGAGAATCATCCATTGGCATGAGACGATTTCCTCCTCTCGGTGTTTTTATTCAAGACGGTGTAGCTCCTGCGTTTCGTGTTGGTGGACTAGTCTCGTAGGAGTCACCGTACTATTAAGAGGGGATCCGTTTTGGTAAGACTTGGGTGGAATCAACACGTACACATCCTTATCACACCTGTCGTCTTCCTGTCGCATCTTTGGAGCTGCACTTCTCTTCCGTACCTGCTTCGCCCTGTGCCAGCGGTAGTACCGCGATCTACAGCGGTAGTACCGCCGAAGCCCCCCTAGCGGTAGTACCGCTCCGCAGAGTGGTAGTACCGCCCGCGGGTTTCGGCTATAGTACCAATGTAGTACCGCGCCTACTACCGCCTCGATTTGAGACGATGTTTTCTCGTGTCGAGTTTTGCGGCACTAGAAGCGGCAGTAGAAGCGGTAGTACCGCTCAGAGCGGTAGTACCGCTCCTCTCCCGCGGTAGTACCGCTATGGGGCCAGTGGCCTGACTCCCTCTTCAGCGCGGTAGTACCGCTAGGAAGGGAGCGGTAGTACCGCTCTCAGCGGTAGTACCGCCCTTCCCTAGCGGTAGTACCGCCCTGTGTGGGGCTACTCAGTGGGGTAACGGTTGGATGTGTTCCCCCACTATATAAAGGGGTCTTCTTCCTCCTAGTTGATTAACCTCTTTCCCCCAAAGCTCCATTGTTTCTCAAAGCTCCATTTTCGCCCGATCTCTCTCCCTAGCCAATCAAACTTGTTGATTTGCTCGGGATTGGTTGAGAAGGCCCAGATCTACACTTCCACCAAGAGAAATTTGATTCCCCCCACTTATCCCTTGCGGATCTTGTTACTCTTGGGTGTTGAGCACCCTAGACGGTTGAGGTCACCTCGAAGCCATACTCCATTGTGGTGAAGCTTCATGGTGTTGTTGTTGTTGTTGGGAGCCTCCGGTTGTTGTGGAGTTTGCCCCAACCTTGCTTGTAAAGGTTCGGTCGCCGCCTTCAAGGGCACCAATAGTGGAATCACGGCATCTCGCATTGTGTGAGGGCGTGAGGAGAACACGGTGGCCCTAGTGGCTTCTTGGGGAGCATTGTGCCTCCACACCGCTCCAACGGAGACGTACTTCCCTTTAAAAGGAAGGAACTTCGGTAACACATCCTCGTCTCCACCGGCTCCACTCTTGGTTATCTCGTGCCTTTACTTTTGCAAGTCTATTTGCTTTACATCCTTTGCTTGCTTGTGTGCTAGTTGTCATTGCATCATATAGGTTGCTCACTTAGTTGCACATCTAGACAACCTATTTTGTTGCAAAGTTTAATTTGACTAAGAAAAGTCCAAAAATTGTTAGTTGCCTATTCACCCCCCCCCCTCTAGTCAACCATATCGATCCTTTCAGAAGGCAAGCTTGGCGATACGGATATGTGGATCTCCTACCATTATAACCGACTTCGTGTAACCCTAGCCCTCTCCGATGTCTATATAAACCGGATGGTTGTAGTCCATAGGACGAACAACAATCATACCATAGGCTAGCTTCTAGGGTTTAGCCTCCTTGATCTCGTGGTAGATCCACTCTTGTAACACACATCATCAATATTAATCAAGCAGGACGTAGGGTTTTACCTCCATCAAGAGGTCCCGAACCTGGATAAAACATCGTGTCCCTTGTCTCCTGTTACCATCCGCCTAGATGCACAGTTCGGGACCCCCTACCCGAGATCCGCCGTTTTTGACACCGACATTGGTGCTTTCATTGAGAGTTCCTCTATGTCGTCACCATCAGGAAGGATGCCTTTTCCTGTCTTTAAAGACGGCACCGTCGTCAAGGGAGCTTTGGCCACCGGCCAGACTATCCGGCTAGGCGGTTTCCTCATGACCGCCTGTTCGGCCACCGCTCCGACAATGACCTCTCAAGTCATTAAAAGCGATCTTCACGTCAGCTCGGAATTCGCCGAGCAGCTAGATCCGATTGAGCTCTCCTCCGTAAACGAGCTCTCGGATCGCATCGCCGCCCTGGGAGTCACTACCGACTACGATCAGATTGGGCTTAAAACCGATCTGAGAGAAATTAACTCTCCCCAGGCTACCCACCACGTTGTTGTGGTAGAGGAACAATGCGGCGACTCTTCTTCTGTGTTAAAAAACAGCTATGTCCGGATTCCCAATCCCTCCATGCCGGATTCCCGCGGAGGGATGGACGCTAATCAAATACTAAACCTAAAGTCAGGCATCGGACCAGATTTGTTGGAAAGCGTTCAACAAACCAAGCTTCCGAATCCGGAAGCTTCTTGGCCTTTGAGCCTCAGATCGGGCAGGGTTCCGAACTTAATTCCACCCGCCCACCCAAACATAAGCGATCTATCTCAAATACGGCAAGAGCCCGATGAAACAGTACATCATTACTGGGCCAGATTCCTCCTGGTTATGAACAGGATAAAGGACTGCCGTGAAGAAAGCGCGATTTCAATCTTATGCAACAATTGCACGGACAAGGGAATCATAAACGCCATCAGTCGTCGCAAAGTTACATGCTTCGCCGACCTAGCGACCATTGTACAAAAATACTATGCGATGAAGAGTGCCTGGAAAACCGAAACTAAGTTTTGGGACAATCCAGCCCTGAATACAACCCCAGTCCGAAATAAAAGGGTGCGTCATACTCAAGCACCTGGGTAAAAAACCAAAAAGCAAAAAACCCCTAAAGGGTACGGAACCGTACTGGAGGGATGGCTCAACGGACCCTGCAAAATCCACAGTACGGAGGGCGCCACTCCAACACATAGCCTTCGAGCATGTTGGATACTATGGCAGGTGGCCAAAAGTGGTGAAGGCTTTTTAGCCCCGGGCAACCAACCCAGCAGTACCAGTACGGTATTAACAGTCTTCGAGACTTTCGCATCAAATAACATGCGGAAACGAACAATCCGCAGCCTTGCCGAAGTCTACCAAGTAGCAACAACAAATCCAGGGAGCAACACGGCTATCACCTTCAATGCCAGTGACGAACCTAAATTCCAAACAGCTAGAGCACCAGCCGCATTGGTCCTCAGTCCGATAGTGGACGGTTTTCGTCTTACCAAGGTACTCATGGATGGCGGCAGCGGATTAAACCTCATCTACGAGGAAACCCTTCAAAAAATGGAAATTGACTGGAGCCGCATTGAGCGAAGCAGCACAACCTTCAGGGGAATAATCCCTAGTCGAGAAGTATGCTGCACAGGAAAAATCACACTAGATGTAGTGTTCGGCTCACCGGACAATTACAGGTCCGAAGAGGTCACGTTCCAAGTGGCCCCATTCGGTAGCGGATATCACGCTTTGTTAGGGCGAGAGGCATTCACAATCTCCCAAGCTATACCCCATTATGGGTACATGAAGCTCAAAATGCCCGGACCCAATGGAATAATCACTCTCGCCAGTGATCCAGATACAGCACTCCGCGCTGAAAATAAGACAGCCGCACTAGCCCTAGAGGCATTGTCCGAAGCCCTAGCGGCAGAGGAACTAACTGTGCTGCGCTCCATGGTGGATAGGGACGATGTGATACTCGATAAGAGGTCCAAGTCCACCTCTTTTAAACCAGCAGACGAAATAGTCAAATTTCAGGTCCATCCAACGGACCCCACAAAGACGGCCTCCATTGGGGCACAATTTGTTGGGGAACGTAGCAGAAATTCAAAAAAATTTCCTACGAATCACCAAGATCTATCTATGGAGAGACCAGCAACGAGTAGAAAGAAGAGTGCATCTACATACCCTTGTAGATCGCTAAGCGGAAGCGTTCAAGTGAACGGGGTTGATGGAGTCGTACTCGTCGTGATTCAGATCACCGATGATCCTAGTGCCGAACGGACGGCACCTCCGCGTTCAACACACGTACAGCTCGACGATGTCTCCCACGCCTTGATCCAGCAAGGAGAGAGGGAGAGGTTGAGGAAGACTCCATCCAGCAGCAGCACAACGGCGTGGTGGTGATGGAGGAGCGTGGCAATCCTGCAGGGCTTCGCCAAGCACCTACGGGAGAGGAGGAGGTGTCACGGGAGGGAGGGAGGCGCCAAGGGCTCAGGTATGGATGCCCTCCCTCCCCTCCACTATATATAGGGGCAGGGGAGAGGGGGGAGGCGCAGCCTTGCCCCTTCCTCCAAGGAAGGGGTGCGGCTAAGAGGGGGGGAGGAGTCCATCCTCCCAAGGCACCTCGGAGGTGCCTTCCCCCTTTAGGACTCTCCCCTTTTTCCTATATCTTGGCGCATGGGCCTCTAGGGGCTGGTGCCCTTGGCCCATGTAGGCCAAGGCGCACCCCCTACAGCCCATGTGGCCCCCCGGGGCAGGTGGCCCCACCCGGTGGGCCCCCGGGACCCTTTCGGTGGTCCCGGTACAATACCGATGACCCCGAAACTTGTCCCGATGGCCGAAACAGGACTTCCTATATATAAATCTTTACCTCCGGACCATTCCGGAACTCCTCGTGACGTCCGGGATCTCATCCGGGACTCCGAACAACATTCGGTAACCACATACAAGCTTCCTTTATAACCCTAGCGTCATCGAACCTTAAGTGTGTAGACCCTACGGGTTCGGGAGACATGCAGACATGACCGAGATGTTCTCCGGTCAATAACCAACAGCGGGATCTGGATACCCATGTTGGCTCCCACATGTTCCACGATGATCTCATCGGATGAACCACGATGTCAAGGACTCAAACGATCCCGTATACAATTCCCTTTGTCTAGCGGTATGGTACTTGCCCGAGATTCGATCGTCGGTATACCGATACCTTGTTCAATCTCGTTACCGGCAAGTCTCTTTACTCTTCCGTAACACATCATCCCATGATCAACCCCTTGGTCACATTGTGCACATTATGATGATGTCCTACCGAGTGGGCCCAGAGATACCTCTCCGTTTACGCGGAGTGACAAAATCCCAATCTCGATTCGTGCCAACCCAACAGACACTTTCAGAGATACCCGTAGTGTACCTTTATAGCCACCCAGTTACGTTGTGACGTTTGGCACACCCAAAGCACTCCTACGGTATCCGGGAGTTGCACAATCTCATGGTCTAAGGAAATGATACTTGACATTAGAAAAGCTTTAGCATACGAACTACATGATCTTGTGCTAGGCTTAGGATTGGGTCTTGTCCATCACATCATTCTCCTAATGATGTGATCCCGTTATCAACGACATCCAATGTCCATGGTCAGGAAACCGTAACCATCTATTGATCAACGAGCTAGTCAACTAGAGGCTTACTAGGGACATGGTGTTATCTATGTATCCACACATGTATCTGAGTTTCCTATCAATACAATTCTAGCATGGATAATAAACGATTATCATGAATAAGGAAATATAATAATAATCAATTTATTATTGCCTCTAGGGCATATTTCCAACAGTCTCCCACTTGCACTAGAGTCAATAATCTAGTTCACATCGATATGTGATTAACACTCAAGGTCACATCCCCATGTGACTAACACCCAAAGAGTTTACTAGAGTCAATAATATAGTTCACATTTACCATGTGATTAACACTCGATGAGTTCTGGGTTTGATCATGTTATGCTTGTGAGAGAGGTTATAGTCAACGGGTCTGAACCTTTCAGATCCGTGTGTGCTTTACAAATCTCTATGTCATCTCCTAGATGCAGCTACCACGTTCTATTTGGAGCTATTCCAAATAACTGTTCTACTTGGAGCTATTCTAAATTGTTGCTCCATTATACGTATCCGGTATCTCTACTCAGAGCTATCCGGATAGGTGTTAAGCTTGCATCGACGTAACCCTTTACGACGAACTCTTTTACCACCTCCATAATTGAGAAAATTCCTTAGTCCACTAGTTACTAAGGATAACTTTGACCGCTGTCCTGTGATCCATTCTTGGATCACTCTTGTACCCCTTGACTGACTCATGGTAAAGCACACTTCAGGTGCGGTACACAGCATAGCATACTGTAGAGCCTATGTCTTAAGCATAGGGGACGGCCTTCGTTCCTTTCTCTCTATTCTGCCATGGTCGTGCTTTAAGTCTTAACTTCATACCTTACAACTCAGGCAAGAACTCCTTCTTTGACTGATCCATCTTGAACACCTTCAAGATCACGTCAAGGCATGTGCTCATTTGAAAGTACTATTAAGCGTTTTGATCTATCCTTATAGATCTTGATGCTCAATGTTCAAGTAGCTTAATCCAGGTTTTCCATTGAAAACACTTTCCAAATAACCCTATATGCTTTCCAGAAATTCTACGTCATTTCTGATCATTAATATGTCAACAACATATACTCATCAGAAATTCTACAGTGCTCCCACTCACTTCTTTGGAAATACAAGTTTCTCATAAACTTTGTATACACCCAAAATCTTTGATCATCATCAAAGCATACATTCCAACTCCGAGATGCTCACTCCAGTCCTCAGAAGGATTGCTGGAGCTTTGCATACTTATTAGCATATTTCAGGATAGACAAAACCTTCCGGTTGTATCACATACAACCTTTCCTCAAGAATCGTCGAGGAAACAATGTTTTGACATCCTATCTGCAAGATTTCACAAATAATGCAGTAATCGCTAATATAATTTCAACAGACTCTTACCATCGCTACGAGTGAGAAAGTCTCATCATAGTCAACTCCTTGAACTTGTCGAAAAACATCTTAACGACAAGTCGAGCTTTCTCAATGGTGACACTTACCATCATTGTCTGTCTTCCTTTCAAAATCCATATGTACCTAACAGCCTTACGACCATCAAGTAGTTCTTCCAAAGTCTACACTTTGTTTTCATACATGGATCCTCTCTCGGGTTTTATGGCCTTGAGCCATTTATCGGAATCCGGGCCCACCATCGCTTCTCCATAGCTCGTAGGTTCATTGTTGTCTAGCAACATGACTTCCAAGACAGGATTACGTACCACTCTGAAGTAGTACGTATCCTTGTCACCCTACGAGGTACGGCAGTGACTTGATCTGAAACTTCATGATCACTATCATAAGCTTCCACTTCAATTGGTGTAGGTGACACAGGAACAACTTCCTATGCCCTGCTACACACTGGTTGAAGTGATGGTTTAATAACCATATCAAGTCTCCACCATCCTCCCACTCAACTCTTTCGAGAGAAACCTTTCCTCGGGAAAGGACCCGATTCTAGAAACAATTCATATTGCTTTCGGATCTGAATTAGGAGGTATACCCAACTGTTTTGGGTGTCCTATGAAGATGCATTTTGTCCGCTTTGGGTTCGAGCTTATCAAGCTGAAACTTTTTCACATAAGCGTCGCAGCCCCAAACCTTTAAGAAACGACAACTTAGGTTTCTCTAAACCATAATTCATACGGTGTCATCTCAACGGAATTATGTGGTGCCCTATTTAAAGTGAATGTGGTTGTCTCTAATGCCTAACCCATGAACGATAGTGGTAACTCGATAAGAGACATCATGGTATGCACCATATCCAATAGGGTGCAACTATGACGTTTGGACACACCATCACACTATGGTGTTCCAGGCTGTATCAGTTGTGAAACAATTTCCACAATGTCTTAATTCTGTGCCAAACTCGTGATTCAGATATTCATCTCTATGATCATATCATAGATCTTTTATCCTCTTGTCACGACGATCTTTCAACTTCACACTGAAATTACTTGAACCTTTCAATAATTCAGACTCGTGATTCATCAAGTAAATATACTCAACATCTACTCGAATCATCTGTGAATTAAGAACATAACGATATTCACTGCATGCCTCAGCACTCATTGGACTGCACACATCAAAATGTGTTACTTCCAACAAGTTGCTATCTTGTTCCATCTTACTGAAAACGAGGCTTTTCAGTCATCTTGCCCATGTGGTATGATTTGCATGTCCCAAGTGATTCAAAATCAAGTGAGTCAAAATGGTCCATTTGCATGGAGTTTCTTCATGCACATACACCAATAGACATGGTTCGCATGTCTCAAACTTTTCAAAAACGAGTGAGCCCAAAGATCCATCAATATGGAGCTTCTTCATGCGTTTTATACCGATATGACTTACGTGGCAGTGCCACAAGTAGGTGGTACTATCATTACTATCTTTTGGCATGAACATGTGTATCACTACGATCGAGATTTAATAAACCATTCATTTTAGGTGTAAGACCATTGAAGGTATTATTCAAATAAACAGAGTAACCATTATTCTCCTTAAATGAATAACCGTATTGCGATAGACGTAATCCAATCATGTCTATGCTCAACGCAAACACCAAATAACAATTATTTAGGTTTAACACCAATCTATTTGGTAGAGGGAGCGTGCGATGCTTGATCATATCAAGCTTGGAAAAACTTCCAACACATATCGTCAGCTCACCTTTAGCTAGTCTCCGTTTATTCCGTAGCCTTTTGTTTCGAGTTACTAACACTTAGCAACCGAACCGGTATCTAATACCCTGGTGCTACTAGGAGTACTAGCAAAGTACACATTAACACAATGTATATCCAATATATTTCTATCGACCTTGCCAGCCTTCTTATCTACCAAGTATCTAGGGTAATTCTGCTCTAGTGGTTGTTCCCCTTATTACAGAAGCACTTAGTCTCGGGTTTGGGTTTTACCTTGGGTTTCTTCACTAGAGCAACAGCTGATTTGCCGTTTCATGAAGTATCCCTTCTTGCCCTTGCCCTTCTTGAAACTAGTGGTTTCACCAACCATCAACAATTGATGCTCCTTCTTGATTTCTACTTTCACGGTGTCAAACATCGCGAATACCTCAAGGATCATCATATCTATCCCTGATATGTTATAGTTCATCACGAAGCTCTAACAGCTTGGTGGCAATGACTTTGGAGAACCATCACTGTCTTATCTGGAAGATCAACTCCCACTCGATTCAAATGATTGTTGTACTCAGACAATCTGAGCACAAGCTCAACAATTGAGCTTTTCTCCTTAGTTTCCAGGTTAAGAAAGTCATCGGAGGTCTTATACCTCTTGACATGGGCACGAGCCTGAAATCCCAATTTCAGCCCTCAAAACATCTCATATGTTTCGCGATGTTTCAAAAACGTCTTTGGTGCTTCAACTCTAAACCGTTTAACTGAACTATCACGTAGTTATCAAAATGTGTATGTCAGATGTTCGCAACAGCCACAGACAACGTTCGAGGTTCAGCACACTGAGCGGTGCATTAAGGACATAAGCCTTCTATGAAGCAATGAGGACAATCCTCAGTTTACGGACCTAGTCCGCATAATTGCTACTATCAACTTTCAACTAATTTTTCTCTAGGAACATATCTAAACAGTAGAACTATAGCGTGAGCTACGACATAATTTGCAAAAACCTTTTGACTATGTTCAGGATAATTAAGTTCATCTTATGAACTCCCACTCAGATAGACATCCCTCTAGTCATCTAAGTGATTACATGATCCGAGTCAAACTAGGCCGTGTCCGATCATCACGTGAGACGGACTAGTCATCATCGGTGAACATCTTCATGTTGATCGTATATTCTATACGACTCATGTTTGACCTTTCGGTCTCCGTGTTCCGAGGCCATGTATGTACATGCTAGGCTCGTCAAGTTAACCCTAAGTGTTTCGCGTGTGTAAATCTGTCTTACACCCATTGTATGTGAACGTTAGAATCTAACACCCGATCATCACGTGGTGCTTCGAAACACGAACTGTCGCAACGGTGCACAGTTAGGGGAGAACACTTCTTGAAATTGTTGTAAGGGATCATCTTATTTACTACCGTCGTTCTAAGCAAATAAGATGTATAAACATGATAAACATCACATGCAATCAAATAGTGACATGATATGGCCATCATCACTTTGCTCCTTTCCATCTTCGGGGCTCCATGATCATCATCGTCACCGGCATGACACCATGATCTCCATCATCATGATCTCCATCATCGTGTCTTCATGAAGTTGCCTCGCCAACTATTACTTCTACTACTATGGCTAACGGTTAGCAATAAAGTAAAGTAATTACATGACGTTTAAGTTGACACGCAGGTCACAAATAAATAAAGACAACTCCTATGGCTCCTGTCGGTTGTCATACTCATCGACATGCAAGTCGTGATTCCTATTACAAGAACATGATCAATCTCATACATCACATATATCATTCATCACATCCTTTGGCCATATCACATCACATAGCATACCCTGCAAAAACAAGTTAGACGTCCTCTAATTGTTGTTTGCATGTTTTACGTGGCTGCTATGGGTTTCTAGCAAGAACGTTTCTTACCTACGCATGAACCACAACGTGATATGCCAATTGCTATTTACCCTTCATAAGGACCCTTTTCATCGAATCCGATCCGACTAAAGTGGGAGAGACAGACACCCGCCAGCCACCTTATGCAACTAGTGCATGTTTGTCGGTGGAACCGGTCTCACGTAAGCGTACGTGTAAGGTTGGTCCGGGCCGCTTCATCCCACGATGCCGCCGAATCAAGATAAGACTAGTAACGGCAAGCATATTGAACAATATCGACGCCCACAACTACTTTGTGTTCTACTCGTGCAAAGAATCTACGCAATAGACCTAGCTCATGATGCCACTGTTGGGGAACGTAGCAGAAATTCAAAAAAAATTCCTACGAATCACCAAGATCTATCTATGGAGAGACCAGCAATGAGTAGAAAGAAGAGTGCATCTACATACCCTTGTAGATCGCTAAGCGGAAGCGTTCAAGTGAACGGGGTTGATGGAGTCGTACTCGTCGTGATTCAGATCACCGATGATCCTAGTGGCGAACGGACGGCACCTCCGCGTTCAACACACGTACAGCTCGACGATGTCTCCCACGCCTTGATCCAGCAAGGAGAGAGGGAGAGGTTGAGGAAGACTCCATCCAGCAGCAGCACGACGGCGTGGTGGTGATGGAGGAGCGTGGCAATCCTGCAGGGCTTCGCCAAGCACCTACGGGAGAGGAGGAGGTGTCACGGGAGGGAGGGAGGCGCCAAGGGCTCAGGTATGGATGCCCTCCCTCCCCTCCACTATATATAGGGGCAGGGGAGAGGGGGGAGGCGCAGCCTTGCCCCTTCCTCCAAGGAAGGGGTGCGGCTAAGAGGGGGGGAGGAGTCCATCCTCCCCAAGGCACCTCGGAGGTGCCTTTCCCCTTTAGGACTCTCCCCTTTTTCCTATATCTTGGCGCATGGGCCTCTAGGGGCTGGTGCCCTTGGCCCATGTAGGCCAAGGCGCACCCCCTACAGCCCATGTGGCCCCCGGGGCAGGTGGCCCCACCCGGTGGGCCCCCGGGACCCTTCCGGTGGTCCCGGTACAATACCGATGACCCCGAAACTTGTCCCGATGGCCGAAACAGGACTTCCTATATATAAATCTTTACCTCCGGACCATTCCGAAACTCCTCGTGACGTCCGGGATCTCATCCGGGACTCCGAACAACATTCGGTAACCACATACAAACTTCCTTTATAACCCTAGCGTCATCGAACCTTAAGTGTGTAGACCCTACGGGTTCGGGAGACATGTAGTCATGACCGAGATGTTCTCCGGTCAATAACCAACAGCGGGATCTGGATACCCATGTTGGCTCCCACATGTTCCACGATGATCTCATCGGATGAACCACGATGTCAAGGACTCAATCGATCCCGTATACAATTCCCTTTGTCTAGCGGTATTTTACTTGCCCGAGATTCGATCGTCGGTATACCGATACCTTGTTCAATCTCGTTACCGGCAAGTCTCTTTACTCGTTCCGTAACACATCATCCCGTGATCAACCCCTTGGTCACATTGTGCACATTATGATGATGTCCTACCGAGTGGGCCCAGAGATACCTCTCCGTTTACACGGAGTGACAAAATCCCAATCTCGATTCGTGCCAACCCAACAGACACTTTCAGAGATACCAGTAGTGTACCTTTATAGCCACCCAGTTACGTTGTGACGTTTGGCACACCCAAAGCACTCCTACAGTATCCGGGAGTTGCACAATCTCATGGTCTAAGGAAATGATACTTGACATTAGAAAAGCTTTAGCATACGAACTACATGATCTTGTGCTGGGCTTAGGATTGGGTCTTGTCCATCACATCATTCTCCTAATGATGTGATCCCGTTATCAACGACATCCAATGTCCATGGTCAGGAAACCGTAACCATCTATTGATTAACGAGCTAGTCAACTAGAGGCTTACTAGGGACATGGTGTTGTCTATGTATCCACACATGTATCTGAGTTTCCTATCAATACAATTCTAGCATGGATAATAAACGATTATCATGAACAAGGAAATATAATAATAATCAATTTATTATTGCCTCTAGGGCATATTTCCAACACAATTAAGTCCTGATGTCGAAGCCGCACTACGAGAATTCCTTCGGGAAAATTGGGACATTTTTGCCTGGCACCCTTCAGACATGCCAGGAATCCCACGTAGGCTGGCGGAGCACAGCCTAAATATCCTAAAAGGATTCAAGCCAGTCAAACAAGCTCTTCGGCGATTTTCCGAACCCAAAAGACAGGCAATGGGAGAGGATCTAGCCAAACTCTTAGAAGCCGGATTCATTAGAGATATAAAACATCCGGACTGGCTAGCCAATCTAGTAATGGTACCAAAAAAGGACAAATCCTGGCGCCTCTGCGTCGATTTTAAAGACCTTAACAAGGCCTGTCCAAAGGACCCTTTCCCTCTCCCTCACATCGACAAAATCATTGATGCTACCGCAGGGCACGATTCATTGTGCTTCCTCGACGCATACTCCGGATACCATCAAATCAAGATGGCGGAGAAAGACCAGGCCGCAACGGCATTCATTACTCCATATGGGCCATTCTGCTTCAACACAATGCCCTTCGGACTCAAAAACGCCGGCGCAACATATCAGCGCATGACTCAGACATGTCTGGCTACCCAGATAGGCAAAACAGTAGAGGCATACATAGACGATGTGGTCGTCAAGACCAAACACGTCGAAACTCTAGTACTTGAGGGTGACATTCGACAACCTCCGAGCATATGACATTAAGCTCAACCCGGAAAAATGCGTCTTCGGAGTACCAGCCGGAAAGCTCTTGGGCTTCATTGTATCCGGTAGAGGAATTGAAGCAAACCCAGCCAAGATCCGAGCTCTGTCACAATTGGATATTCCAAAAGACCTCAAGCAAATACAAAAACTAACTGGATGCGTAGCGGCTTTAAGTCGCTTCATCTCCCGTTTGGGAGAAAAGGCTCTGCCCCTCTATCGCCTCCTCCGGCGCACCGAGCATTTCGAATAGACGGATGCGGCCACAGCCAGACTCGAAGAAATAAAAGCCATACTGGCAACAAATCCGGTCCTGGCCGCGCCCAACCTGGGCGAACCTATGTTATTATATATCGCAGCAACACATCAAGTTGTCAGCGCGGTACTCGTCATCGAACGAGAAACAGAAGGGCACAGATTCCCTCTTCAAAAACCAGTGTACTACGTATCCACTGTCCTAACTCCATGCAAGTCCCGGTACCCACATTATCAAAAGATAGCGTATGCGGTGTTCATGGCATCCCGGAAGCTGCGACACTACTTTCAAGAGTGTTCCATAACGGTGGCCTCCGAAGTACCTCTCAACGATATTATAAACAATCGCGACGCAACAGGCAGGATTGCAAAATGGGCCATTGAGCTCTTACCATTTGATATAACCTACAAACCACGGCGAGCTATAAAATCGCAAGTTCTGGCTGACTTCGTCGCCGAATGGACCGAAGCCGAACTCCCTAAAGAATACGGCGCGTACTCCAACTGGATCATGCATTTCAACAGATCCAAAACATTGGCTGGCTTGGGGGCTGGCGTCGTCTTGACGTCCCCAACTGGAGACACAGTCCAATATGTACTTCAAATAATGTACATGGACTCCAACAACGCAGCCGAATACGAGGCCCTTCTACACGGCCTCCGGATGGCAATCTCCATGGGCATTCAACGCCTAGAGGTGCGCGGGGATTCAAACCTCGCAATATCCCAAGTAAACAGAGACTTTGACGCCAAAGATCCGAAAATGGCAGCTTACCGCAACACCGTCCTAAAAATGTCAGCTCGGTTCGAAGGACTCGAATTCCACCATGTAGCCCGGGATAACAACCAGGCAGCAGACGTGTTGGCACGCATCAGCGCAAAACGCGACGCCGTCCCTCCAAACATATTCCTGGAAAGGCTCTTTAAGCCATCCGTATTATGGGAAGAGTCCGGAAATAACAGTCCGGAACCAGCTGCAGCACCTAACTCAGACAATTCTGACACAATCGGCGGCTCAGCCAATGAAATAACACCTTCAGCCCACAAAATAATGGCAGTAATTGCCCTGTGGACAGAACCATTCCTAGCCTACCTAATCAGGCAGGAACTTCCCGAAGACCAAAATGAGGCCCGCTGCATAGTTCGGCGATCTAAAGCCTACAAGGTCCATGAGGGAGAACTTTATAAGAAAAGCACAACTGGAGTCCTTCAAAGGTGTATCTCTGAAGAGGAAGGGCGAAATCTCCTGGCTGAAATTCACGCTGGACTCGGCGGGCACCACGCTGCAGCCCGGGCCCTTGTAGGCAAGGCCTTCCGTACAGGATTTTATTGGCCAACAGCCCGGGCGGATGCTCAGGACTTAGTCCAACGATGCGTCGGTTGCCAGCTCTTTGCTAATCAGAGCCACATGCCACCCACTGCCCTCAAAACTATACCCATCACCTGGCCGTTTGCGGTCTGGGGGCTTGACATGGTTGGACCCCTTAAAGGGGGAACCCACAAGCACAAATACTTATTGGTCATGGTGGACAAATTCACCAAATGGATTGAGGCCAAGCCGGTTAAAACAGCAGAATCCGGACCTGTGATAGACTTCATATCCGGGGTAGTACACCGTTTTGGCGTCCCCACAGCATCATCACTGATAAAGGCATGAATTTCACGGCCGACGAGGTTAAACTCTAGTGCAAAAACATGGGCATCAAGCTCGACTACGCTTCAGTCTATCACCCCCAAACTAACGGTCGAGTCGAGCGAGCAAATGGTCTAATCATGAGCGGCATCAAACCCAGACTAGTGCGGTCCCTCAAGGAATCTAACACGCACTAGGTAGAGGAGCTCGACTCCGTACTCTGGGGGCTGCGGACCACGCCAAACCGAACTACCGGATTCACACCATTTTTCATGGTATACGGCGCAGAGGCAGTTCTGCCCTGCGATATAATTCATGACTCACCTCGCGTGCG
Source organism: Triticum aestivum (assembly GCF_018294505.1). Classification (NCBI taxonomy): domain Eukaryota; kingdom Viridiplantae; phylum Streptophyta; class Magnoliopsida; order Poales; family Poaceae; genus Triticum; species Triticum aestivum. Next base: position 308,710,934 of record NC_057807.1, on the reverse strand, counting down.
CATGTACGAAGAAAGAGAAGCTGAGTTGGATCGGCAGGACAGTTTGGACGCCTTAGAGGAGGAGCGGGACGTGGCAAAAGCTCGTTCCGCATTTTATCATCAGCAGGCTCGAAGATGTCAAAGCAGAGAAGTACGGGCCAAAACTTACAATGTTGGCGAACTTGTTCTACGCATGTCGGACAAGAAAAAGGACAAACTTAAGCCCAAGTGGGAAGGTCCCTTCATCATCGACCAAGTCCTGACAGGCGGAGCATACTGTCTACGTAACGCATCTGACAACCGACTCGAGCCGAACCCATGGAACGCAGCCCGTCTCCGAAGATTCTACACCTAACGCCGGACTCAGAGTTTGTCTCACTCCTCCGTCCACCTTTTTACATTTTCACTCTCTTGTCCCCCTCCTTCTTCCCACTTTTTTTCTCAATACCTTTTATAGGCTGATTTGCGCATTGTTCGCACACACTTGATGTGCTCCTAGCATTCATTATGCCTGGGGGCTTCTTTAACAGAAGCTTATTTATACGGGCTTCATGCCCAACACATGTGTCATACTTCCGCATGTACCTTTTATTCACCATTATATGCATCGATATGACTTAAGTTTTGCCCAAGCTGGGTTGCCTGGCTCCTGTGCTTACCCCTATGTTCCCGATTGTTCGTCTAGGAGGTAAAGGGAGCACCTCTACGATTGTTACTGTCGGGTCAGCCGGATGTGTACCTCAGACTGGGTGAAGCCGAAAGCTAGCGTTCTTAAGAGAATATTCGGTCGGTGACTTGAAAGATGATTTATTACACACTTGTTTATCTGCCCCCAGATGCTTTTTCTACTATTTTCGCAGTCCGGACATGCACTTTAGGGCATGCCTCCCAGGGAAAGGAACCCTTAACGGAACTATTTTCTCTGGAAGATGTTTCTTACTAACCATGTAATATAACATAGCTAGTTGGGCACTTGTCTGATAAAGCAATTATGACCCTGATGCCTTGTCTCCATGCATGCCCCGGTTCTTTTATAACCGTAAGGGTATTCGGACACACTCTGGACTGTTGGGTCCCGAGGTTGAAGCGAAACGGTCCGCAAAGACAAACGATCTGCAATCCGGCTAGAAGGCATTCTATATGTCATTTTTTATAAAAAATTACATCGTCAAACTGACTGATTGTACTCCTCTTCAATCCCATCTAACAGGCTGTCTAATTTACAGTCCTGTTGGGAATATTTCGAGGCCAGTTCTACTTGGCCGTACATCAAGCTCACAGGGATCTCCTTCCCATCAGGCCCCGCAGGTCCGACCTCGGCCATGTGGTTTGGGTCAGCCTTCGGGTACCGCGTCTTCACCATGGCCCAGGCCTCCCTGGCACCTTGACGGCAGGCTGATATCTTCCACAGACGGAGGCATCGCCATGCTCCCTGAAGCTTCTCAGCAAGCCCTCCAAGGCCCTCGGGTAGGGAGACGGAAGGCCATAAAGCCTGAACGACTCCACTCATCGCCTGCCGAACACGTTCGAGCAGTTGCACCAGCTCGGGAAGTTGGTCACCCGTTGAACCAGGCATTTCCTCCGCAGGGCGACCTATGAGCACACCTAAAGACACATTTCTGTCACTCGACTTCCTCGCCGAATTCTTCTTTTCAAAGGAATTTGCTCAAGCACTTACTATAAATGTCGCGACGAAGCCGCTGATTCTCCTTCACGGAGCCAGACAGCTGGGCCCGAACATCTTTCAGCTCTTCTCCTAGCTGGATGTGGGCATCTTGGAGCTTGTTCCTCTCCTGCTGCACCTTCATAAGCACCCTCTCGCCGGCCTTTAGCTGACGCAGTAGCTGTTGCTTGTCCGGATCTAGTCCGGCGCCCTCTGCAATATTATTGTCAGATTTACGCACACGCCGCACTTTGTTAATTACTTATCTTTTCAAAGTACATATTACCAGCGGGGGTCTCTGCGGCTCCCCCTGTGGTGGCCAGTGCGGCCTCAAGTTGGGCCTTGCACTCTTGGAGATCCTGGGACAGGTGGGTATTCTTCTCCGTAAGATCCTGCATAATAAGTGATCCTTAAATCAGTTATTTTAACTATTTTAAGTCTCGGGGGCTACTGGCATATATAACTATTAAAATTACTTACCCGTATGTCTTTCACATACTGCTCCGTGGCTCTGGTTAAACCATCTTGAGCGGCACGGAGGTGCGCGTTTCCCGCATCAAAGGCATTTAACGCCTCCGGGGAGAAACACGCGTCACGAAGAACTGTCCGGCGACGCCTGTGATTCATGGCGCTCTCCACCTCATACCGGGTGGCGGACAGCCTGTCGGCATCCTCCGTTGGAGGAGTGTCCGGCTCATGCCTTATGTTAGCCTCCCCTTCCGGACCACGCGATGGAGCATGGCTGGCAGAGGCTTGATTGGCAACCACTCCGGACTCTGTCCGGCGAGCGCTCTTTCTCCTAGAAAAGTTATGAGCATTAATATACCTCCTAGGGATCCTTCCCTTAAAAACAGCAGTACACCGTACCGTTGTGGCGACGTCTCGATTCACATCGCACTCCTTTTCCGCCTGTTGGGCCGAACTGGCCCTTGTTGGTCAGCCGCTGCAGGTTCGGCTTCCCGCCTTAAAGGCACCTCCTGCGATGCACCATCAGTATAGGATGGTCAGAATTAAGCATGGATCAAATAATGGTGTCAAGACCTCGGTCGTAGTCACCTGGGAGGCCGGAAACAAACTGGGGTAGTCAGCCGTAATGGCGACTAGGGTATTGTCCATGCTGAGTTGGTGGAACACCCCGTCAATCAGCTCCACCTTTATGTCCAGATCCTCCTCGGAGGTCGGATCAAGGGATCGTTCCGGATCCTCGGGCTGTGGAGTTAGGCTTCGTATGCCCTCCACGTCCCGGCGCAGCTCCTGCGTCGAAATCACAAAGTAAAATACTTGACTTTGGAAGTATGGATCGGGTAGATAAACGTCCGCTTACCCAGCTCCGAGGGTTATTCATGGAAAACCCGTTCAACGGATTCGTGCGGAGGAAGTCCTCCTCCTCCCCCTTGTACAAGTCGGACAGGATCTTTGCCAGATCAGCTGCCGAGCTCGGCCCTCTGCGGCCATGACGGGTGGCGTCGTCTTCCCCGTTGAAATCCCACATAGGGTGGCCCCTATATTGGAGTGGCTGCACCCCTCGCATAATGCATGTGGCCATGATTCCAATCATGGTCAATCCGGAGTGGGCCAGTAACCTAATCCGGCCCATCAGATAATGGACGCTCCCATCATCCTCTCGTTGAGGGCTACGCGGGCGCCAACTCATGCGTTTCTTCAAGGGAGCATTGCTGAACTCTGGGAGGCCAATCCGAACGGGATCGGCAAAGGGGCGTCCTCCATGTAGAACCATTCCGAAGGCCAGTCTTCAGACGCCTTCTTCGGGGTGCCGGATAGATATCCGGTCCCGGCGATGCGCCATATTTCGGCTCCGCCCACTTGATATATCGACCCCTCGTGAGAACGGGGTACGAGGCAAAACAATCTCTTCCATAGTGTAAAATGGGGCTCGATGCCCAAGAACAGCTCGCAAAGAGCTACAAAGCCCGCGATGTGCAAAATGGAGGCAGGTGTGAGGTGGTGAAGCTGGAGTCCGTAGAACTCCAGGAGCCCCCGGAGAAACGGATGTATGGGAAATCCGAGTCCCCTTATTAGATAAGGGACAAAGCATACCCGCTCTCTTTGGAAGGGTTGGGGACGCTCTCCGCCTGCTTTCCACCCTTGAAGGTGGCCAGTCCGGCTCGAACCGGAACCATGAAAGCTGGGGGAAGATATCCCTCGGTTTGGAGCGCCACTAGCTCGCTGTGTGGAACTGAGCATCTCCCCCAATCTCCTGGCTTAGGGCTGGGAGCGCGAAAGGAGGAGCCGCGTCGACTATCCATGATGGAATGGATTTTTGTCAGAGGCGCTTTGATGAGAACTTGCGGATGGAGGATGGTGTGAGCTGGATCTAGATCCTCGCCTCTCCTATAGGCGGCTCGTTCGCACGGCTAGGGGGTAAAATGTAAAAATACCCCAGCCTTTCGCATTCATACGACACGTGGAAGAAGGTCATTATTGGGCGTAGAATCCAAGGAGCGCAACATTTATAAGGAAGCCGGACACTATTCGACAGGAACATGAAGTTTGAAGGAGAACCCGCCTTGCAACGCTGAAGATAATATACGCGCCGGACTCGTCGTCGCTGAAGCCCGGTTTGGGGGCTACTGAGGGAGTCCCGGACTAGGGGGTGTCCGGATAGCCGAACTATCATCATCGGTCGGACTCCAAGACTATGAAGATACAAGATTGAAGACTTTGTCCCGTGTCCGGATGGGACTTTCCTTGGCGTGGAAGGCAAGCTTGGCGATACGGATATGTAGATCTCCTACCATTGTAACCGACTTCGTGTAACCCTAGCCCTCTCCGGTGTCTATATAAACCGGATGGCTATAGTCCATAGGACGAACAACAATCCTACCATAGGCTAGCTTCTAGGGTTTAGCCTCCTTGATCTCGTGGTAGGTCCACTCTTGTAACACACATCATCAATATTAATCAAGCAGGACGTAGGGTTTTACCTCCATCAAGAGGGCCCGAACCTGGGTAAAACATCGTGTCCCTTATCTCCTGTTACCATCCGCCTAAACGCACAGTTCGGGACCCCCTACCCGAGATCCGCCGGTTTTGACACCGATAGTTATCATTATTCTTTATGGCATACATGTCATCACCATAATCATCATAAATAGGAGGCATGCTATCATCATAATAATTTATCTCATCAAAACTTGCGGGAGTAAAAATACCATCTTCATCAAATATAGCATCCCCAAGCTTGTAACTTTGCATATCATTAACATCATGGATATTCAAAGAATTCATACTAAAAACATTGAAATCATGCTCATCATTCATGCCAATCATTTTATTAAATTCTTCTTCTATCAATTGATCACAATTTTCCGAACCATCATTTTCAAGAAAGATATTATAAAGATGATCAATAATATGATGCAACCTCAATTCCATTTTTTATGTAGTTTTCTTTTGTAACACCAAAGTAGTGATAAAACAAGAAACTAAAAGATTCAATTGCAAGATCTATAGATGTACCTTCAAGCACTCACCTCCGTGACAACAGTGCCATAAAAGAGCTTGATGCCTACTATGCAACTTTATTCTTGTAGACACGTGTTGGGCCTCCAAGCGCAGAGTTTGGTAGGACAGTAGCAATTTTCCCTCAAGTGGATGACCTAAGGTTTATCAATCCGTGAGAGGTGTAGAATGAAGATGGTCTCCCTCAAACGACCCTGCAACTAATACAAGAAATCTCTTGTGTCCCCAACACACCCAATACAATGGCAAATTGTATAGGTGCACTAGTTCGGCGAAGAGATGGTGATAAAAGTGTAATATGGATGGTAGAAATATACTTTTATAATCTGAATAAATAAAAACAGCAAGTTAGCAAATAGTAAACGGGCACAAAAACGGTGTTGCAATGCTTAAAAATTAGGCCTAGGGTCCGTACTTTCAGTAGTGCAACCTCTCAACAATGCTAACATAGTTGGATCATATGATTATCCCTCAAAGTGCAATAAAGAATCACTCCCGAGTTCCTATTAGCAGAGAACAAAAGATAGGAATTGCTTGTAGGTCATGAAACCACCTCAAAGCTATTCTTTCCGTTTGATTAATTCAAGAGTTCATACTAAAATAACACAAAGCTATTTTTTTCCGTTCGATCTATCCTAGAGTTCATACTAGAATAACACCAAAGCAAATTCATATTCATAATACTCAATCCACACAAAGAACTATAAAGAGACCCCAAAGTTTCCGCCGAAGAAAAACGTGCATCAACCCGTATGCATAGATTACCCCAATATCACCGCGGGAATCCGCGAGTTGAATGCCATAACACATATCAAGCGAATCAATAAGATACCTCATTGTCACCTCAAGTATTCATATTGCAAGACATATATCATGTGTTCTCATCTCTGAATATTCAATCCGACAAGACAAAACTTTGAAGGGTAAAGATTCAATTCATCATAACAAGAGTATAGAGGGGAGAAACATCATATGATCTGACTATATTAACAAAGCCCATGATATAGATCACGAGAGAGAGAGATCAAACACATAGCTACTGGTACAAACCCTCAGCCCTGAGGGTGGGCTACTTCCTCCTCATCGTGGTGGCCGCCGGGATGATGAATATGGCCACCGGAGATGACCCCCCCTCTGGCAGGGTGCCGAAACAGGGTCTAGAATGGATCTCATGGATACAGAGGCCTTGCAGCGGCAGAACTTCTGATATAGGGCTACCCCGAAGGGTTTTGGAATATTTGGGATTTTATAGGGCGAAGAAGGGGTGCGGGAGGCCACCGAGGTGGGCACAACCCACCTGGGTGCGCTTGGGGGCCCAGGCACGCCCTGGTGGGTTATGCCCCCCTCGGGGCACCCCCATGTGCTGCTTTGGCCCACTGGTGCTCTTCTGGTCCATAAAAAAATCTACAAAAAGTTACGCGGTGTTTGGACTCCGTTTGATATTGATTTCCTGAGATGTAAAAAACAAGCAAAAACAGCAAATGGCACTGGGCACTGGGTCAATAGGTTAGTCCCAAGAAATGATATAAAGTTGCTATAAAATGATTGTAAAACATCCAAGAATGATAATATAATGGCATGAATACTTCATAAATTATAGATACGTTGGAGATGTATCAGACGCTAGAAAAGGACCCAAGATGGGATCTCACGGGTACAGAAGGTTGCGGCAGTGGAAAAGTGGTTTCGTGGCTTCCCCTGGTGTTTTTAGGGTATTAGAGTATATATAGGCGAAGGAACTAGGTCAGGGGAGCTACGAGGGGCCCACGAGGGTGGGGGCGTGCCTACCCCCCTGGGCGCGCCCTCCTGCCTCGTGGATGCCTCATTGCCTCTCCGACTTCATCTCCAAGTCTTCTGGTTTGCTTTCGGTCCAAGAAAGATCATTGTGAAGGTTTCATTCCGTTCGGACTCCATTTGGTATTCCTTTTCTGCAAAACTCTAAAATAGGCAAAAAAACAGAAGATGGCACTGGGCCCTCGGTTAATAGGTTAGTCCCAAAAATAATATAGAAGAGTATATTAAAACCCATTAAACATCCAAAACAGATAATATAATAGCATACGTTGAAGACGTATCAATAAGCTCGAACCCAAATCGGAGAAATGCGTCTTCATAGGATACCCAAAAGAAACTGTTGGGTACACCTTCTATCACAGATCTGAAGGCAAGATATTCATTGCTAAGAATGGATCCTTTCTAGAGAAGTAGTTTCTCTCGAAAGAAGTGAGTGGGAGGAAAGTAGAACTTGATGAGGTAATTGTACCTTCTCCCGAATTGGAAAGTAGTTCATCACAGAAATCAATTCCAGTGATTCCTACACCAATTACTTAAGAATCTAATGATGATGATCATGAAACTTCAGATCAAGTTACTACCGAACCTTGTAGGTCAACCAGAGTATGGTCCGCACGAGAGTGGTACGGTAATCCTATTCTGGAAGTCATGTTACTAGACCATGATGAACCTACAAACTATGAGGAAGCGATGATGAGCCCAGATTCCGCGAAATGGCTAGAGGCCATGAAATCTGAGATGGGATCCATGTATGAGAACAAAGTGTGGACATTGGTGGACTTCCCGATGATCGGCAAGCCATAGAAAATAAATGGATCTTCAAGAAGAAGACTGACACTGACGGTAATGTTACTGTCTACAAAGCTCGACTTGTTGCAAAAGGTTTTCGACAAGTTCAAGGAGTTGACTATGATGAGACCTTCTCACCCGTAGCGATGCTTAAGTCTGTCTGAATCATGTTAGCAATTGCCGCATTTTACGATTATGAAATTTGGCAAATGGATGTCAATACTACATTCCTTAGTGGAATTCTTAAAGAAGAGTTGTATATGATGCAACCAGAAGGTTTTGTCGATCCAAAAGGTGCTAACAAAGTGTGCAAGCTCCAGCGATCCATTTATGGACTGGTGCAAGCCTCTCGGAGTTGGAATATACGCTTTGATAATGTGATCAAAGCATATGGTTTTATACAGACTTTTGGAGAAGCCTGTATTTACAGGAAAGTGAGTGGGAGCTCTGTAGCATTTATAGTATTATATGTTGATGACATATTGTTGATTGGAAATAATACAGAATTTCTGGATAGCATAAAAGGATACTTGAATAAGATTTTTTCAATGAAAGACCTCGGTGAAGCTGCTTATATATTGGGCATCAAGATCTATAGAGATAGATCAAGACGCTTAATTGTACTTTCACAAAGCACATACCTTGATAAAGTTTTGAAGAAGTTCAAAATGGATCAGTCAAAAAAGGGTTCTTGCCTGTGTTACAAGGTGTGAAGTTGAGTCAGGCTCAATGCCAGACCACTACAGAAGATAGAGAGAAAATGAAAGTCATTCCCTTTGCCTCAGCCATAGGTTCTATCATGTATGCAATGTTGTGTACCAGACCTTATGTGTGCCTTGCTATAAGTTTAGCAGGGAGGTACCAAAGTAATCCAGGAGTGGATCACTGGACAGCGGTCAAGAATATCCTGAAATACCTGAAAAGGACTAAGGATATGTTTCTTGTTTATGGAGGTGACAAAGAGCTTGTCATAAATGGTTACGTCGATGCAAGCTTTGACACTGATCCGGATGACTCTAAGTCACAAACCGTATACGTATTTATATTGAATGGTGGAGATGTCAGTTGGTGCAGTTCCAAAAAGAGCATCATGGCGGGATCTATGTGTGAAGCGGAGTACATAGCTGCTTCAGAAGCAGCGAATGAAGGAGTTCATATCCGATATAGGTGTATTACCTAGTGCATCGGGTCCAATGAAAATCTTTTCTGACAATAATGGAGCAATTGCCTTGGCGAAGGAATCCATATTTCACAAGAGAACCAAACACATCAAGAGACACTTCAACTCCATCCGCGATCAAGTCAAGGTGGGAGAAATAGAGATTTGCAAGATACATACGGATCTGAATGTTGCAGACCCGTTGACTAAGCCTCTTCCACGAGCAAAACATGATCAGCACCAAGACTCCATGGGTGTTAGAATCATTACTATGTAATCTAGATTATTGACTCTAGTGCAAGTGGAAGACTAAAGGAAATATGCCCTAGAGGCAATAATAACATTGTTATTTATATTTCCCTATATCATGATAAATGTTTATTATTCATGCTAGAATTGTATTAACCGAAAACTCAGTACATGTGTGGATACATAGACAAAACAAAGTGTCCCTAGTATGCCTCTACTTGACTAGCTCGTTAATCAAAGACGGTTATGTTTCCTGACCATAGACACGTGTTGTCATTTGATGAACGAGATCACATCATTAGAGAATGATGTGATGGACAAGACCCATCCGTTAGCTTAGCATAATGATCATTAAGTTTTATTGCTATTGCTTTCTTCATGACTTATACATGTTCCTCTGACTATGAGATTATGCAACTCCCGAATACCGTAGGAACACCTTGTGTGCTATTAAACATCACAACATAACTGGGTGATTATAAAGATGCTCTACAGGTGTCTCCGAAGGTGTTTGTTGAGTTGTCATAGATTGAGATTAGGATTTGTCACTCCGCGTTTCACAGAGGTATCTCCGGGCCCTCTCGGTAATGCTCATCACTATAAGCCTTGCAAGTAATGTGACTAATGAGTTAGTTACGGGATGATGCATTACGGAACGAGTAAAGAGACTTGCCGGTAATGAGATTGAACTAGGTATGAAGATACCGACGATCGAATCTTGGGCAAGTAACATACCGATGACAAAGGGAACAACGTATGTTGTTATGCGGTTTGACTGATAAAGATCTTCGTAGAATATGTAGGAACCAATATGAGCATCTAGGTTCCGCTATTGGTTATTGATCGGAGATGTGTCTCGGTCATGTCTACATAGTTCTCAAACCCGTAGGGTCCGCACGCTTAACGTTTGATGACAATTTGTATTATGAGTTATGTGTTTTGGTGACCGAAGTTTGTCCAGAGTCCCGGGTGAGATCACGGACATGACGAGGAGTCTCGAAATGGTTGAGAGGTAAAGATTAATATATTGGAAGGTTACATTCAGACACCGGAATGGTTTCGGGAAGTTTCGGATAAGTTTCGGAGTACTGGGAGGTTACCGGAACCCCCCGGGAGAGTAATGAGCCAACATGGGCCTTAGTGGAGGAGAGAGGGCCGGCCATAGGAGGTGGTGCGCGCCCCCCTGCCAATCTGAATTGGACAAGGGGTGGGGGCGGCGCCCCCCTTTCCTTCGCCTACTCCCTCTCCTTTCCCCCTTTGCTACTCCGGAAAATAGGAAAAGTGGGGGGCCGAATCCTACTAGGAGTGGAGTCCTAGTAGGACTCCCCCCCCTCCATGGCTCGCCCCCTGGTGGCCGGCCTCCTCCCCCCTCCTTTATATATGGGGGCAGGTGATGTCTACTACACAACTTTATTCTTGTAGACACGTGTTGGGCCTCCAAGCGAAGAGTTTTGTAGGACAGTAGCAATTTTCCCTCAAGTGAATGACCTAAGGTTTATCAATCCGTGGGAGGCGTAGGATGAAGATAGTCTCTCTCAAGCAACCCTGCAATCAAATACAAGAAAATCTCTTGTGTCCCCAACACAACCAATACAATGGAAAATTGTATAGGTGCACTAGTTCGGCGAAGAGATGGTGATAAAAGTGTAGTATGGATAGTAGATATGAGTTTTTGCAGTGCGAACAATAAAAAACAGCAAGGTAGTAAATAGTAAAATGGAGCACAAATGGTATTGCAATGATGGAAAATGAGGCCCAGGGTCTGTACTTTCGCTAGTGCAATCTCTCAACAATTCTAACATAGTTGGATCATATGATTATCCCTCAAAGTGTAATAAAGAATCACTCCCGATTTCCTATAAGCGGAGAACAAAGGATATAAATTTTGTGTAGGGTACGAAACCACCTCAAAGCTATTGTTTCCGATCAATCTATCCTAGAGTTCCTACTAAAATAACAGCAAGCTATTCTTTCTGATCAATCTAATCAAGAGTTCGTACTAAAATAACATCATATGATGCATATCAACCAACTCTAATGTCACCTAGATACCCCAATGTCACCGCGAGTACCCATGAGTTAATTATACGATATGTATCAAACAATTTCAGATTCATAATGCTTAATCCACACAAAGAACTACAAGGAGACCCCAAAGTTTCTGTCGGAGAAAAGATAATAAAAACGTGCATCAACCCTGTCGGATGTTGGGTTCCGGCAGACCCTTAAGGTTCGAACTCTGGGGTGTGCGCGAAGATCCTTCCCCTACCTATCCGCGTCTGATCGCCTTGCGAGAATCTGAGCTAAAACAATGAACAACACGAGGGACACAAGATTTATACTGGTTCGGGCCACCGTTGTGGTGTAATACCCTACTCCAGTGTGTGGTGTGGTGGATTGCCTCAGGGGCTGATGATGAACAGTACAGAGGCGAACTACCTCGCGAGAGGTGTTCTTGAGCTGGTGCGATGAACTGCTTGGATGAGTTCGATCGCCTATCGATCTAATGAGAACTCGATCCGATCCCCTCTACTGTGGTGGCTAGCCCTATTTATAGAGGCCCTGGTCCTCTTTCCAAATATTGAGCGGGAAGGGTGCCAACAACGGCCATTTTGAAGGGGAACATCTAGTACAAGTTATCCTGACTAAAGTTGGTCTTCGACTGCCAAAGGCGCTGGGGATGACGCCGTCTTGGGCTCCATGGTGGCCTCCATCCTGCCGCTCTACCGGTCTTGGTCTCGTTGCACTGAAATGGTAACCTTTGCCTGCTGCATTGGTACTCCACGCTTCTGCTTGCCCCCTTTGCACGAAAGAGGAAACAAGGACACTGCGCAAGCCAGCGCGCGCCTGGTCTCGATCGTCACAGCTTGTGTCACGAGTACCTTGCGAGGTACCCTTGCCTTGATCTCTCCGCCTCCTCGCGAGCCAGCCTGGCGAGGCCGCTCCTGAGGAAGCCTTGTGTCATCCACCCCGCGAGGCTTGTCCCCTCGCGAGGGTCTTGAGTCTTGTGTTGATGAAGATGTGTCGTACTGGGCCACTACTCGAGCCACGCCGCAGGCCGCAGGCAGGCAAATCTGGGGACCCCCGTTCCCAGAACGCCGACCATAGCCCCCGGGCCCAAGGCGTGCTCGGACTTGGCTTAGCAGAGAAGCGAAGGGGCAAGTGAGTGCCGCGGGCCCATCAGCCTGCGGCCTTGGGCGCCGCGTAGCGGTTGATTGGACGTGGGCGCCTCCGCTTCCCCACGCTCCCCCATTATGCGCCTAGCTAGGTGGCCACGAGGCTTGGACACGGTTATTCTCCCTTTGCTGCCTGCATGCTTCTTGTTCCCTTTTCCCCCTCGAGCCTCTGCTTCTGCCTCCAATCCATCTTGAGTTCTTCCCCCTTTCCATTGCCATGGCACCAACGAAAAAGGAGAAGGGGGAGAAACCTGCGCCTTCGTCCAGTGCGCCTCTGGCAACCGCTCCCGCTGTCGACAAGTCGCTCATACTCAATCTGGAAGCCTTGGAGAAGGTCTGCTCCGCGCTCGCCTCCAGCTTCAATGAGTGCGGGAGGATGACGGTCTGGCCCGCGTCCCATGCCTCCTTCGACAGGATCGTCACGGAGGTCCGATTCTTTGCCGACGCCCTGTGGGCGGGCCTGGTTCCTCCCTTCTCCACTTTCTTCAATGCGGTGCTTTCCCATTACCAGATCCACATGATGCATCTTGGTCCCCAATCCATTACTCTACTTGTTGTCTTTGCCTTTGTCTGCGAGGCCATGGTGGGGATCCCTCCTTCCATTGCTCTCCTGTGCCACTTCTTCTCTCTGCGCTTGACTGACCCTTCCCAATGTTCGGGATGCGTGAGCTTCCAGGCCGTGCTGGAGACAGACGCCTCGGGAATCGACTTTGGCCTCCCATCCTCTGCGAACGGGTTTCGGGAGCGATGGTTGTACGTGGACGTTGGGGTGCCCAGCCCCCTGCTCACGCACCCAACATTGCCTGCTATTCCCAATCCTGGTTGGGGTCACGAGGAGCTTACGAGCCCCCAGCTTGCTTTCGCCTGGCATCGCTTCGACAGGCTGAGGAAGCTCGGGGTGACGGCGCCCCAGGTGGTGAAGGAGTTCCTCCAGCGCCAAATCGCTCCACTCCAGCGCCATTCCCGCCCAATGTGGGCTTTCTCCGGTCGTCATGACCATATGAGGCTCCAGGAAGGGGATCTCACACCTGAGACGCTGAAGAAGGTGCTGCAGGTTCTGACTAGCGACCCCTCTCCTGGCAGAGTCCGTCATAGAGGCGCCATGTTGTATCTTTGCACAAACAGGGTTGAGTTCGTGAGGCAGATGCCCCGCTTCGACGAATGGGGGCTGTGCCCGACTGGCCTCCCGGGGCCACATGAGAACCTGGTTGTTGCGGTCCTTCCCCCAGCCGCCCGCGCCAGCCTTGCCTCAGGAGTCGCTGCAGGGAGGCAAGAATTGGTAGGAGTAGGGGGGCCTGATGTCGAGGTGCTGATGTCGCGCGGGGCTCCCGATGCATCATCCTTCGGGGCTTATGGGGCTCCTCTCGAGGTGGTGGCTGATGGGGGGCACGACTTGCGGCTCCAGAGGCTGAAGCCCCCGAGGCCTCGGCAGGCCACCAAGAGGTGGCACCTGATCGCTCCTCTCAGACTGGTGCCCTTGGTGTAGGCCGTCCTGAGGCTCCGGCTCCTATGCCGCATGCCGGCCCTCACGTCGCGAGCTTGGGCTGGTCCCGCATAGATTTCAAGGCCCTTCACAAGAGGAAGGAGGCTTCTGGTGGTGATGATCGCCCATGCCGCCCATTGAAGCACAGGAAGTACTTCGCTGTGGACGAGTAAGTCCCTCCTTCTTATTGTTCCTTGTTTGCCGTTCCCTTTGCTGATCGTGGCCTTTCAGGATCCCCCTTGCCGAGCCCGTGGAGCCAGCCGAGGAGCCACTTCCTCAGGCTTATCCTCCACCACCGGTCTTGATCGCCCCAAGTCTGTGTGCCACCCTCGGCGCGAGCTCGACTGGAGAGGTAGGCCGGCCTGCGGTGCGCCTTGAACCTGTGGGCGCGTCGCTCCTCCTTCGCAAGCTCTCCCTGGACTCAACCAGCTTGCCCCGGGCTCCTCCGCTGATCATAGGCGGCGAGTGGTTGAAGTCGATCTTTGGTTCCTCATCGGGAGGTGGATCGGTGCCTGGCTGGGTCCCTTGCGGGGCCTGCCCGGTGATCGTGGGGGCACCAGCCCCCAGCCCCCTGCCGAGAAGGGGCGAACCACTCCAGGGTCCTCCGCCAGCGTCGATGGCGGAGGATGACGTTGACGACGTGCTCAAGCATGCCCGGGAGCGCAGCGCTGTCTGACGAGAGTTCCTCCAGAAGGCAACAGACGCAGTGAGCCAGCTTGGTGCAGAGCTTGCAGGCGAGGATGCGCGTCTTGAAGATGAAGGCTTGCGGCTGGTCGAGGAGCGGTGCAAGCTAAAGGTGGTTGTTGGTCTCGTGTGCCATCAGCGTGATCTCGACAATGCCAAGGTCGAGGCATCTCTGGTGGACTCTCGGGAGGCCTGCGCCCGGGCCATTGAGAAGGCTCAGGAGGCAGATAGGCGACATGAAGCCGCGGAGGGGCGCGCGTGGGAGCTCCAAGACTGGTGCAACTCCCTAGAGCAGCAGGTGGAGTTGCGCCGAGCCGCCCTTGCGTCGCTGAAAGGGGCGCTCACTGAAGAGGAGGAGCTCCGGAGGCGCGAGGAAGCGCTGACATTGGAGGCTGCCGAACGCAACCTCGATCTTGAGCGGTTGGAGACGAGGGAGCGCCAGGTCACCTAGTCTGAGGACAACTTTGGTGCGCGGGAGGCCCGGATCCAGGAGGAGATCGACCATCGCGTGGTGGAGGCTCGCGCCGGCCTTGAGCGCAAGTATGAAGAGAGGCTGCAGCTGATCAAGGCCGAGGCCGCGGGCAGAACTGCTGCCCTCAAGACCAGGCTGACCAAAGGCACGCAGCGAGATGAGGCCTCTGTAGCCGCCCTAAGCACGGCATAGGCTGAGCTGGCCTCTTGCCGTGCTAAGTTGCTTCTTCTTCAATGATGGGTTGATGATGCCGAGGCCGTTGTGCAGCGGAATGCGGACGAGATCCGCCAGCGGCAGACGCTGGAACACATGCATGGCCCCATGCTCCGGACTCTCAGGGAAAGGGCCAACGCGGCCTTGGGCAATATCTGCGGGGCAGCCGCTGAGGAGCCGCATGTGACCAACTACGCCGACAATCTCCAGTTCTTTACTGACATGGTGACGCATCTGGAGAGCCGCTCTGAGAGGTCTCGCCAGCTGGTGGAGGAACGGAGTCGCGGCCTACTCGCGCGGGCATTCTCCCGCGTCTTTAGCTACCTCCAGAACATCGACCCCCTCTTCGACTTCGACGCCGCCATCGCCCTGGTGCTTGAGGCCGTCCGAGGCGACCTAGTGTGGTGGGTGGAGGACAATGTAGATGCACTCGTCCGGGCCTTCACTTCTGATGACGACGGGGTGATCGTTGCTGCTGATGAAGGCGACGTGGTGAATGGTGGCGAAGACGGTGTCAACAACGGTAATGGGGAGGCCAGCGGCGACGACATCGGTGCCAGCGACGCCTCTGGGGGCGCCCTGGGGGATGCAGTGAGCGACATGTCCGACTGATCCCATGCTTCCCCCTGCTGTTTGTTTTGCAAGTCTCTTCGAATTATCAGTTTGGTTTGGCCTACTAGATTGATCTTTCTTGCCATGGGAGAAGTGCTTAGCTTTGGGTTCAATCTTGCGGTGTCCTTACCCAGTGACAGAAAGGGTTGCAAGGCACGTATTGTATTGTTGCCATCGAGGATAAAAAGATGGGGTTTATATCATATTGCATGAGTTTATCCCTCTACATCATGTCATCTTGCTTAATGTGTTACTCTATTCTTATGAACTTAATACTGTAGATGCAAGCAGGAGTCGGTCGATGTGTGGAGTAATAGTAGTAGACGCAGGCAGGAGTCGGTCTACTTGTTGCGGACGTGATGCCTATATACATGATCATGTCTAGATAATCTCATAATTATTCGCTATTCTATCAATTGCTCGACAGTAATTTGTTCACCCACCGTAATACTTATGCTATCTTGAGAGAAGCCACTAGTGAAACCTATGGCCCCCGGGTCTATCTCTTATCATATTTGCTTCCAATCTACTTTTATTTGCATCTTTACTTTTTGCATCTATATTATAAAATACCAAAAATATATTTATCTTATCATACTATCTCTATTAGATCTCACTTTCGCAAGTGGTCGTGAAGGGATTGACAACCCCTTTATTACGTTGGTTGCGAGTTATTGTTTGTTTGTGTAGGTGTGTGGGACTTTTGAGGAGCCTCCTACTGGATTGCTACCTTGGTTCTAAAAAACTGAGGGAAATACTTACGCTACTATTGCTGCATCACCCTTTCCTCTTCAAGGAAAAACAACGCAAGCTCAAGACGTAGCACGAAGGATTTCTGGCACCATTGCCGGGGAGGTCTTCGCTCAAGTCAAGACATACCAAGTACCCATCACAAATTCATCTCCCTCGCATTTACATTATTTGCCATTTACCTCTCGTTTTCCTCTCCCCCACTTCACCCATGTTGTTTTATTCGCCCTCCCAATCTCCTCCTCTCTCTTTCGCTTGCCTTTTTCTATTTGCTTGTGTGCTTGTTTGTCCTTATGGCTTTGCCTAAGGGTTCCGACCACCTTCTTAGAAGGCTGGAAGAGATTGAATCAAATATTAGAAGCTTCATGAATTTGCAATTTTAGCATAATAATTTCTTCAGAAAAGAGCTTAAGGAACAAAAAGGTTTTTTGGGGTTTATGAACAAAGACCTTGATGATATGAATAAAGAATTTTATGGTGTGAACTCTCAAATTGCCCGGCTTGAAAATGCTATAGCCAAAATTTCTGATAAGCAAGCCACCTTAGTCAATAAGATGGCCGCCAAACCAGAAAAGTTAGATGAAAATAATGATGAAGATCTTAAAGTTATTGATGCGTCTCCTATTAGATCTTTGTTTTGCAATATGAATCTTGATAATTATGGGACTGAAGATGAGTCAACTTTATCTAGAAGGCGTCCCAAGAATTCAGAGTTTTTAGATCTTGATGCTAAATTTGGTAAAAGTGGGATTGGAGAGGTCATGACTTTAAATAGTATTGAACCCACCATCTCGGATTTTAAGGAATTTGATTATGATAATTGTTATTTAGAAGGTTATATTTCCTTGTTGCAATCCGCCGTTAATTCTCCTCATGCTTATGGTCAAAATAAAGCTTTTACCAAACATATCATTGATGCCTTGATGCAATCTTATGATGAAAAAACTTAATTTGGAAGTTTCTATACCGAGAAAACTTAATGATGAGTGGGAACCTACTACAAAGATTAGAATTAAAGATCATGAGTGTTTTGCTTTGTGTGATTTGGGTGCTAGTGTTTCCACGATTTCGAAAACTTTATGTGATATTCTAGGTTTCCATGATCTTGATGATTGCTCTCTAAATTTGCACCTTGCGGATTCCACCATTAAAAAGCCAATGGGAAGGATCAATGATGTTCTCATTGTTGCAAATAGAACTTTGGTGCTCGTAGATTTTATCGTTCTTGATATAGATTGCAATCTTTCTTGCCCTATTATTCTTGGTAGACCTTTCCTTAGAATGATTGGTGCGATTATTGATATGAAGGAAGGGAATATTAGATTCCAATTTCCATTAAAGAAAGGCATGGATCAATTTCCAAGAAAGAAAGTCAAATTACCTTATGAATCTATCATGCGAGCTACTTATGAATTTAGTGCCAAAGATGCGAGCTATTTAGATCTATCTTCGCTTTTATGCCTAGCTAGGGGCGTTAAACGATAGCGCTAGTTGGGAGGCAACCCAATTTTCTTTGTGTTTTTTGTTTTTGTTCCCGTTTAGTAATAAATCTTGCATCTACCCTCTGTTTAGATGTGTTTTTATCTTTTAATTAGTGTTTGTGCCAAGTAGAACCTATAGGATAACCTATGATGATAGTTGATTTGATTCTGCTGAAAAACAGAAACTTTGTTCGCACGAATTCAGTTTTGTTAAATCACAGAAATGTGATTTTGCGTTGATTCTTTTTGCTTCTGATCAATAGATAAATTGTTCAGGACTTCCTATTTTGATAGGATTTTAGAGTTCCAGAAGTTTGCGTTAGTTACATATTGCTACAGACTGATCTGTTTTTGACAGATTCTGTTTTTCGTGTGTTGTTTGCTTATTTTGATGCATCTATGGCTAGTATAATAGTTTATAAACCATAGAGAAGTTGGAATACAGTAGGTTTAACACCAAAATAAATAAAGAATGATTTGATTACAGTACCTTATGTGGTGGTTTTGTTTTCTTTCACTAACTGAGCTTATAAGATTTCCTGTTGAGTTTTGTGTTGTGAAGTTTTCAAGTTTTGGGTAAAGCTTTTATGGACTATGGAATAAGGAGTGGCAAGAGCCTAAGCTTAGGGATGCCCATGGCACCCCAAGATATTCAAGGATATCCAAAAGCCTAAGCTTGGGGATGCCCCGGGAAGGCATCCCCTCTTTCATCTTCGTTCATTGGTAACTTTACTTGGAGCTATATTTTTATTCGCCACGTGATATGTGTTTTGCTTGGAGCGTCCTGTATTATATTAGTCTTTGCTTTTTAGTTGACCACAATCATCCTTGCTGTACACACCTTTTGGGAGAAGCCTACTTGATTAGGATTTGCTAGAATACTCTATGTGCTTCACTTATATCTTTTGAGCTTGATAGTTTTTGCCCTAGTGCTTCACTTATATTTTTTAGATCACGGTGGTGACTTAATTTTGAAGAAATTGCTAGTCTCTCATGCTTCACTTATATCTTTTTGAGAGTCTTTTAGAACAGCATGGTATTTGCTATGGTTACAAAGTTGGTCCTAGAATGATGAGCATCCAAGTTGGGTATAATAAAAACTATCATAGAAAAGAATTGGATGCTATGATCAATTTGATGCTTGATAATTGTTTTGAGATATGGAGGTAGTGATATTAAAGTCATGCTAGTTGAGGTGATTATGAAAAATACTTGTGTTGAGGTTTGTGATTCCCGTAGCATGCACGTATGGTGAACCGCTTTGTGATGAAGTTGGAGCACAATTTTATTTATTGAGTGTCTTCCTTATGAGTGGCGGTCGGGGACGAGCAATGGTCTTTTCCTACCAATCCATCCCCCTAGGAGCATGCACGTAGTGCTTTTGTTTTTGATGACTTCTAGATTTTTGCAACAAGTACATGAGTTCTTTTGACTAATGTTGAGTCCATGGATTATACGCACCTCACCCTTCCACCATTGCTAGCCTCTCTTGTGCCGCGCAACTGTCGCCGGTACCATACACCCACCATATACCTTCCTCAAAACAGCCACTATACCTACCTATTATGGCATTTCCATAGCCATTCCGAGATATATTGTCATGCAACTTTCCACCGTTCCGTTCATATGACATGCATTACTTTTGTCATATTGCTCTTTGCATGATCATGTAGTTGACATTGTATTTGTGGCAAGGCCACCTTCATAATTTTCATAGATGTCGCTCTTGATTCATTAAATATCCCGGTACACTGCCGGAGGCATTCATATAGAGTCATATCTTGTTCTAGCTTTGAGTTGTAAATCCATAAAAGTGTGATGATCTTCATTATTAGAGCATCGTCCCAGTGAGGAAAGGATGATGGAGACTATGATTCCCCCACAAGTCGGGATGAGACTTTGAACTTTACAAAAAGAAAAAAAAGAAAAAGAAAAAAAGAGAAAAGAAAAGAAAAAAAATAAAATGAGAGAAAAAGAGAGAAGGGACAATGCTACTATCTCTTTTTCCACACTTGTGCTTCAAAGTAGCACCATGATCTTCATGATAGAGAGTCTCCTATGTTGTCACTTTCATATACTAGTGGGAATTTTTCATTATAGAACTTGGCTTGTATATTCCAATGATGAGCTTCCTCAAAATGCCCTAGGTCTTCATGAGCAAGCAAGTTGGATGCACACCCACTTAGTTTCTTTTGTTGAGCTTTCATATATTTATAGCTCTAGTGCATCCGTTGCATGGCAATCCCTACTCACTCACATTGATATCAATTAATGGGCATCTCCATAGCCCGTTGATACGCCTAGTTGATGTGAGACTATCTTCTCCTTTTTGTCTTCTCAACAACCACCATTCTATTCCACATATAGTGCTCTGTCCATGGCTCACGCTCATGTATTGCATGAAAGTTGAAAAAGTTTGAGACTACTAAAGTATGAAACAATTGCTTGGCTTGTCATCGGGGTTGTGCATGATTAAATACTTTGTGTGATGAAGATAGAGCAACAGCCAGACTATATGATTTTGTAGGGATAACTTTCTTTGGCCATGTTATTTTGAGAAGACATGATTACTTTGATTAGTATGCTTGAAGTATCACCATTTTCATGTTAATATGAACTTTTATTTTGTATCATTTGGATCTGAACATTCATGCCACAATAAAGAAAATTACATTGAGAATTATGCTAGGTAGCATTCCACATCAAAAATTCCTTTTTTTATCATTTACCTACTCGAGGACGAGCAGGAATTAAGCTTGGGGATGCTTGATACGTCTCCAACGTATCTATAATTTTTTATTGTTCCATGCTATTATATTACCCCTTTTGGATGTTTATGGGATTTATTTTACACATTTATATCATTTTCGGGACTAACCTACTAACTGGAGGCCCATCCCGTATTGCTGTTTTTTGCCTATTTCAGTATTTCGAAGAAAAGGAATATCAAATGGAGTCCAAACGAAATGAAACCTTCGGGAGCATGATTTTTGGAACGAACTTGATCCAGAGGACTTGGAGTGCAAGTCAAGAAGCAGCCGATGCGTCCATGAGAGGGTAGGGCACCCCCCCCCTATAGGGCGCGCCCCTGTCTCCTGGGCCCCTCGGGCGGCCACCGACGTACTTCTTCCTCCTATATAAGCCTACGTACCCCGAAAACATCCAGGGAGCCAACGAAGCACAATTTCCACCGCCGTAACCTTATGTATCCGCGAGATCCCATCTTGGAGCCTTCGTCGGGGCTCCACCGGAGGGGTAATCGACCACGGAGGGCTTCTACATCAACACCATAGCCCCTCCGATGAGTTGTGAGTAGTTTACCACAGACCTTTGGGTCCATAGTTATTAGCTAGATGGCTTCTTCTCTCTTTTTGGATCTCAATACAATGTTCTCCCCTTCTCTTGTGGAGATCTATTCGATGTAAACCCTTTCTGTGGTGTGTTTGTCGAGATCCGATGAATTGTGGGTTTATGATCAAGTTTATCTACGAGAAATATTTGAATCTCTTCTAAATTCTTTTATGTATGATTGAGTTATCTTTGCAAGTCTCTTCGAATTATTAGTTTGGTTTGGCCTAGTAGATTGATCTTTCTTGCCATGGGAGAAGTGCTTAGCTTTGGGTTCAATCTTGCGGTGTCCTTACCCAGTGACAGAAAGGGTTGCAAGGCACGTATTGTATTGTTGCCATCGAGGATAAAAAGATGGGGTTTATATCATATTGCATGAGTTTATCCCTCTACATCATGTCATCTTGCTTAATGCGTTACTCTGTTCTTATGAACTTAATACTCTAGATGCAGGCAGGAGTCGGTCGATGTGTGGAGTAATAGTAGTAGATGCAGGCAGGAGTCGGTCTACTTGTTGCGGACATGATGCCTATATACATGATCATGCCTAGATAATCTCATAATTATTCGCTTTTCTATCAATTGCTCGACAGTAATTTGTTCACCCACCGTAATACTTATGCTATCTTGAGAGAAGCCACTAGTGAAACCTATGGCCCCGGGTCTATCTCTTATAATATTTGCTTCCAATCTACTTTTATTTGCATCTTTACTTTTTGCATCTATATTATAAAATACCAAAAATATATTTATCTTATCATACTATCTCTATTAGATCTCACTTTCGCAAGTGGCCGTGAAGGGATTGACAACCCCTTTATTGCGTTGGTTGTGAGTTCTTTGTTTGTTTGTGTGGGTGCGTGGGACTTTTGAGGAGCCTCCTGCTGGATTGATACCTTGGTTCTCAAAAACTGAGGGAAATACTTACGCTACTATTGCTGCATCACCCTTTCCTCTTCAAGGAAAACCAACACAAGCTCAAGACATAGCACTGGCGCGCCAAATGTCGGATGTTGGGTTCTGGCAGACCCTTAAGGTTCGAACTCTGGGGTGCGCGCGAAGATCCTCCCCCTACCTATCCGCGTCTGATCGCCTCGCGAGAATCTGAGCTAAAACGATGAACAACACGAGGGACACAAGATTTATACTGGTTCGGGCCACCGTTGTGGTGTAATACCCTACTCCAGTGTGTGGCGTGGTGGATTGCCTCAGGGGCTGATGATGAACAGTACAAAGGAGAACCGCCTCACGAGAGGTGTTCTTGAGCTGGTGCGGTGAACTGCTTGGATGAGTTCGGTCGCCTATCGATCTAATGAGAACTCGATCCGATCCCCTCTACCGTGGTGGCTAGCCCTATTTATAGAGGCCCTGGTCCTCTTCCCAAATATTGAGCGGGAAGGGCGCCAGCAACAGCCATTTTGGAGGGGAACATCTAGTACAAGTTATCCTGACTAAAGTTGGTCTTCGACTGCCAAAGGCGCTGGGGATGACGTCGTCTTGGGCTCCACGGTGACCTCCATCCTGCCGCTCTGCTGGTCTTGGTCTTGTTGCACTGAAATGGTAACCTTTGCCTGATGCCTCGGTACTCCACGTCTGTGCTTGCCCCCTTTGCACCAAAGAGGAAACAAGGACACTGCGCAGGCCGGCGCCCGCCTGGTCTCGATCGTCACAGGTTGCGTCACGAGTACCTCGCGAGGTACCCTTGCCTTGATCTCTCCGCCTCCTCACGAGCCTGCCCAGCGAGGCCGCTCCTGAGGAAGTCTTGTGTCGTCCGCCCCGTGAGGCTTGGCCCCTCGCGAGGGTCTTGAGTCTTGTGTTGATGAAGATGGGCCGTACTGGGCCACTACTCGAGCCACGCCGCAGGCCACATGCAGGCAAGTCTGGGGACCCCCGTTCCCAGAACACCGACAAACCCCTATGCATAGATTACCCCAAAGTCACCTCGGGAATCCGCAAGTTGAGTGCCATAACGTATATCAAGTGAATCAAAATAATACCCCATTGTCACCACGAGTATTCATATGCAAGACATATATCATGTGTTCTCAGATATGAACATTCAATCTGATAAGACAAAACTTCAAAGGGTAAAGACTCAATTCATCACAACAAGTGTAGAGAGGGGAGAAACACCATATGATCCATCTATGTTAAGAAAGCCCATGATACATCAAGATCGCGCGCGAGAGAGATTGAACACATAGCTACTGGTACAAACCCTCAGCCCCGAGGGTGGACTACTCCGTCCTCACCGTGGTGGCCGCCGGGATGATAAATATTGCCACCGGTGATGATTCCTCCCTTCGGCAGGGTGCCGGAACAGGGTCCCGATTGGTTTTCAGTGGCTACAGAGGCTTGCGGCGGTGGAACTTTCGATTTAGGGTCTCCCCGAGGGTTTTCGGAATATTTGGGAATTTATAGGGCGAAGAAGGGGTACGGGAGGCCACCGAGGTGGGCACAACCCACCAGGGTGCATCTGGGGGCCCAGGCGCGCCCTGGTGGTTTGTGCCCCCCTCAGGGCACCCCCAAGGTGCTGCTCTGGTCCAATGGTTCTCTTCTGATCCATAAAAAATCGTCAAAAAGTTTCTGCACAAAAAACAACACCACGGTACTTCTACTGAAAACAACGCCAGTCCGGGTTAGTTCCATGCAAATCATACCAAAACCATATAAAATTATTGTAAACATGGCATGAATACTTCATAAATTATAGATACGTTGGAGACGTATCAGCAGGGGGCACCCAAAAGGCATAACATTGTCTTAGCCGTGTGCGGTGCCCCCTCCACCGTTTACTCCTACGATAGTATCATCGTAGTGCTTAGGCGAAGCCCTGCGCGGATCACATCATCAACACCGTCATTATGCCATCATGCTGACAAAACTCTCCCTCGACCCTCTGATGGATCAAGAGTTCGAGGGACGTCATCGAGCTGAACGTGTGCTGAACTCGGAGGTGTCATACGTTTGGTGCTAGATCGGTTGGATCGTGAAGACGTTCGACTACATCAACCGCGTTAACATAATGCTTTCGCTTTTAGTCTATGAGGGTATGTGGACACACTCTTCCCTTCTCGTTTCTATGCATCTCCTAGATAGATCTTGCGTGATCGTAGGATTTTTTTTGAAATTGCATGCTACGTTCCCCAACAATATTGTCATGGATCATCCAACATGTTGAGCTTGCTTTTCCCTCTCATGCTAGCCAAATTCTTTGCACCAAGTAGAGATACTATCCAAACATCCCTAAACCCAGTTTTTCCATGATAGTCCACCATACCTACCTATGGATTGAGTAAGATCCTTCAAGTAAGTTGTCATCCATGCAAGCAATAAAAATTGCTCTCTAAATATGTATTATCTATTAGTGTGAAGAAAATAAGCTTTATACGAACTTGTAATATGGAAGAAATAAAAGCGACAGACTGCATAATAAAGTTCTTTATCACAAGCGTCAATATAAAAGTGATGTTCTTTTACATTAAGATTTTGTGCATCCAACCATAAAAGCGCATGACAACCTCTGCTTCCCTCTGCGAAGGGCCTACCTTTTTCTTTTATCTTCTACCCTTATACAAGAGTCATGGTGATCTTCACCTTTCCTTTTTACACTTTTTCCTTTGGCAAGCATTATGTGTTGGAGAGATCCGGATATATACATCCACTCGGATGTAGGTTTTCATAAAGTATTATTGTTGTCATTACCCTTGAGGTAAAAGGTTGGGAGGCGAAAATATAAGCCCCTATCTTTCTCTATGTTCGATTGAAGCTTTGAACCCATAAGTATCGCGTGAGTGTTAGCAATTGTGAAAGACAAAATGATAGTTGAGTATGTGGACTCGCTGAAAAGCTCTTATATTGACTCTTTCCGATGTTATGATAAGTCACAATTGCTTCAATGACTGAGATCATAGTTTGTTAGTTTTCAATGAAGTTTCTGATCCATACTTTACTTTGTGAATGAATTGTTACTTTAACATAAGAAATTATATGACGATATATGTTGTTGTTCTAAAGATGATCATGATGCCCTCATGTCCATATTTTATTTTATTAACACCTCTATCTCTAAACACGTGGACATATTTTTCGATATCGGCTTTCGCTTGAGGACAAGCTAGGTCTAAGCTTGGGGGAGTTGATACGCCCATTTTGCATCATGCTTTTATATTGATATTTATTGCATTATGGGCTGTTATTACACGTTATATCACAATATTTATGCCTATTCTCTCTTGTTTTATAAGGTTTACATGAAGAGGGAGAATGCCGGCAGCTGGAATTCTGGACTTGAAAAGGATCAATTATTAGAGATCTATTCTGCACAACTCCAAAAGTCCTGAAACTTAAAGGAGATATTTTTGGAAAATATAAAAAATATTGGGCAAAGAAAGCACCAGAGGGGGGCCACCTGCCATCCACAAGGATGGAGGGCGCACCCTACCCCCCTGGGCGCGCCCTCCGGTCTTGTGGGCCCCCTGGCAGGTCCCTGACGCCCATCTTCTGGTATATGGTGTGTTTTGACCTGGAAAAAAAATAGGAGGAAGCTTTCAGGATGAAGCGCCGCTGTCTTGAGGCGGAACCTGGGCAGAACCAATCTAGGGCTCTGGCGGAGTTGTTCTGCCAGGGAAACATCCCTCCGGGATGGGGAAATCATCGCCATCATCATCACCATCGATCCTCTCATTGAGAGGGGGTCAATCTCCATCAACATCTTCACCAGCATCATCTCCTCTCAAACCTGATCTTTGTCTCAAAAGATCAGATTGGTACCTGTGGGTTACCAGTAGTGTTGATTACTCCTTGTAGTTGATGCTAGTTGGTTTATTAGGTGGAAGATCATATGTTCAGATCCTTAATGATAATTAATACTCCTCTGATTATGAACATGAATATGCTTTGTGAGTAGTTACATTTATTCCCGAGGACATAGGAGAAGTCTTGGTATAAGTAATCATGTGAATTTGGTATTCGTTTGATATTTTGATGAGATGTATGTTGTCTTTCCTCTAGTGGTGTTATGTGAACGTCGACTACATGACACTTCACCATTATTTGGGCCTAGGGGAAGGCATTGGGAAGTAATAAGTAGATGATGGGTTGCTAGAGTGATAGAAGCTTAAACCCTAGTTTGTGTGTTGCTTCGTAAGGGGCTGATTTGGATCCATATGTTTCATGCTATGGTTAGGTTTACCTTAATTCTTCTTTCATAGTTGCGGATGCTTGTGAGAGGGGTTAATCATAAGTGGGAGGCTTGTCCAACCCAAGCACCGGTCCAACCACATATCAAATTATCAAAGTACGAACGCGAATCATATGAGCATGATGAAAACTAATTTGACAATAATTTCCATGTGTCCTCGGGAGCACTTGCTTTATATAAGAGTTCATCCAGGCTTGTCCTTTGCTACAAAAAGGATTGGGCGACCTTGCTACACCTTAGTTACTTTTTGTTACTTGTTACCCGTTATGAATTATCTTATCACAAAACTATCTGTTACCGTTAATTTTAATGCTTGCAGAGAATACGTTGCTAAAAACCGCTTATCATTTCCTTCTGCTCCTCGTTGGGTTCAACACTCTTAATTATCAAAAGGACTATGATAGATCCCCTATACTTGTGGTTCATCAATCTCCGTCTCCGTCTCATCCGACTTCTTACGAGGCGGCATGTGGAGATCCACCCTGATTTGGAAATCTTCGAAGTCTCTTCTTGCCTTCGGCCCATCCTTGGTCTTATCCGACATGTTCATAACCGAGATAGTCATGCACCGTCATTATCAGTGCGGCTCTCATATAGAAATAGTTGCCTTTGCTAGCGTCCCATGTCTTGAATGGTGTTTTCCATAACATGTCTAACTCCTATTTCAGTAGCCCCAAATACAGATTGATATTATTTCCCTGTTGTTTCGGCCCTTGAATCAGCATGCTCATGTGTATGTACTTTGACTTCATGCACAACCAGGGGGGGGGGGGTTGTACATCCATACAAACACATGCCATGTGCTATGGTTGGTGTTCTAGTTGCCAAACGGATTCATGCCATCGGTACTCGCGCCAAGCACGATGTTCCTTGCATCATCTGTGAAGCACGTGTACGACGGCCTCTTCTCCGTCGCCATTTCTTGTGCCCTTGTCTTTGGGTCCATCATCGTCGGTCATCTCTTTGTCTAGCCCCATGTTGTTATTGCCTGCCATGTGGACATCCTCATCATCATCTTCAGTTATCCACTGAGTATAGCCATCCATGAAACCATGCATGAGCAGGTGCGCCTTCAAACTGCCACGGTCAAAAAGGGGTCCAAGATTTTGCATTTTCTACACGAACATATGATCCCAGTCCGGTTATTTGAATACATGTCTTGCACCGCAGATCATAACCATCTTTCCACCACCCTTCCACTGACCTTCATGATTGCCTGCGCGATATAATAAGCAAAATAATGATTACCATGCATGCATATATATGCATATATCAAAGTCATACAAAAATTCACCATGACCTTCCCTAAAAATAGGACATACAGAGTTTGCTCGAAATTTGCCGAAAAGAAAATAAATCGACATTTCGGCAAAACATAAGCAACTCGTGTCACGCATGATCCGACAAATACACATAGGCGGCAACTCATGCCACACGCACATTCTCACCATCATAGCGCAAGCACAAATATTCCCATTCTTGCAAAGCACAACTTTATACTCACCTATCGTCTCGAGAGAGGGATCAAGCACACATGTACGGTAGATGGCCAATGCCGCTATCTAGGGATCAAAAGTAGTAGGATAAAGATGCATGGTAGATCTAGTTGGAAGGAGATGCTATACCTAACTAGTGGAGAGGGAGGAAGAGCTAGCTAGTGGAGACAAAGGTATGAGTGGGGGAGAGAAGAAGGGAGAGACAAATAAAGTGAGGAAGAAGCTAGAGAGAAAGATAGGTCATTAATGGAGGAGATGGTGGATGTGGGCATTAATGGGGAGAGAAGACAGGTAGGAGAAGGAAGAACTAAGTGAGGGAGATAGAGGAGGGGGATGGGAAAGGGGGGAGGGTGGGAGAGAAAAGGTGGCTGCTACATGTAGCAGTAGCGCTGGAAGCATACCGGCGCTACTGCTAAGCTCCATAGCAGTAGCGCGTGTCGGTGGCCTGGCGTTGCTGTTAATCGGGCCACAGACACACACTACTGCTATGGGATTAGTAGTAGAGCTGGTTTTCGCCGTCTGCTACTACTATGGGTAGCCCCGGTCGGTGGCGATGGGACCACTTAGCAGCAGCGCTGCTTAGTTTACCCGCGCTACTGCTACTTGTCTACCTGTAGTGCCGGTTGGCGCCCCGCGCTACTCCTAAATAGCAGTAGTGTTGCTACCTTAGCCAGCGATACTGCTAAGATTCTATCTATAAGCTTTCTCCTAGTAGTGATAGTAGAACCAACTTCACATCACTGTAAGAGAAGTACTCCCCCCATTCCCTTATACAAGGTCACAAACTCATATTACAGGTACCAAGATAAAACTTAATGATTGCTTTTCAAGTCAACTTTTCTTTTTGTTAATCGGGATCATTAATACGCCATAAGCATGCAACGAATGAAGGGGAAGGAAGTAGCTAAGTGTCATTATGACTACATGCATGTAAGTATTAAATAGTTGCTAGTACGAGAAACATCATTAATTTTTGCCTCAATTATTGTTGGTGGCCCTGTATTGATGCAAAATTATTTTTGATAGTGGCCTTGTATAAGGGAATGAGGGAGTGTATTATTTCTTTTGAGATCGTATCCATCTTTGTACAATATATAAAGTTTAATTAATCTGATTTCATTGCTTAAATATGTATATTTAAATTCCATAAATAATACATCTCATTATACTGTTCGAACCTTTTGATCAAACTTTGAAGAATGACAACATTGTTACATTTGTTTCATTTGTTTGACAAGCTTTCTGAAGTATCATTTAAGTATGATAATTATACATTGTGCATCTGTGGTCTCTGTGAGCTCACAAACATCCTACTTTAGGCAAATTTCATTTTATCATTATCTCTTATTTTTCCTCTAATACACCTCATGAACCATTAGAGCTTGGCAATACTAATATTCCGCAGCAACACGCGAGATATTATCTAGTTGTTTGAACGAACAAAGCAGGAAGCAGACTTATGTTTGGTTAGAAGCAAATTATTTTTACCATGGAACTAGTTTTATATTGGATGGAAACACTTGATAAAAATATATATAGGACCCAAATTTATGATATGTTAACAAATTCTTAGATGCAAGATTTTGTTACATGAAAGCAAAGTGCTTAGATGCATTTTTTTTGTTCCTTCCAAACAAGTTTGGTTGAGATAAAAGCAAATTATCTCGCTGGTGGAAGCAAAGTTTTGCTGCATTGGAAACAAAATAAAATGTTACATGGGATGCATTTTTCATCGAAGCAAATTCGCTTTGTACTAGAAGCATAAATAATGTTTAGGAAAAATCATTGAATAAAGTACCCCAAAAGAAGCTAGTATGAAAATAGAAGAGTTGAGATGGAAATAATGCTTCCGTCAAGATGCTTCCATTGCATAGAAATAATGCTTCACTCGATACAATTTTTTTTCCATCATACGATCGGAAAATATGGTTCCATTCCATTCTCACAATAAAAGGATGCTTTCATAGATAAAGAATAATGCTTCCATGCCACCTTAGTATGTTGGGCTGCCCAGAAATGTATTTTTAGTAATAATATTTTCTTGTATTTGTTTTTGATGAAAGCAAATCCCAACTTACCAGAAAAAACAGAAAAATAAAGAGCTCCTAAGAGATGATCCTAAATAATAATAATAATTCCAATCATATAACAAAGAACCATGCTGATGCATCTGTTACGTACTAGGAAGCAATCAAGGAAGCAAAGGGCCAAAGTCAGTGAAGGCAGCAGACGTATTTAGCGGAAGTTGTTATAGGAAGCAATTAATTGACAAACCAAGCTAACAAATCATGTGTGGGTCATACTAGCAGATTGGACGACTACTATGCTACTAATCCAATGGCCCCGGATTAGTCTAATGGGAGACAAGGAACCAGTAGTCTGTCAATTCCATTGCGCACATACAAACCGTTATTTTTTCAGTCAATTCCCAATCCTCACATAGTACTAGGGGCCCCCAGGAAGAGATCTTGGGGAGTTTGACCTCTTAATTCCCACCCCTTCCCTCCCCAATTCCCATATCCCTAAGCCAATCAAAGGGTTTTAATTCTCATGTACCTTAAACTCTCAATCCCATCTTTAACTCCCCCAACCAAACACGTTGAAAGACAAATCATTATACAAATCTAAATGTGCCATTTGAGGCGAAAATGCATATATTTTTACCTTAACAGTTACTTATCGTTTTGAGAACACAAGTTGTGCTACCAAGCTAATCATAAACAAATCAAAAAACAACATTAGTTAGCACTGCTACTCTTTACTTCTACCAATCTTTGCAGTCAACATGCATGCACCTTTAAATTATCCACGAGAACCTACAACCATCATCATGCCGCATAAACCACCTCTTGTTTCATGGGGTTTTATAATACTAGCTGCATAAATTGGGACGAGAAGAATAGATGCAAAAAAAGAAACTACATTGCACATGCTTGCACCCCATCTACTCGCGAGAATATATAGAATTGGAGCAAACAAAATAAGTCCAGACAAGAGATAGAACATCAATGGGGATCCCTAATGTCTTGACTAATATGTTGTCCTCCAGTTTGAGAAGTACCTACAAGGAAGGGCCAACATACAAAATCATGAGCCGCTCTAATTTATGACTCACACAACTTCATCTTCAACTTGTTAATGATGCGTGAACCTCAACGTACCATGTGGTACTGTTGGAGGCCATGATGACCTGGTGCACCTGTGTTCTCATCAACGTTCCATCATGCGCAACGCCTTCTGGAACGCCTTTGGCATCGCATGACAGAAGGTAGGAAAACGTTAAGAGCAACCGAGGCAAAACAACAAACAAGTGGCACCCCTCTTGTAAATATGTAACATTAATATCTTTTGTTAATTAAATGCAGTAGGAGCCTCTCCCGTCGTTTCCTCCTAAAAACAAAAGAATAGCGCAATTGAATGATGGTACCACACAATCCAACTCTTCCCGTCAGCGAACTCCTTAATCTGCCTGGCCCTATTCTTATTCAAAAGGTTGTGCAATTAGGACCGGTCACTCCTACAATTTTGTTGTCGACACACGACTTATGTGATGCAGTAAAGCACATGAAGGAGATGACGCCATTGCATTGGTCTCCGGTTAACGATGTTAGGTCAGTTGAAGGGTAAGGTCGCATGCCAGCAGGATGGTGGCGGCGACAACACACGATCGAGAGGGTGGCAATGGCACCATGGTAGGGTGAAGGTGATGGCCGTGGCGATAGTGGCCGCATGCTGGGCGGTAGAGTCTCGACGATCGCGTGGGAGCAGGAGCGTGGCAGCTTCTGCGTGCAAGCGAGAGTTGTTGACCTAGCCATCTCATGGGATCGGGAGGAGAAAAGAAACGGAAGGAGGTAGGAGATATTTTCATTTTCCATACAAGAGGGTATCGGTCTGCCAAAACAAAT